>NC_092149.1:58816209-59129542 GCF_045791955.1 Oncorhynchus clarkii lewisi | reverse complement strand
AATTGTTCTACACGGACAAGTACTTTCTGAAAGATATCAATTTGTCTCTGTGGATGGTTTGTCCTTTGACAATCAATTACATGTTTCAGTGTTACTCAAGGTTTCGTTTTAGGATCACTATTGTTTTCACTATATAAAGTGCATTCGGAAAGTATTCAGACCCCTTGACTTTTTCAAAATGTTGTTATGTTCAGCCTTATTCTAAAATGGTTACGTTACAGCCTTATTCTACCTCTTGGTGATGTAATTCGGAAACGCAATGTAAACTTTCACTGCTATGCGACGACACACAGCTGTACATTTTGATGAAACATGGTGAAGCCCCAAAATTGCCTACCCAGGAAGCCTGTGTTTCAGATAGAAGGAAGTGGAAAGCGGCAAATGTTTTACTTTTAAACTCAGACAAAACAGAGATGCTAGTTCTAGGTCCCAAGAAACAAAGAGATCTGCTGTTGGATATGACAATTAACTTAACCATTTTTTTTCCCCACATTCTCTCCCCAATTTCGATCTTGTTTCATCGCTGCAACTCCCCAACAGGCTTAGGAGAGGCAAAGGTCGAGTCATGCATCCTCCAAAACATTTTCAAGTGTACTGTGATCCTGCCGCTACTGTTTCTAAGTAAAGTATTATGTTTATCCTTAACCACTGATTCCTCGTCTGGTCTCTTCTCTACACCTGAGTCCAACCTCACCAGGTCACAGCAAGCTTCTTCCTCAACATGGACCCAGCAGAGATCAACCAAATCCAGAATGCTATAACCCACCAAGGAGCACTGCTGGGGCGGCAGCAAGAACAACTCTCCCAAATATCAGAGACCCTCCGGGCACTTACCGGTTCCCTCCAACCACGGCCCAACCCCAACCCAGGAGGAGCCAATGCCCAAGTCTCATCGCCCAGTGCTACAGTCGTCGCCGTATTTCCTCCAGGGAACCTGCACCGGAAACCTAAGATCCCAGCCTCTATGGCCTATTTATTGCCTTCCCTCCCTACTCTTCTACATTTGCACATACATAGATTTTTCTAGCGTGTTATTGACTGTACGTTTGTTTATGTGTAACTCTGTGTTGTTGTTTTTGTCGCACTGCTTTGTTTTATCTTGGCACGGGCACAGTTGTAAATGAGAACTTGTTCTCAACTGGCCTACCTGGTTAAATAAAGGTGAAATAAAAAATATTTTTAAAAGAAATGACCAAGACTTCGCCAGAGAATAACAAATCCCCTGCGTGGAATGTCCCATCCCTCTGCAGATTCAAGCCCTCAATGGACGCCCCATCGGCCAGGTGGAATATCAGACCAAGCCCATTCTACTGCAGGTTGGGATGAACCACTCAGAGACTTAGTTTTCTTTGAATCACTGCTCCCAAGATCCCCCATATCCTAGGGTACCCCTGGCTACTGCTACATAACCCATAACCCTCCGACTGCCCTTCCTAAGTCTCTTCCAGAACCTGAACCCATGCAGCTCAGCCGGGCCTGTCTCTCACCTGAGGAGAGGCAGCAACAAATCAGCGCTAGGAGCTGCCTATACTGTGGCCAGGTTGGTCACATCATCTCCACTTGTTCCCCAGCAAATGGAGGTGGCTCGGCAGTAGTGGGGCAGCTCCCCCCAGACCCTTGCTAGACGGCACCCTTGTGTGGCAGAGCCAGGCTTTTCCTCTGCCTTCCCTCATCAACTCGGGCGCCAACAAGAGTTTCCTGGACTGAGGTGTCGTTATCCAGTAGGGCCTGGAAACTGTTCCACTCGATTCACCCCTCGATGCCAACGCTCTCAATGGACAGCTCCATGCCCGTGTCTGTGAGAGAACGGTCCCTGTCATCCTGCATCTCTCTGGGAATCACCAGGAAAGAATCCGTCTCCACATAATCAACTGCCTTCGCTCTCCCCTGGTCCTGGGTCATCCTTGGTTAAATCTGCACAATCCACAGATCGACTGGACCACTGGAAAGGTAACCACTTGGAGTACATTCTGTCACTCAAAGTGTCTAAGTTCTGCCCTTGCCCCTGCCTTGTCTGTGCCCCAGTCCATTCCAGAACCTCCGGACCTGTCATCAGTTCCTCTCGAGTATCACGATCTAGCTACTGTGTTCAGCAAACACCATGCCCCATCGCTGCCGCCTCATCGGCCATACTACTGTGCCATTGACCTCCAGCCTGGAGCTCCTTTCCTCTGTAGCCGGTTGTATAACCTCTCTCGCCCCGAGCAGGAGGCCATGGTGGGGTACATCCAGGATTCCCTGTCTGCAGGACATGTCAGGCCTTCTTCCTCTTCGGTGGGTGCTGGTTTTTTCTTTGTGAAGAAAAAGGATGGGTCGCTGAGGCCATGCATAGACTTCCGTGGGCTGAATAACATCACTGCAAAGAACAAGTACCGCTTGCCACTCATCAGTTATGCTTTTGCCCCCCTCAATGGTGCTGTGGTGTTCACCAAACTCGACGTCCAGAATGCTTATCATCTGGTCTGCATCAGAGAGGGGGACGAGTGGAAAACGACATTCAACACACCACTTGGACACTTTGAGTATTTGGTCATGTCTTTTGGTCTCACTAACGCCCCTGCTGTTTTTCAGAGCCTAGTCAATGATGTACTGAGGGATGTGATTGGATGCTTCGTTTTTGTCCATGTGGATGACATTCAGATTTTTTGAAGGACTCTGAGGCTCACCAGCAACACGTTCGCCAAGTTATCCAACGGCTGTTGGAGAATATGCTTTTTGTATTTCCTGGGTTACATTATTGCACAGGGACATTTACGCATGGATCCCATCAAGGTCAGGGCAGTCACAGTTGCCTGCGCCGAGTTAAGAATTTGTTCTTAACTGTCTTGCCTAGTTAAAAAAAGGTTCAATAAAAAACATTTAAACCTGATGCAACTACAACGTTTCCTGGGTTTTGCAAATGTTTACAGATGATTAATCCACAACTACAGCCATCTGGCAGCACTTCTCACCACTCTCACCTCCACCTCCACTCCGTTCCACTGGACCCCTGAAGCAGAGGCAGTGTTCCTGGAACTCAAGTGCCGCTTCACTTCCGCTCCAGTCGTCACTCAGCCAGACCCAGAACTCTAGTTCATCGTGGAGGTGGATGCCTCCGTCAACGGGGTAGGTGCTGTTATGTCCCAACTCTGATCAGAAGCTCCATTGTTTTCCCGTAATCTCTCACCTTCCGAGATAATTTTGGACATCGGTACCCAGGAACTTCAGGCAGTTAAGCTAGCTCTTGAGGAATGGCGTCACTGGAGGGTTCTATTCTCCACTTCATTGTGTGGACGGACCACAAAAACCTGTCCTACATCCAGACCACCAAGCGTCTAAATTCCCGGCAAGCCAAGTGGCATTGTTCTTCGGGAGATTCAACTTCATACTCACTTACCGCCCCGGTTCAAGGAATACCAAGCCTGACGCCCTTTCCCGCCAGTTCAACACCAACAACACTGGTTCCGAGATTGAGTCCCGCATTCGCCAGGCTCAGCAGAACCAGAACCCTCTTCCCATACCCAGTCACTCCTGGTCACACACAGCTCTGGATTTCGTCACTGGCCTTCCCCCATCCAATGGTAAGTCAGACATCCTCACCATAATTGACAGATTTTCCACAGCGGCTCTCTTTATTCCGTCCTCCAGGGAGACTGCGGACCTGCTGGTATCCCATGTGTTTTGTCTGCATGGCATTCCTACTGACATTGTTTCCGACAGGGGACCCCAGTTCACATCCCAGGTATGGAGATCCTTCTGTTCAGCATTGGGTATCACCCCCAGACCAATGGCAAGACCGAACGGGCCAACCAGGAGATGGAGACTGCGCAACTTGGGATAACCCTTCCTCCTGGAGTGCTCAGCTACCCTGGGTGGAATATGCCCACAACACCCTCACCAACACCTTGTCAGGTATGACACCCTTTGAGTGTGCTCAGAGTTATCAACCCCCCCCTTATTCCCCGCCCAAGAGTTTGAGGTGGCGGTTCCTCAGTCAATGACAATATGCGCCGTTGTCATCGCGCCTGGAGGAAGGCCTGGGATGCCCTTCTTCGTGCCGCCGCCAGGATCTAGTCCAAAGCCAACAGTTGCCGTGCCTCAGCCCCAGTCTACACTTCAGGCCAAAAGGTATGGCTCTCATCGAAGGACCTGCAATTGAAGATGGCTTCTAAGAAACTTTCCCCGATTCATTGGTCCCTTTGAAATGGATAGTACCACCTATCCCTCTTCTATGCGCCTGAAACCCCCAGCCTCTCTCAAGATCCACCCTACCTTCCATGTATCCCTGTCAGTTCCAGTCCCCTGTCTACTCCTGCAACAGCTCCTACATCCCCTCGGCTCATCAATGACCATCCTGTCTGTACCATCAGCAGCTTCTGGACGTGTGCCGTCGGGGCCGCGGCTGGTAGTACCTGGTGGACTGGGAGGGATATGGGCCTGCGGAGCGCCTCCCTCTTACGTGCTTTCAACACCTCGCACCCAGATAAGCATGGTCAGGCACCAGGTGGCACCTTAGAGGGGGGGTACTGTTACATCTGCTCCTGCCACGCCCTCTACTTCTCCTCCTGTGTCCCCCTTAACTGCCGCCACTCCCCCAGTGCTCTGTTCCTGCTTAGATCCTGTTTTTGTGGCATGCCTGTTTTCCCTTGCCTTACACTGTTTTACTCTCCGCTACAGTTCTGCCCGCTCTGACTTTGGCCCCTGACTCTAGTCCCACGTCTCATCAGTCCCGATACCCTGTCCTGGACCCCCCACTCTACTGCTTCCTTGGATTCCTCTCCGGACCTGCTTACCCAGTCCAAACTCCCCTCGCTCCAGCCTCAGCCTCAACATCTGGCTTCCTGTATTCCGCTCGAGCTTCCCGCTGTGTTTCATTAAATATCTTGGTTACCTCATCCCAGCCTCCTCGTCTGAGTCTGCTCTTGGGTTAACCTTACTAGGGTATGTGTGACGCGTCCCACCTGGCCAACAGTGAAATTGCAGAGCGCCCAATTCAAATACAGAAATACTCATTATAAAAATTCAGAAAACATAGAAGTATTTTACATAGGTTTAAAGATGAACTTCTTGTGAATCCAACCATGTGTCAGATTTCAAAAAGGCTTTACAGCGAAAGCATACCTTACAATTATTTGAGAACATCGCCCAACAAACAAATAATTACAAACAGTAACCAGCCAAGTAGAAGAGTTACACAAGTCAGAAATAGAGATAAAAATTAATCACTTACCTTTGATGATCTTCATATGATTGCTCTCAGAAGACATTCATTTACTCAATAAATGTTTGTTTTATTCGATAAAGTCTCTTTATATCCAAAAACCTCCATTTTGTTTGCGCGTTTTCTTCAGTAAACTACAGGCTCAAACGCAGTCACAACAGGCAGACAAAAAAATCCCAATTGTATCCGTAAAGTTCATAGAAACATGCCAAACGATGTTTATATTCAATCCTCAGGTTATTTTTAACCTAAATAATGGATAATATTTCAACCGGACAATAATGTCGTCAATATAAAAGGTAAACTAGAAAGGCACTCTCTCGGTCGTGCGCATGAAAAAGCTCTGTGACACTGCAAGGTCCACTCATTTAGACTGCTCTTACTCCCTAATTTTTCAGAATACAAGCCTGAAACAATTTCTAAAGACTGTTGACATCTAGTGGAAGGCAGATGAACTGCAATTTGAGTCCTAAGTCAATGGCTACTGTAATGGCATTGAATAGAATACTACAAAACAATAACAAATCCTACTTCCTGGATGGATTTTTCTCAGGTTTCCGCCTGCCAAATCAATTCTGTTATACTCACAGACACTATTTTAACAGTTTTGGAAACTTTTGTTTTCTATCCAAATCTACCAATTATATGCATATCCTATCTTCTGGGCCTGAGAAGCAGGCAGTTTAATGTGGGCACGCTTTTCATCCAAAATTCCAAATGATGCCCCCTACCCTAGAGAAGTTAACTTGTTACGCTCAACGTGACACAAGGTTTTCATGCAGATGGCAACTTGTTAAACTGGCTACACAGTTGACATCAGAAAGACAGAGCTTACACCGAGGTACAATTTATTTTACAGTGCATTTGGAAAGTATTCAGACCCCTTGACTTTTTCCACATTTTGTTAAGTTAGTCTTTCTGTAAAATTGCTTATTGTTTTTTTTTCCTTCACAAATCTACACACAACACCCCATAATGACAAAGCAAAAACAGATTTTTAGAAATGTTTGCTAATTTATAAAAAATGAAACTGAAATATGACATTTACATAAGTATTCTGACCCTTTACTCGGTACTTTGTTGAAGCACCTTAAACAGTGCTTACAGCGTTGCGTCTTTTTGGGTATGACGCAGCAAGCATGGAATACCTGTATTTGGGGAGTTTCTCCAATTCTTCTCTGCCAATTCTGTCAGGGTGGATGGAAAGCGTTGCTGCACAGCTATTTTCAGGTCTCTCCAGAGATGTTACATTGGTTTCAAGTCCGAGCTCTGGCTGGGACATTCAAGGACATTCAGAGACTTGTCTCGAAGCCACTCATGCTCTGTCTTGGCTGTGTGCTTAGGGTTGTTGTCCTGTTGGAAGGTGAACCTTTGCCCCGTGGTGAGGTCCTGAGTGCTCTGGAGCAGGTTTTCATCAAGGATCTCTCTGTACTTTGCTCTGTTCATCTTTCACTCGACCCTGACTAGTCTCCTAGTCCCTGCCACTGAAAAACATGCTGCCACCACCATGCTTCACCATAGGGATTGTGCCAAGTTTCCTCCAGACGTGACGCTTGGCATTCAGGCCAAAGGTTTCAGTCTTGGTTTCATTAGTCCAGAGAATCTTGTTTCTCATGGTCAGAGATTATTTAGGTGCCTTTTGGCAAACTCCAAGCGGGCTGTCATGCGCCTTTTACTGAGGAGTGGCCAGAGCTTCAGAGATGGTTGTCCTTTTGGAAGGTTCTCCCATCTACACAGAGGAACACTAGAGCTCTGTCAGAGTGACCATCGGGTTCTTGGTCACCTCCCTGACCAAGGCCCTTCTCCCCCGATTGCTCAGTATGAGAGAATGGCTTAAGATACGAAAACGCTGGACAATCTTTTCCAAAATCGTGAACAATTACGCCGCTGGGCGCTTCTATCCTTAAGACATACCCAGGGTCTACATGCAAGACGTTTGATCTATCCATGGAATGAAAACTTACGGAAGATGGAATGTGCGGGATATCCAGCGAGCAAGAGAGCCTGTCTTGACGATGGTGATTTGGAAACGGATGGATGTCAGGGCTAACCCTATAGTTGGCCCCTTCATCTGTAAGAAAATAATAGTAAAATTGTTTGTACTAATTATAGCATGTTTTAAAAGGTCTGTACTAAAAATGTTGAATTAAATAAAGGGTTTTAAAATTGTATCTCACCTTTAACGCCTGGAATATCACGCTCCCTCTCTCCCTGTGTGTCTCAGAATAAAGGCTTTCAGGAAAGACAGGTGTGTGTGCGTGTGTGTGCGTGCGCATGCAGGCGTGTATGTGTGTGTGTTTAAAAATGAGTGCGTTTTTCAAGGGTGTGTGTCTGCACGGGGTGTTTGAAACCAGGTAGGCACTTTCGTGTCATTAACACATAAGCCTCTCAAATCCAAATGTATTTCCCCCCAGTGGATGTGGTGGCTCAAAAGTCAAACCCCACAGCCACAATATAATCGGTCTAGACACCCCCTAAGGTTTAAAAACAATAATTTCTAATCAACACAGGTACTAATGGTTCATTATGCATACTGGGTTTCACCAAAAACAGCAGGTGTAATATCCCCCGAGGATGTAGGAAGCAAAAGACAATCCAGCCAACCCTGCATATAAAAGGTCTAGACAGCCCCCTAAAATACCGTTACTATCGGTTCATTTTTGCATAGAGGATGTCGCTCGAAAAACACTAAACTTACCCATTTTACCCATTACTTATTTTCCACCATAATTTGCAAATAAATTAGTTAAAAATCCTACAATGTGATTTTCTGGATTTTTTTTCTAATTTTGTCTGTCATAGTTGAAGTGTACCTATGATAAGCATTACAGGCCTATCTCATCTTTTTAAGTAGGAGAACTTGCACAATTGGTGGCTGACTAAATACTTTTTTGCCCCACTGTATCTTTAGTCAAAGTTTATGAAGAGTATTTCTGTTATCTGGCGTAGCTTTCTATAATTCCTCCGGATATTTTGGAGGCAGTTCTGAACATGGCGTCAATGTAAACCGTGATTTGTGGATATAAATATGCATATTATCGAACAAAACATAAATGTATTGTGTAACATGTCATATGAGTGTCATCTGATGAAGATTTTCAAAAGGTTAGTGATTCATTTTATCTCTAATCCTGCTTTTGCGACTATCTTTGGCTGGAAAAAATGGCTGCGTTTTCCCTTTGATTTGGTGGTGGTCTAACATAAATATATGTTGTGTTTTCGCTGTAAAACATTTAAAAAATCGGACATGATGGGTAGATGAACAAGATATTTATCTTTCATTTGAGGTATTGAACCTGTTAATGTGTGAATTTTGAATTTGATTGGACACCTGTTATTCTGTTTCCTGTGTTATGCAGCACAGACTACTCAGTAAATATACCACTTTATGGTTAAAGGAATTCCTGCCTCAGTCTCATCCATTCCTCTGTCACCTGTTCACCTTCACTGTCAGTCATACTACCTGTCCAGCTACCAACACAGATTCCACTAATCTTTCAATTATTTAAAACGTCTATAGGAACCCAGCTGAGACCGTGAATAATTGATATGGGTCATCTAACATTAACGGTTGTAACTATTGAAGATGCAAAAAGGACTTTTACGAAATACATTTGTTTCATTGACAGATGCGTATTATTATAAATAAATAAATAATATAACATTATTATTATTATCATAATCTTTATTATTATTATTATGTTACATGCAAGACATACCCAGAACCAGGCAGTGATGAAAACATTTTAAAGGAGCTCTAATTCAAACATGCAAAGATATATATTTGATACAATTACCCCATTAAAAACTGTTGTTATAATACAGTTTACTTTGGGCACCTCAGTCATCCAAACCTTCGAATACTGCCCCCTATCCCTAACAAGTTAAAGGTTTTGTAAGTTGTAACTGGTCTCATTCAGCAGTCTAGAGATCGGATAAAAAGGGCTTCCATCTAAGGAATGCCCCACTTACTAAAAACAATCTCTTGTCATAGACAACCTTGCCCTTTGGCTACTGATGTATGTTACAAACCCCATGTGTCTTAAAGCTTAAGATATAATGGCTGCTGTAGAAGGATTTGACCCCAGTTTGCAACTACCATTTTTGGCCTTAATCGCAGGCCCATATAATAGCGGTAAAACTTGTTTTGTAAAAAGTATTTTAGAGAATTCTGAACATGTATTATCTCAGAAACCTGAAAATATTGTGTGGTGTTATTCATGTTATCAACCTTTGTATGATGAGCTGTTGAAGAAAATAAAAATCAAGTTTGTTGAAGGAATACCCGCATCCCTGTCTGATGATTAACTTTTACCTCCTTATAAAAACAATCTGCTGGTTTTGGACGATATGTTATTTGCAGGTAGCGAACATCCTGAAATTGCACGAGCTTTTACCCAATATACTCATCATAAAAACCTGTCCGTGCTTTACTTGGTGCAGAATGTGTTTCACCATGTAAATGCAGTAAATGCAATAAGATGTTGTTGAGGTCCAGATAGTTGTCACTGTGGCCTGGTATGAAAAATTCTATAGGACCGTTTCTGTAATGGCAGAGAGTGGGGCTATCTCCACATAACAGGACCTATCTATTGAAAATTGGGTTATGGGGGTAGTGAAAAGTTTGAGCTCTGTCTTTATAGCTTCAGAGGACATGTGGTGTAAAAGAGCCATGTTGCTTGTTCTGTTAGAAAATACTTCAGAGAATTCTTTTTGTTGTTTTTGGTCCAGATCTCCACACTTTACCACGTCTTTCACTTACTGAGTTTCTTTTAACGGTTGACCTCCGCTTTTTAGGGGCTGGCCTGCGCCTTATACCCGGAGGTCTCTTTTTTGGTCTTCAAGACAACAGCATAAGCCCCGAGCCTTCTTGATGCTCGGCATCTGATGACGCCTTTCTGGTCATATCATTGGCTACAACCTCACTTACAATATTTTTAGCTTGATTTTAAATGTGGTTTGGCTATGCTGAGGCCTCTCTTCATAGACGGTAAAACCATCCTAAAGAGTTTACAAAATATGCGTCCTATCCCTGAACCGTACATGGTCGGGGATCCGTGATAGCCGGGTAATCCATTACCCACCTGATCAACATAATATGAGGCATAGCGGTTAGGGTCGAGATGTTGGTTGTGTTCCATAACCATTTTAATTTAGTTGTATTATGTTTATAAAAAAATATGTATATAATACTAATAATATTGTCACGCCCTGGTCTTAGTATTTTGTGTTTTCTTCATTAGTTTGGTCAGGCCAGGGTGTGACATGGGTTATTTATGTGGTGTGTTTTGTCTTGGGGTTTTTGTAGGTTATGGGATTGTGGTATAGTAGAGTTGTCTAGGTAAGTCTATGGTTGCCTAGAGTGGTTCTTAATCAGAGTCAGGTGATTATCGTTGTCTCTGATTGGGATCCATATTTAGGCAGCCATATTCTTTGAGTGTTTCGTGGGTGATTGTTCCTGTCTCTGTGTTTGTTTGCACCAGATAGGGCTGTTTTGTTTTTTCACGTTACGTTTATTGTTTTTGTATTGTTTGTTATTATCTTTATTAAAGATGTATTGACATAACCACGCTGCAGTTTGGTCCTCCTCTCCTTTGACGGAAGAAAACCTTAACAAATATATTAGATATGTAGAGAGGTTTTGGTGGGTCTAAAGTGGAGTTTTAGAATCGTTTTACCATAAGTAAATTCAATGTTTTCGTTTTCGATCCGTTTTAAGCTCAACCAGAATGTTTTCAATATATTTTTGCTTACGGGTACATAGTGTGGCTTGTCATAGTTAACACTGACTACATCACCATCCTTTCCTTCAATATGAACTGTTCTCAGGAGGGGCACATAACTGTCTCCTACCCTTTGATAGGATATGATGTCGGTATACACAAACATGTTGTAAAACCCTGCATGTATATCCACAGGGAATGTGAATAATTTATCTCTCACATACGTCCATTTATTAGAACTCATCCCCAACATGTAGGCTAAATTACCGCTGGTCTTTATACCCCCATCAGCAGCCCCTGAGATTTGTACACGTTTATGAACAGGGTTGTAGTTCAAGAGTAGTATATTGTTCAGGGTTAGGAGTTTGTTCAACTCTGAGACGATAAGTTTCGGGGGTTCAGATATCCTTTTGCAATAAAAATCACGGTCCTTATCCTTGATATTATACCAACTATGGGGGTATGTAATCTCTCAGACCTACTTCCCAGGCCTCTGATAACTCTATACGCTTTGGAAAATTGGTTGTACAATTTGAATTTTGGATTTTCATATATGTGCAGATGCATTACTGGGGAGAGTCCGGTAGAAGCCGTTGTGTTCCATGATGCACTCCTGTGTCCTGTCCTGCTCCGCCATCCTTCTTGCCTCTCTGGTGTGCAATAACGTTAATGAGCCCCTTTCAAATAACGAGAACATTTCATTTTCATTTCAAATTTTTATTATTGCAAACATCAAGTATTACGTATACAGACAATTCAGGATACGTAGCAGGATATTAGTCCCAGTTTTCTCAATGATCCATGCATGTAACACCCTGTATATTTGTTATATGCTTGTGTCACTGAATTTTAAAAAACCCACATCTGTTATATGTATATAAACAACAAATATGATACATGTTACAATTAAACGGTGTTTCAAACAAATAAAGTACAATCTTAGACAAGGTTGTTTCCATCAGTTGTGTCCATTGTAGACTCTCGCCCGAATGTCGTACATGATTCAAAATTTGATCAATTTTTAGCACACGCTCTGCGTTAGCCCAGGTATTGTGGGTTGTGTAGAACGATACATTGTTCACTTTATTTTCAATAATTTGCTGCGTAACGTGTAAGTTCTCTCAAAATAAATGTTGTATTTATTCTCTCTAACATCGTATGCATATAGTTACCCATTGCTTTACATCTAAATAAAAAATATGCATTGTTACTCGGTCTCTTGCGGTTTATTGAGCAAGAAAGTCACCACATCCGCCACCAAAGCTTCCTTGTATTTGTTGTCGTCCACCAGGGTGTGCCGGATTCCTTTGAGGTTCTCGTGGATGTAGATCGCCTCCTTCAGTTCATGTAGGAAAGCCTCGGTTACCCCGTAAACTCTGGGAATAGACGGCACAAGACCCATAGATTCCAGGGCTCTGACCATCGAAGGTATAAACCGGCTGGACCACAGTCTTTTCACCAGCTCCTCAAAATGGTTGAAGAGTAGTACCGTGGGGGGTCGTATAAACACAGATGTCGTCGTTGGCTGTGGTGATTGATCTCACAACCGATGCATTTTTCTCTTATATACTCTCCAGTCACCGCATCTAAAAGTGTGGCTACAGAGGCCTTGATGGTGTCCACAAAAATAGTATTGACCACCCCATCAAACACATCCTCAGGCGGTGTACATGTAGGGAGTGTCGGGGGTCTTGCCTGGGGGGAGTAGAATGGAGGGCTGTGAGGCATAGAGTCCTTACGGTCTGGTACCCTTGACGTATCGGAGTCCTGGTATGGTATATGAATATCCATGGTATATGCTGAAATGAAGAACCGGAGGCTTTATGGGGACTCCTTTTATTGTTGAACCAGTCATTTGGTATCGGGGCGTGGTTAACGCAGCAGACGCGTACTTAGTTTTCTTAGGGGGCTGACTCTTCTGAGGATGACCCTTCTTGAGGTTCCTTTGAATCATAATCCTCAGGATTTGTATATATTATGCACTTCCTTACATGAACAATGCTCTGCCATTGTTGGCTCTGTACAAAAAGAGCATCCACCAACTCTAACATTTTCAATTCCAATAGGTCCCAACTTTTAAAAGGAATAAGCATACGCAACCTAAAATCCCCAGTCAGGCCACCATCACAAATGTTTTGGTTATAGATTTCCTCATTGCTGATAGAGAACTCCACGCACCCACATGGAAGTCCATTCTTTCTTTGTATTTTCACCCTCTGACATATTCTTCTTGAGGAGTCAGGGGCACCTTCGCAATGGGTCTCGTAGCCCGGGAACACGCTATACCCCTTTGTGATAACTCTAAGTTCGGGACACACCACCTTGCGAAAAATCTGCCAGTCTTCAAGCCTGTAGTCTACTTCCAAAGTCTGGTCTGTATATTCTTCTCCTTCGGCTACGGTATAGAGTTTCACTCTACAGGCCGGGTAATCAAACAGATAACCCCATTGCTGTCCATTAGGCATCATCACTTGATCTTTCAGCGCAGTTGCGGGCGGTATTTGGGTTCTATACATATTTAGAAACCGCATCGTATATTGATGCTTTATACTCGGACCTTTCTCTATGTTTCAACCGAGGTCCTGCTTCCGTTGTTACGGTCATCACGGGTGTGTCACTGATCACAAAATCCATGTTTAATTTCTTTAGTGGTTTATCGTGGGCGCTTGGGGTGTTCTGGGGCTTATTTATAATGTGTCTGCCCCCCCAATATCCCTGGACATTCCTGTTTCATAGACAACAGCCCTAAGGTCACTAAAACAGGGTGGGGGCCATACTCTTTGAAATGTTCAAACACATCCCCCAGTTCAACGAGGTCCCTACACATCAATCATCATGACAGCTTCAAAGGAACAGATGAAATATATGCAGAAATTAACACCCATTCTAAAGCGTGAGAACAGGAACAACAGCATCCCCATATATGGGCACTCCCTAGAGCACGTGATAACTTACCACCAGAATGTCCTGACAGGATTCCCATATATGGGCATACACACGTGACCCATGACATAGGGTCATAAATCACACGTTTGACGTGTGCCGTCTACTGTATTCTCTCTTGCACTGTACCTCCAGTCTCTCTTATCTCTCACACAGTATAACGGAATCACACACAGTAGCCTTAGAATCACTGGATGTATGACCTGTTTGGAATGAGCACTCCCTCACCTGCTTGGCTTCTACAGGGTAAATATATATCAGTTTGCCCTGGAGAGAAACAACTGTCCACAGGTGTCAGAGAAGGGACTGTCAGTTACGACATATCAGTGATTTATATCTGCTGCAGAGTACCTTAGTGGAATGGTAAAGTGTTTAAATACTTATGGAAATAAGCTATTTCTGTTATTTTATTTTTAATACATTTGCAAAAAATTTGGCTTTCATTTTGGATTACTCTGCAGTCTGCATTTACATGTTGACAAATATATTTTCACCCTTGCAGTGCACAGCCACGGAACAGCTATATAGTGCTCAATTGCACAAGTCAAACCAAAATTCGTTTAGCACAGTGTTTGTATGCAAAACTGAGTCTTTATTGATCAAATTATTATAACTGGCAGCCTCTCACACTCTTTCAGAAAGACACACACACACACACACACACACACACACACACACACACACACACACACACACACACACACACACACACACACACACACACACACACACACACACACACACACACACACACACACACACACACACACACACACACACACACACACTCACCTGAAGTATCCAATGATGAAGATAGCCACTAGTAGAGAGCTGAAGGACACAGCATAGCCCACAGTGTACATGACATACAGCCGCTCAAAGAAGTTCTGCTGGAAGAGAGGGAGGGATGTATAACCGTAAAACTGCCCATACAGAGGTGTTACTAGATAAGCTGAAACTGTCATGTAGTGGTTCCAGTGGGTTTGAGCATGGTTCTGGCAACACTAGGGTTGTGGGTTTGTTCCTTGCATGGGCCACATATACTGATATATTCTATGTGTCACTGTCAACTATAAGTGACTTTAAATGAAAGCACATGATTTTACATGCAATACAGTGCCTTGCGAAAGTATTCGGCCCCCTTGAACTTTGCGACCTTTTGCCACATTTCAGGCTTCAAACATAAAGATATAAAACTGTATTTTTTTTGTGAAGAATCAACAACAAGTGGGACACAATCATGAAGTGGAACGACATTAATTGGATATTTCAAACTTTTTTAACAAATCAAAAACTGAAAAATTGGGCGTGCAAAATTATTCAGCCCCCTTAAGTTAATACTTTGTAGCGCCACCTTTTGCTGCGATTACAGCTGTAAGTTGCTTGGGGTATGTCTCTATCAGTTTTGCACATCGAGAGACTGACATTTTTTCCCATTCCTCCTTGCAAAACAGCTCGAGCTCAGTGAGGTTGGATGGAGAGCATTTGAACAGCAGTTTTCAGTTCTTTCCACAGATTCTCGATTGGATTCAGGTCTGGACTTTGACTTGGCCATTCTAACACCTGGATATGTTTATTTTTGAACCATTCCATTGTAGATTTTGCTTTATGTTTTGGATCATTGTCTTGTTGGAAGACAAATCTCCGTCCCAGTCTCAGGTCTTTTGCAGACTCCATCAGGTTTTCTTCCAGAATGGTCCTGTATTTGGCTCCATCCATATTCCCATCAATTTTAACCATCTTCCCTGTCCCTGCTGATGAAAAGCAGGCCCAAACCATGATGCTGCCACAACCATGTTTGACAGTGGGGATGGTGTGTTCAGGGTGATGAGCTGTGTTGCTTTTACGCCAAACATAACGTTTTGCATTGTTGCCAAAAAGTTCAATTTTGGTTTCATCTGACCAGAGCACCTTCTTCCACATGTTTGGTGTGTCTCCCAGGTGGCTTGTGGCAAACTTTAAACAACACTTTTTATGGATATCTTTAAGAAATGGCTTTCTTCTTGCCACTCTTCCATAAAGGCCAGATTTGTGCAATATACGACTGATTGTTGTCCTATGGACAGAGTCTCCCACCTCAGCTGTAGATCTCTGCAGTTTATCCAGAGTGATCATGGGCCTCTTGGCTGCATCTCTGATCAGTCTTCTCCTTGTATGAGCTGAAAGTTTAGAGGGACGGCCAGGTCTTGGTAGATTTGCAGTGGTCTGATACTCCTTCCATTTCAATATTATCGCTTGCACAGTGCTCCTTGGGATGTTTAAAGCTTAGGAATCTTTTTGTATCCAAATCCGGCTTTAAACTTCTTCACAACAGTATCTCGGACCTGCCTGGTGTGTTCCTTGTTCTTCATGATGCTCTCTGCGCTTTTAACGGACCTCTGAGACTATCACAGTGCAGGTGCATTTATACAGAGACTTGATTACACACAGGTGGATTGTATTTATCATCATTAGTCATTTAGGTCAACATTGGATCATTCAGAGATCCTCACTGAACTTCTGGAGAGAGTTTGCTGCACTGAAAGTAAAGGGGCTGAATAATTTTGCACGCCCAATTTTTCAGTTTTTGATTTGTTAAAAAAGTTTGAAATATCCAATAAATGTCGTTCCACTTCATGATTGTGCCCCACTTGTTGTTGATTCTTCACAAAAAAATACAGTTTTATATCTTTATGTTTGAAGCCTGAAATGTGGCAAAAGGTCGCAAAGTTCAAGGGGGCCGAATACTTTCACAAGGCACTGTATATGGTGACATGGAGGGTTTATGTTTGGGTTTAAGATTAATCTACAGTAGCTAAAGAACAGTACCCACTTTCCCTCTCTCGTTGCTTGGCTTCATAAACCCAGGGCCCAGACACTCTGAGTAGTTAGGCCACGTCCTGTTCAGGCTCTCCACAAACACCCACGACCCATTGATGTCACACTTCCTGTAGGTGTGACCTGGAACATATCAACAACACACTGTAGCGCTTCACTTGGTTCCACATGTTACATGTGAGATAATACATATGGTAATTCAAGCATTAAAATTCACAAAAAATGTACAATATTATAAATAATTCACTGGTAAAGAGATATTGGGTTCTAATCCTATTTATATGTGCAACCCATTCTTCCATGCATGCAGAGTAGAGTTGGGTGTTACCTTTGTGGTTGAAGTCGTAGACATAGCTGGGGCAGGGGACCTTGGTGACAGCTCCTGGGTAACCCTGAGGCCAGCAAACCAGGCCGTCCCAACCAGGGGGGCAAAGGTCATCTGGAGGAGAGGTTGAATGCTTCAAATTCAGAGTTTACTCTTTTCAACTACAGTATGTGACCGGTTTACAACCTCAGAAATATGAACACGTTGGGAATGGATGTTGTTCGGAATACTGATACTTTACTGTATTGATATATCAGCACACTTCCCCATGCAACACAAGGAGTGCACACTTTGGCTGATTTTATGCCTCGATCATAACGGTTAAATTGTTTATCTGTAAAACTTAAATTAATAGCCTGGGTGTTTATTTGCTTCAATCACTGAACATAAGTGTTTTAATGTCATGTAATATTTAAAATTGTATATAACTGCCTTAATGTTGCTGGACCCCAAGAAGAGTAACTGCCGCCTTGTGGATGCTTAATAAATAGAAATACATAACTGCCGCTTATTGGAGACAGGCTTGTATTTCAGGTAGGTGTCTATTCCCTTAATGCACCCACCTTGCAGTCTCGCCTTCTTCTGATCCACCACAGACAAATGTTGAAGTCTGACTTTTTTACATCTCTCACTCGTTTTGGATCAATTCCTAAATGTCTGGCTGTTGCCTCGCCCAAATTTTGCTCTGCAAATGTGATCACTGCGAGCTTGAATTTGATGTTTTGTTTTCTTTTTGGTGGCACCATGGCTAGCAACAATGACAGCTTTAAAATATATATATAATTGAATGCATAATTCATTGACCGTGGGAGTATAATTAATTGACCGTGGGAATATCAAAGTGCATCTAACCACTAGGCAGGTAACCTAGTGGGAAGAGTGTTGTGCCAGTAACCAGAAGGTTGCTGCATCAAATCCCTGAGCTGACAAGATAAAAATCAGTTGTTCTGCCTCTGAGCAAGGCTGTTAACCCACTGTTTGTTGGGTACTGTGGATGTTGATTAAGACAGCCCCCCACACCTGTCTGATTCAGAAGGTTTGGGTTAAATGCAGAAGACACATTTCAGTTGAATACATTCAGTTAGACAACTGACTAGGTACTTCCCTTTCCCTACATATGAAAATTAAAAAGGTGTATGGATGAATTACTATTAGTCAGACAAAACCTGCCAGGTTTAGCAATAAATAGTGGTTGAATTTATCCTTAAACTTACTACTTTGATGTGTCATTTTTATAAAAAGTTTGTAAAACAGAACAAGTTGAACAAGTTGTTATTTCCAATGATGGCCTACCCCAGCCAAACCCTAACCTAGACAACGCTGGGCCAATTGTGCACCGCCCTATGGGACTCCCAATCACGGCTGGTTGTGACACAACCTGGAATCAAATCAGGGTCTGCAGTGATGCCTCTAGGACTGAGATGCAGTGCCTTAGACCGCTGTGTCACTTGGGAGCCACCAATCTTGCAGGCCAGAGCTCCATCTTGGGTTTTTTTCTACCGAGACTGTTCATGTATCTCGATGGCCTTCTCTGGTTACAGACAGTATATACAGTACAGTGCCTTCAGAAAGTATTCACACCCCTTGACTTTTTTCAAATGTTGTTGTGTTACAGCCTGAATATAAAAAACATAAAATGTTGTTGTAACTGGCCTTTACACAATACCAGATAATATCAAATTGGAATTATGTTTTTTTTAACATTTTTACAAATTAATACAAAATAAAAAGCAAAAATGTCTTGAGTCAATAAGTATTCAACCCCTTTGTTATGGCAAGCTTAAATACGTTTAGGAGTAAAAATGTGCTTAACAAGTCACATAAATGGCATGGACTCACTCTGTGTTCAAAAATAGTGTTTAACATGATGTTTGATACCTCATCTCTGTACCCCACACATAAAATTATCTGTGAGGTCCCTCAGTCAAGTAGTGAATTTCAAACACAGATTCAACCACAAAGACGAGGGAGGTATTCCAACGCCTCGCAAAGAAGATCTATTGGTAGATTTAAAAAATGTAATATCCCTTTGAGCATGTGAAGTTATTAATTACACTTTGAATAGTGTTTGAATTCACCCAGTCACTACAAAGATAGAGGCGTCCTTCCTAACTCGGTTGCTGGAGAGGAAGGAAACCGCTCAGGGATTTCACCATGAGGCCTATGGTGACTTTAGAACAGTTACAGAGTTTAATGGCTGTGATTGGAGAAAACTGAGGATGAATAAACAACATTGTAGTTATTCCACAATACCAACCTAAATGACAGAGTGAAAAAAGGAAGCCTTTTCAGAATAAAAGTATTCCTAAACATGTATCCTGTTTGCAAGAAATGTGGCAAGCAGGACAATAAACTAAAACACAAAGCCAAATCTACCCTGGAGTTGCTTACCAAGAAGACAATGAATGTTCATGAGTGGCTGAGTTACAGTTTTGATTAAAATGTACTTTAAAACCTATGGCAAGACCTGAAAACAGTTGCCAATTATGACCAATTTGACATAGCTTGAAGAATTTTGAAGAATAATGAGCAAATGTTGCACAATCCAGGTGTGGAAAGCTTTTAGAGACTTACCCAGAAAGACTCACAGTTGTAATCGCTGTGCTTCAGCGAAGCTGATTACTTTGGTTCTGCAAAGTATTGACTCAGGGGTGTGAACACTTACACCATCTTAATCTTTTCTTTTTATTGACCAGTCTGAGATATGGCTTTTTCTTTGCAACTCTGCTTAGAAGGCCAGCATTCCGGAGTTGCATTGGCACTCTAATGTACTTGTCCTCTTGCTCAGGTGTGCACCGGACCCTCCCACTACTCTTTCTATTCTGGTTAGAGCCGGTTTGCGCTGTTCTGTGAAGGGAGTAGTACACAGTGTTGTACGAGAACTGCAGGTTCTTGGCAATTTCTCGCATGGAATAGCCTTCATTTCTCAGAATAAGAATAGACACGAGTTTCAGAAGAAAGTTCGTAGTTTCTGGCCATTTTGAGTCTGTAATCGAACCCACAAATGCTGATGATCCAGATACTCAACTAGTCTAAAGAAGTCTTGTTTTATTGCTTCTTTAATCAGCCTAACAGTTTTCAACTGTGCTAACATAATTGCAAAATTGTTTTCGAATGATCAATTAGCCTTTAAAAATGATAAACTTGGATTAGCTAACACAACGTGCCATTGGAACACAGGAGTAATGGTTGCTGATAATGGGCCTCTGTACACCTATGTAGATATTCCATAAAGAATCTGCCGTTTCCAGCTACAATAGTCATTTACAACATTAACAATGTCTACACTGTATTTCTGATCAATTTGATGTTATTTTAATGGACAAAAAATGTGTGTTTCTTTCAAAAACAAGTGACCCCAAACTTTTGAACGGTAGTGTATGTAATTTAGGTATTGTTGTATTTAATTTTCCATAAACATTTCTAAAAACACGTTTTCACTTTGACATTATGGGGTATTTTGTGTGTAGACGGGTGAGAAAAAAAATATTTAACTCATTTTGAATTTAAGCTGTAATACAACAAAATGTGACTTGTTTCTGGGAGCTAGGCGTACATGTTGCACGTTATTACTTCATAAGAGAGACATTTGAATTTTTTTGGGCAGAAATGCATTCTGGAACATGTGAACTTTCATGTGCCTTAATAACAAATGTGTATGCCATCTGTAAATACGAATACAATTGCTAAATTACAAGCCTAGTTGGTTTAGCCACGGAAAAAGGCAGGAAACTTCTCGCTAGCCATGAATGGCTGAGATATTGGATGGGCTGGACATGCCTAGAGATGAGTTTGGGTTGGTCTGCCATGTAGCACACTTCTGTCTATTACATGAGCTGCACCGTATGTGTAGGTTATCCTTTTTCACACAGCTTTATTTAAAGATATCAAGATAAACTGCAAAAGTGGAAAAAAAATCAGTGGAATGCCCGAGGAAGCATGAGTATGATAGCTTAGTAGATGGAGACAATTCTGGCATTTGACTGCAAATATGCGGAGAGAGTCAAAAAGAGAACGCTGTTGTATAAAACACTTGTCTCCGGATTACATCTTCAAACTAAGGGCAACCATGGCATCCGTGTATACAGGTAAGAGAGTCTAGCTAGGTACATTTTCAGTTATTATACATTTGTAATTTAGTCAGAAAGTTGTTTTTTTTGCAAGTTAAAGCATACTGTTAGCTAGCTAGCTAACGTTAGCTGGCTGGCTCGCTAGCTAACGTTACGTTAATGATCTGTGTAGTAATATTATTCGTATCTCAGAGCCATTGACATTGCTAGTTATAGCCTAATGTTAGCTAGCTAGCTAACGTTGAACCTAGTTGGTTAGCTACCTGCAGATTCATGCAGGGTAGTAACTTTATGAGTTGGGATTATGGTTCATTGTTTAACTAGCTAGCTACATGTCTAAACAAAAGACTCCACTATGCAAGTATCCATTTCACTACCATTTACACCTTCTGTATCCTGTGCATGTGACAAATAATCTTTGATTTGATTTGATATAGTGTGTAGAGACGGTAATGAGACGGTAATGTCAAGAACAACATGACCTGCCCCAAAGTCAAATTAGGATATAACGTTTGGCCAACGAGACAGTGTCCATACTGCATACTGATTTACTATGTCCTTGACTTGCATTGTAATTCTGGAAGTCAGTCAGGAGGCAGACGTCTTATTTTACCACATGCACGTTGGTTTCAGGGAAAACGTATTTACTTAGAGTATGTCTGCTTAACTATGACTCACAGAAGCAATACAGCACCACAGAGATATGTCAAGTTAAGGCAGGTTTAAGGTTACAGTCCACAGTATATGTTGTTATTACCTGCAGGGTCGCGGGTGGAGAGGTTCTGGTGGCATTGGAGTTTAATGTCATACAGAATGTACATCTGCTCCTCTGCTGTCAGACTCTCATCAGATCCACCCTGCAGACGACAAGCAGTGGCTAGTGTCAGTCTCACATTCTTCTGAGATAAATAGAGGTTTACAAGTTACAAGTTTCTGACAAAAAAAATACTAAGTTAACACCTCTTCTGAGTGGTTGTCTAATGTTCTCAAATACCTATGTTCTGATTACGGCCTTACAGTATTTCACACAGCGAAATAAAGGTTGGTCACAAGTAATGAAAGAGATTGGAAATGCAAAGAGATCGGAAATGGTTAACATGAAGAAAACATTTATAACAATGCACCCACATAACAACCAGACCTGGGTTTAAATACAATTTCAAATACATGAATTTTTTTCATGTATATTCAAAGTAAGTACTCAGATATATTTTATTTGAAAAGGCAAGTGGTTGAATATTTTAATGTATTTGAAAATACTCATACATTGACTCAAATACACTCCCATGCATTTAATGTATTTGAAAATAGTATTTGAAATAAACATTTGAAAATACTCTTCAATACAATTTTGTAAGATATATATATATATAGATATAATATATATCTATATATATTATATATTTTTTTGTACAAATAACGAGTCAAATACTCAAATAAAAGTACTTGTTTTGGGCTGTGTTTTTGAAAATACTAGTATTTTAAATACCAGATACTCAAATACACATGTATTTGAACCCAATAACAATTAAAGTAATGCTTCCCTTTCAAATCCCACACAAAATATTGAACCGTGTTCAAACAATACAGGATGCACAATCAATACCATCTTGTGAAGGATATTTACTTCAAATGTTTTGGAACTTGTTCTGTTGTTATATTTGTGCCTTATGGAATAACAGACATATTCTAAGTATGTGTATGCTTTCCTCAATTATTTTTCATTAGAATTTAACCTTTATTTAACTAGGCAAGTCAGTTAAGAACAAATTCTTATTTACAATGACGGCCTACACCGGCCATACCTGGACGACGCTGAGCCTATTGTGCGCCGCCCTATGGGACTCCCAATCACAGCCTGTTGTGATACAGCCTGGATTCAAACCAGGGTGTCCGCAGTGATGCTTCTAGCACTGAGATGCAGTGCCTTAGACCGCTGCGCCACCTGGGAGCCCAAAGTAGCCTAAAGTACTTTGAATGACTCTATGCCCTTTTGAGTTCAGTTACTGTACGGTGTCTTCAAATGCCATATCACTTTTGAGTTAAGAAAACGATTTGTGGATGTGGATGACTCATTGAATGGCATGAACCAGAGTCAAGATAAATTATTCATTTATTTTCATTTTGATAATAGATTTTTCTCAGAAAGTAAAGTTTGGTTGTTGCCATGACATACAGACAAGGAAGGAGTTGAAAGAGTTTGCCTTTTTGTTTGTGGTTGTATATCCTTTTAAAATAACATTATGAATGTGTTTTATATTACCATGGAAATCACTATTTAGATGGTGTATGTCCTCATACAGAACACATTTTTCAATGGCACACAGTCCACATGCATATCTTCAAATTTGATTTGAATTGCAAGTACATTCCTGGAAAAATAACTGACATTGTCCATCAAGGCCTGGAGCTGAATGGCCCTTCACATCTCACTGGCAGTCTGCATTACATGTACACCTACAGTAAATGATTGAATGGTGTTGACCAGGGGTCAACCTCATAGATGCTAACAACTTCAACAGTTACAGACACAGACACATTAGGAGCATCTAATGGAAATGGAAATGATAGGAAGGCGAATGTGTGCTATCTGTGATGAACATCTCTTGCCCAAGGGGCATGTGGAGCACTGGGGAGCATTGGGACCATAAACCTTCATTGATGAGCAGATGGAATGGATAGATATTAGAATTACAGGCTGTGACGATATGTGGCATGTCCCACTGTCCATCACAATTGCCACTTGGCCCCTGCACCCCTCTCAAGCTGATGTTACAGTCTCCTGCACTCTACACTACTGTTTTAGCCTTAAGCATTAACTTGGGGAGAGAATTCAAGTCTTCAGGTTTCAGGCAAGGTTACTCATCATAGCCTGGACCCAAGGTCACTCATCATGCGAGAGTGGTTCATTGAACCCTCGCCATTCCACTAAGGTACTCTGCAGCAGATATAAATTACTAATATGTCATAACTGACAGTCCCCTTCTCTGACACCTGTGGACAGTTGTTTCTCTCCAGGGCAAACTGATATCGCTTTAGCAGCCAAGCAGGTGAGGGAGTGCTCATTCCAAACAGGTCATACATTCAGTGATCCCAAGGCTACTGTGTGGGATTCCGTTATACTGTGAGAGAGATAGGAGAGAGCAGAGGTACAGTGCATTCGGAAAGTATTCAGACCCCTTGATTTTTCCACATTTTGTTATGTTACAGCCTTCTTGTAAAATGTATTGAATTATTTGTTTCCTTATCAATCTATACACAATACCCCATAATGACAAAGCGAAAACAGGTTTTTAAAAATGTTTGCAAATGTATTAAAAATTAAAAACATAAATATTTTATTTACACAAGTATTCAGGCCCTTGCTATGAGACTCGAAATTGAGCTCAGGTGCATCCTGTTTTCATTGATCATCCTTGACATGTTTCTACAACTTTATTGGAGTCCATCTGTGGTAAATGCAATTGATTGGACAATATTTGAAAATGCACACACCTGTCTATATAAGGTCCCACAGTTGTCAGTGCATATTAGAGCAAAAACCAATCCATGAGGTCGAAGGAATTGCCAGTAGAGCTCCGAGACAGGATTGTGTCGAGGCACAGATCTGGGGAAGGGTACCAAAACATTTCTGCAACATTGAAGGTCCCCAAGAACACAGTGGCCTCCATCATTCTTAAATGGAAGAAGTTTGGAACCACCAAGACACTTCCTAGAGCTGGCTGTCTGGCCAAACTGAGCAATCGGGTGAGAACGGCCTTGGTCAGGGAGGTGCCCAAGAACCCGATGGTCACTTTGACAGAGTTCCAGAGTTCCGCTGTGGAGATGGGAGAACCTTCCAGAAGAACCACCATCTCCGCAGCACTCCACCAATTAGACCTTTATGATTGAGTGGCCAGATGGAAGCCACTCCTCAGTAAAAGTCACGACAGCCCGCTTGGAGTTTGCCAAAAGGCACCTAAAGGACTCTCAGACCACGTGAAACAAGATTCTCTGGTGTGATGAAGCATGGTGGTGGCAGCATGATGCTGTGGGGATGTTTTTTAGTGGCAGGGACTTGGAGACTAGTCAGGGTAAAGGGAAAGATGAACAGAGCAATGTACAGAGAGATCCTTGATGAAAACCTGCTCCAGAGCACTCAGGAATTCAGACTGGTGCGAAGGTTCACCTTCCAACAGGACAACAACCCTAAGCACACAGCTAAGACAACACAGGAGTTGCTTCGGGACAAGTCTCTGAATGTCCTTGAGTAGCCCAGCCAGAGCCCAGACTTGAACCTGATCGAACATCTCTGGAGAGACCTGAAAATAGCTGTGCAGCAACGCTCCCTATTCAACCTGACGGAGCTTGAGAGGATCTGCAGAGAAGAATGGGACTAACACCCCAAATACAGGTGTGCCAAACTTGTAGCGTCATATCCAAGAGGATTTGAGGCTATAATCGCCCCCAAAGATGCTTCAACAAAGTACTGAGTAAAGGGTCTGAATAGTTATTTTAAATGCGATATTTAAGTTTTTTTTTTTTCATATGTATTTGCAAAAATGTCTAAAACTGTTTTTGCTTTGTCATAATGTGGTATTGTCTGTAGATTGATGAGAAAAATAACAATTTAATCAATTTTAGAATATTTGAATTTTCAATATATATACTTCTTCAGCACCAGTACCTCTTATAGAATACTCAGAGGGGAGTTCATACGTAATAAATATTGTGTAGGAGGATGGTTAACAATGATTATCATTCTGTTACGTGAGATGCATAGAGGCAGAATGAGAGACTCTGCAGTCACCAAGGTGGGGGAGAGGTGGTACTGGTTGATCAGATGTGAGAGGTGGTACTGGTTGATCAGACATTACAATTATTACGGTTTAATATGTGCAAAGATGAGTACATATCCTACACTCATCTATGGCCTATTTTGTATCTTTTCTATTTCCAGATGTGTGCCTGCAAAGTTGATCTCTCATGTGTCTTAAACGTATTTGAGATCATGAGGAGGAGTTGTACTCCATTCTCTACAGTGCATGGCTGATAAGTTTGAAGCACAACTAAACCACACTACTGACTAACAGTGAGCACAGATAATTATATACACCACAATCCCTTAATTAGATGCATCATACACACTCTAAGCAAAAATACGGGGTATCTATCCTGTATTTTATTTGAGTAAACATCACAAATGTTGTAATTACATGTAGAAAAACACAAGGAAACAACATCCTTCACAGCACTGTACAATAGTGAGTCACACACTGCATTCAGTGAGGTGGGGAATATCAACACTGTCTCCATAATGCCTACATTATAACAGGGGTCTCTAAATTGAACAAGATCAGTGAGCCTGCTGCCCGCTGATGACGAATTTCAGATTTCTCATTGTATGAATGAGATGACAAATGGAGTGCATTTTCACAACTGAATGACAACCCACTGGGCACAGACTGGTTGAATCAACGTTGTTTCTACGATAATTTCAATGAAATTACGTGGAATATACATTGAATTAACGCCTGTGCCCAGTGGGAACGAGTCTTAAATATTTGATTCATTGTGAAAATATAAATATGATTTTCCACAGTTGATAAAAATTGTTTGCCGACTCAATGTTCAACTTTGACAATTTATACTATTCTAAACATAATGCACTAATTTTAAAAAATCGGAAATTTCCTGTCCTATTCTGAACACAGCTGAACAATTAGGACTACGTTTTGTTTCTTACCTGTGCGTTAACACATGTCCAGCACAGGGCGAATGAGACCAAGATCCATAAGATCCACTTCACCATACTTCCAAACAAGGCAAATGTCATAACTGTTTGTAGAAAAAGCGTCACCTATCTATTTGAAACTCTAAATGTAGTTAGGTTAAACGTAATTTCAAATAATAATTATTTGCTATTCCGACTCCAATAGTCGTTGTCTGGTTCACCTTTCCATATAGGGCACATGACAAATGTCTGACTTTTTTTCGATTATGACTGAAAAATCTTCAAAACACGTTTTTACGATAATAAAAATAAGGTAAAATGTTCATACAATGTCAATAACAAGCGCAAAAAATATATGAAAAGGTCAGAGAGAGCTCGCAAACACATTTAACAATAATTCCTTATCCATAATACACATTTATTTTTTTCCATATAGTAGGCTAAAGCATATGCATTCTGCCACGACTTCTCAGAACAAGTTTGTACATTCCAGTTGTCTTTTCAGAGAGAAGGGCGCGAATTCTCTTTCCGTCCTCAACAAGCTAAGTGAAGACGTGAAAAGGCACGTGCTGTTGATACGGCTAAACTAAAGCGCAGGGATCTTTTGGTGGTTCGGCAAAATCACCCGTACTCTTCTTTCATTTCCAAAGAGTCCTTGTACATTCAGTGCAGTTTTATCAGCATCCAAATGACTGAACAGTAAATTAACAGCGTTGCATATCCTGACACGAAATACATATATCCACATATATCCACCTAATACATATATCACATTGCAGGTTTGATCGCGCAATGCATCGTAAGCAGAAACACATTTTGAAGCAACTCTATTCTATTCAAGGACCGTTGAACTTAATTTGGGATGTGAAGCGAGGTTTCCTGTGCTGTCCTCGTTCTGCCGTGCTAAAGTGGCTGATGAGCTATCCTTGGTGCTGAAACTTCGTTCGAAGGACTGACCCGAAAGTTGGCATGGGCGCTATAAATGGAGGAAATAATCTCTGTCTTTAGCCGAGTGGAGAAAAAAATGTCCGATGTCATACCAGGACAAAATAATTTAAACACTAAATAGGCCTACTCTGCCAATATATTTGAAATCACATTCATATGTGACCAAAACATGTTGTACTTTGCAAGCTGTGGAGTAACATGACCGCTTCCATTGATATTACTCACCATACCACTGCGAATGGAGGCACGTACAACCGCTGGAAATAATACAAGCAGACTGTAATCAGAAGCTACGCACGTGTGTGTGTGTGCATCACACTAAACCATCCTTTCCTTATAGAAGATAGAAGCAGCATGTGCTCAACTAGTATTGGCATGGTGCCTTCCGAGCATCCAATTATCAATGCTAATTAAAATATAACACTTGATGTCGTCCCCTCTACCTCTCTACTCTACTCCAGATACACAGGTCACATCCCGAATGTAACCCTATTCCCTATATAGTGCACTACTTTTGAGCCTTATGGGCCCTGGTAAAGTGCACTATAAAGGGAATAATGTGTCATTTTAGACACAGCCAATGTACAGAGCAGGAAGTTGGCAACTTATCTATGAACTGGGTATGAAGCAGGATCAAAAAAGTGAAACATCAATAATTGCACAATAAAACTCAGACTCCACCAAAGTGTGTGAGAGAGGGTGTTCTATTTGATTTTGTTCCCTGCCATCTGATGGTAAAATAACAGAATAAACTTGGCCTGAACTCCACATATGTTGTCTCCAAGATGTTTATCAGCCTAGCATGTGAATGAATCCACAAACATCCGTTCCCCCAAAGCATCAGTTCCCCTACAGCTCTAATCATCAATCATCTCAACTCAATTAACTCCCAATGCAACTACAGTGTGGAATAACTTTTGAGTGGTGCCTCACTTCATGTCATATTCTGGACAATATACGTAAATACAATTGTATTCCCAATATTGTAATATTTCATTATTTCTGTCCTGGGCCGATTGAATTGAATTGCTCACTCTGAAGCTTGTCGGATCAGAAACCCCCGTTGGATTGAGTTAAGCTCACCTCAACACATTTGTAGGTTACTAGGGGGCAACTAGCCCCCCCCTAATGACAATGTTTAATTGCTGACACAAAAAAAGCAATGTTTGGAGAAAAACAATTGGTATGTGGACGAAGGTCATGCTTAGGCAAATAAACTCTAAAGGGGAAAAAATGGTTATTGTTTACATTTTTCAGTTTACATTTCATGAAATGTTGGTTTTAGAGAAGGGGCGCTTTTTTAAAGTACCAGGGTTAAAGTATTCCCCCATTTAATCAGTTTTATTTAGAAATTCTTTAGTAAGTAATACTTAAAAGCTAAGTTTAGTTGTCTTATTTTAAATATTTAAATAAAATATGGGGGAAAATGGTGTTCGACATGTCACAATTAATATCTGCACTATGAGGAGATTGTCACGACTTCCGCCGAAGTCGGCTCCTCTCCTTGTTCGGGCGGTGTTCGGCGATCGACATCACTGGCTTTCTAGCCATCGCCGCTCCATTTCTCATATATCCATTTGTTTTGTCTTGTTTCATACACACCTAGGTTTTCATTCCATAATCACACTACATGTATTTAGTCCTCCGTTCCCCTCCATGTCTTTGTGTGTGATTGTTTAATTGTTAATGGTGTATGTTCACACGCTATACTTTTGTTTATTGTTCCGTGTAATTTGGGCACTTAGATGTCATTTTGTGCCTATTTGTTGATCGGAATAAAAGTGTGCCTGTTTTGCTCTACTCTGCTCTCCTGCACCTGACTTCTCCCTTACACAGCCTTAATAACATATATTTGATGTAAAGTCCCTCTTTTTAACTCACCTGCACATTCATCTTCTTTGTTATTTCATTGTTGTTCCTTTTCCTTACAATCCATTATGTACAATTGCACTACATTTTATTGGAATAATGCAAGATTTTACAATCCCAGCAGTCTTTAAAATGACATTCAAGAGCAAAAGGTTTTCAATAGCTGTTTTTAATTCATAAAAATGCATTGGTATATAATATTGGAATGGAATATAACTAATAACATTGAGAAATAACTTTTAATAACAATAAATTATTACTTAATTAATTGTGTTGCAACAACCTTCTTTGAGACAACCTTTTTTTGAAGAACCTGATTCGTTTTCTTACTCTCTCTCTTTTCCTCTTGTTGATGTTTCTGTCTAGCAATTTCCTCCAGCATCCTTTTGTAAGGTGAGGCTTTCAGTACAGCCGCAGACTCTGCATTCCTCTTCCTTGGTCTCGCCTCCTGGATCCTCGGCCTTGGGGACAACTCCAATAGAACTGCTGCAGCTGCATCTGTTGGTTGTTGGTTTAAACAAAAACAAACAAATAACAAGAACACATGAGTGTTGGTACAATAAACACTTCTAATCACTATATGCAAATATATATTGAAGATGGTACAGTCTAACGGCTGCAGCTTGTGGCTGCAGTGGAGTGGCAGAGTGATGTGAATCACTCCATGGCCTCTTGCTGTCAGAACAGCCTCCAGGGTCTTATGGGAGTGGTGCCCATCGAGGATGAGGATGTGGGGTTCCTCAGAGGTACAACCAACACTGTGGGCGAAGTGGTGGAGCCAGCCGACAAATATGGTACTTTCCACCTAGCCTGAGTCACTCACCCTTCCAATGGACCCTGGAGGTGCTCCAAACAGCAGGTGTTCGTTCATCGTCTTCTGGGGGAAGATGAAGAGGGGCAGGACGTACTGTCCCGCTGCACTGATAGTCCAAATTACTGTGACTGTGAAGCACCTCCTGTGCTAGTCATCCGTGAAACCTATTTTGCTCCCTTGGTGGCCACCACTGGCAACGGTTTCTGGATGTTTCCTATTCCTGTCTCGTCCATGTTCCAAATCTTCGTTGGCCCGATGTCCTTGATCCTGTTTAAAATGTCCTCTTAGGCCGTAAAAAACTGGTCAACCTTAAGCTTATTAATTAAAGCCCAAGGCCCTCGCAAGACTGGTTGCTTGCAGTACTCGAACTGACAGTTGAGGGTTGAGCTTCATGAAGTCACTGAACCAATCCACCCCTGCATACCCCTTTCCTTTGCTGAACCTGTGCTTGATTCCCATCCTCTCTGCCAGATCGAAGGCGAGTCTTCTCATGTCCCATGATGTTAGACCAAATAGGGCTCTTTCCATTTGTTGAATGTGGTTGACAAGGTAACTTTCCTACATGGAAGAGAAGACTGGCACTCTGCGCATTTGGCTGATTCCTGGGGTTTTCACCTCCTTTCCTCTGTAGACCGTAGGGTTCTTGGTGGAATGTTGAACACCCTGGTAGCCCCTTTTAAGTTCTGCACATTTTGTACTGCCTTCAGGGCATGCTGTATCATCTCAGAGACATAGCTTCCACAGTCTGTTTTCTTATTGTATATTCTCATCTGAAAATAAAAACATGAAATTATATTAGGAACTGTAAGGAACTGACCATTAACCTAAACCCTGACCCCTAATCTAACAGATGGCCCCTAACCCTTATCCAAAACCCTCCCTAACCCTAACCGCTAATCTAATAGATGGCCCCTAACCCTATTAACCTGCAGGGGGAAAAGGTGCCAATTTAAAAGCTCTCTTTTAAAAATGTAGCTAGCTGTCCTCCCGAGTGGTGCAGCCTGTCAAAGGCACTGCAATGCCTTAGACAGATCCGGGTTTGATCCCGGGCTGTGTTGCAGCTGGCCATGACCGGGAGACCTATGTGGTGATGCACAATTGGTTAGGGGAGGGTTTGGCTGGCATGCCCTTGTCCCATTGCGCTCTAGCAACTCCTGTGGCGGGCCGGGCACATGCACGCTGACATGGTCACAAGATGGACAGTGTTTCTTCTGACACATTGGTGCGGCTGGCTTCCAGGATAAGTGAGCAGTGTGTCAAGAAGAATTGCGGCTTGTCAGGGTCGTGTTTTGGAGGATGCATGGCTCTTGACCTTCGCCTCTCCTGAGTCTGTACGGGAGTTGCAGCGATGGGACAAGACTGTAACTACCAGTTGGGGAGAAAAAGGGGGTACATTTAAAAAAAAATGAAAATAACCAACAAAACAATAATAAAAATACAATTAAAATAAACACATAGCTAGCTATAAAACTATATGTCATAAAATGCTGTGTAAAATAGCTAAAAGGCTATAAAGTAAGATTAACTGTAAAGCTATCAGTCACTAGTGGAAACATTTACAACTGCAATTAAGGTATGTTATCTTTTTTAATATATTTTACCACAAATGATCTTGTAGTAAGGTTGCTCGCTAGCACTGCTAGCATCTTATGTTAACTAGCATTTACTGCTAGTGTGGTTGCTGAGTGGTGCAGTAGTCTATGACACTGCATCTCAATACAAGAGGGATCACTGCAGTATCTGGTTCAAATCCAGGCTGCATCACATCCAGCTGTGATTGGCGCACAATTGGCCCCGTGTAGTCTGGGTTGGGCTGGGGTAGGCTGTCATTGTAAATAAGAATTTGGTCTTAACTGACTTGCCTAGTTAAATAAAGGTTCAATGTAAGAAAATGTAAAATAATAATGTAAATGCTACCTAGAAGCTTAACATAAACTAGCACACACTAAATGTCTAAATGACAGGTAGAAATACATTCATAACCATAAAGGGGTAACATACCCCCAGGGGTCAGTTACCCCTAGCAGGGGGGGCGACTTGCCTCCAATATGCTCATCCAACATATTACTACTTTACAAAAAAATTATCTGAATGTTTCTCTCTAAACAAGTGGATTATTTATCTTATTTATCTCCTTCTTAGATCTATATATATATTTTTATATATATACAACTTCATTGGAATATAGCTACAACTTTTTCACTATTTAAAAAAATTGACACAGAGGACATTTTTGGTTGAGCAAGAGCAGTGTCAACCAGGGAAAGTGTTGGGAATTTTCCAATTTGGTGACATCTTGTGGTCTTTTAATGTGAATTCCAGGGGGGAGGGTCAGTTACCCCCTAATACCCTACCATGTGTTCTACCTTTCTCCTGTTGCTCACTGTACAATACAGTTGTGGCAGGCAGCTATAATTAAACTTAAAGTATCTTAGAGACTGTTTGCCTTATTGTCCACCTATGGTCAATTAAGCTTACAAGAGATTACTACTGTAGGATACACAGTATATATGCAGTACTATAATTATGTCCTGTGTTCCTTGTGAGTATGCTTGCTATATACAGTGCATACGGAAAGTATTCAGACCCATTGACTTTTCAACATTTCGTTACTTTTACAGCCCTGTTCTAAAATTGATGAAATCGTTTTTTTCTTCGTCAATCTACACAAAATACCCCATAATGACAAAGCAAAAACAGTTTTTATTTTTTTGCTAATTTATTACAAATAAAAACTTCAATATCACATTTACATAAGTATTCAGACCCTTTACTCAGTACTTTGTTGAAGCACCTTTGACAACAGTCTTAAGTCTTCTTGGGTATGAGGCTACAAGCTTGGCACACCTGTATTTTGGGAGTTTCTCCCATTCTCCTCTGCAAATCCTCTCAAGCTATGTCAGTTTGGATGGGGAGTGTCGCTGCATTCAGAGACTTGTCCCGAAACCACTCCTGTGTTGTCTTGGCTGTGTGCTTAGGGTTATTGGCCTATTCAAAGGTGAACCATTGCCCCAGTCTGAGGTCCTGAGAGCTCTGGAGCATGTTTTCATCAAGGATCTCTCTGTACTTTACTCTGTTCATCTCTCCCTTGACCCTGACTAGTCTCCCAGTCCCTGCCGCTGAAAACCATCCGCACAGCATGATGCTGCCACCTCCATGCTTCACCGTAGGGATGGTGCAAGGTTTCCTCCAGACTTGACGCTTGGCATTCAGGCCAAAGAGTTCAATCTTGGTTTCATCAGACCAGAGAATCTTGTTTCTCATGGTCTGAGAGTCCTTTAGGTGCATTTTGCCAAACTCCAAGCGGGCTGTCATGTGCCTTTTACTGAGGAATGGCTTCCGTCTGGCCACTCTATCATAAAGGTCTGATTGCTGGAGTGCTGCAGAGATGGTTGTCCTTCTGGAATGTTTCCCTATCTCCACAGAGGAACTCTGGAGCTCTGTCAGAGTGCCCATCGGGTTCTTGGTCACCTCCCTGGCCAAGGCCCTTCTCCCACGATTGCTCTGTTTGGCCGGACAGCCAACTCTCGGAAGAGTCTTGTTGGTTCCAAACTTCTTCCATTGAAGAATGAGGGAGGCCACTGTGTTCTTGGGGACCGTCAATGCTGCAGAAATTGTTGGTACCCTTCCCCAGATCTGTGCCTCGACACAATCCTGTCTCGTAGCTCTACGGACAATTCCTTCTACCTCATGGCTTGGTTTTTGCATTGTCAACTGTGGGACTTAATATAGACAGGTGTGCCTTTCCAAATCATGTCCAGTCAATTGAATTTACCACAGGTGGACTCCAATATGAAGGATGATCAATAGAAACAGGATGTAATTTGAAAACATTTAATTTGTTTTCACTTTGTCATTTGAAATTGATAGGAAATTATAATTTCATCCATTTTAGAATAAGGCTGTAAAATGAAGGGGAGGAGATGGCTTAAAGACACAATCCTGTCTCTGAGCTCCACAGACAATTCCTTCGATTTCATGGATTGGTTTTTGCTCTGACATGTACTGTTAACTGTGGTACCTTATACAGGCAGGTGTGTGCCTTTCCAAATCATGTCCAATCAAATGAATTTACCACAGGTGGTATCCAATCAAGTTGTAGAATGTCAAGGAGGATAAATGGAAACAGGATGCACCTGAGCTCAATTTTAAGTTTCATAGCAAAGGGTCTGAATACTTAAGTAAATAAGGTATTTCTGTTTTTTATTTTCAATAAACCTGCCAAAATTTCAAAAATCCGGTTTTCGCTTTGTCATTATATGGTATTGTGTGTAGATTGATGAAGAAAAAAATAATTGCATCCATTTTAGAATAAGGCTGTAATGTAACAAAATGTGGAAAAGGGAAAGGGGTCTGAATACTTTAGCTCTAATACCAGATTGTTACTGTAAGGCTACAGTATATGCATTTCATTATGTCCAACTTTCCTGTCCAATGTTCCTACTAGAAGAAAATTATCTGGCATTGTCACATCCACATGGTACACTGTGTAAGACACATCAGCTGAGTTACGTACATAACTTCACAATACCCAGTAGAGTCACCGGAACATCTTCTTCGGGATAGGGTCTATTTTTCTCCACTTCCTGTCTGACTGACGTGCCCAAAGTAAACGGCCTGTTACTCAGGCCCAGAAGCCAGAATATGCATATAATTGGTAGCATTGGGTAGAAAACACTTTGAAGTTTGTAGAAATGTTAAAATAATGCATGAGACTATAAAACAAGTGATGTAGTAAGAGAAAATCCAAAGATTTCTTTTGAGATCCCATGCTCTTACATTACAACGTATAGGGACAATGTTAAATCCGGCTCCCAGATTGCAATTCCTATGGCTTCCAAGAATGTCAACAGTCTTTGTTCAAGTTTTCAGGCTTGTTTCTTCCCAAACAAGGAAGAATTTTGAGTTTTGGCACCAGGAGTCACAGTTGGAAATCAGTCTGCGGGCGCGAGATGAGGAGGATGCACACTTGCTAATTTTACTTTTCTTTTGAACATACCAAATACCACCAAGTACTGGAAAATATCCATTGTTACCACATAGTTTCTTAGTTGGTACCATGTAACAACATGAAGCATTATCATCTTCCTCAAACAACCAGTACACAAACGGGTGATGACGTAATGGCAACCTGTTTTGCCAGCTGGGCACAATTTCCTCACTTCTGTTTGCATTCTTGGGTAAACAGTTGTGCACTCAAGTCCACAATCCACATACTGTGGCTTTGTGTGAGTACGCATAGTAGTATCCTTGAAATGTAGGTGAATGACTGACAACAGCCTTCAACATTGGTTATTACTAGTATGGTAATTATAATTCATTGTTTCATAACAGAGAGCCCTATAATCCTAAGAATCTCTTCTGATTGGTTTACTACTCATTGTGTTCCAACAATACCAGTACTCAAATAACATTAAAAAAACAGACTTTAATCTTTTTTAAGAGCTTGCTGCTCACCAGTTAGTAACAGCTTTGACTCTTCTTGAGCCTGCCTAACACCTTGTACTGTTTGGACTTGGACCTGGTTACTGAACTGTCCTGACCTCTAGACTTTCTAATGCCCTGTACTGTTTGGACCTGGTTTATGAACTCTCGCCTGTACCCGACCTGCCTTTTGCCTACCCCTTGTGTTATAATAAATATTGGAGCTCAACCATCTGCCTCCTGTGTCTGCATATGGGTCTCGCCTTATAGCTCTAGCATATGGAGCTGAGAAACTGAAATATGTGACAATTTGCCAAATTGAAAGGTAAGCTCCTTACATCCAATTATATATATTTTTTGTCTAGACACAACAAGTGACAAGTCTATGAATAAATGACCCACTTTTAATTCTTTAGATTTCAATGAAATTTGTATTTTTATTTTTTTACACAGCAGTGTTTCTGTGGCTTGCAAATCATTACACAGCATGTTCATTTGTGAAATAGTCTCTAGTAGTTTCTACTCTGTATTTAGGCTCATTGTAAACATATCCTACCAATGCCCTTATCCCAACCCCTGAGCTAAATGCAAATATAAAACCGCAATGCATATAAGGCCCTGCCCTGCCCTCCTTTCGGAAAAGCTGACCACGACTCCATTTTGTTGATCCCTGCCTACAGACAGAAACTAAAACAAGAAGCTCCCGCGCTGAGGTCTGTTCAACGCTGGTCCGACCAATCTGATTCCACACTCCAAGACTGCTTCCATCACGTGGACTGAGATATGTTTCGTATTGCGTCAGACAACAACATTGAGAATACGCTGATTCGGTGAGCGAGTTCATTAGAACGTGCGTTGAAGACGTCGTTCCCATAGCAACGATTAAAACATTCCCAAAAGAGAAACCGTGGATTGATGGCAGCATTCGTGTGAAACTGAAAGCCCGAACCACTGCTTTTAATCAGGGCAAGGTGACCGGAAACATGACCGAATACAAACAGTGTAACTATTCCCTCCGCAAGGCAATCAAACAAGCTAAGCGTCAGTATAGAGAAAAAGTAGAATCTCAATTCAACGGCTCAGACACAAGAGGTATGTGGCAGGGTCTACAGTCAATCACGGATTGCAAAAAGAAAACCAGCCCCGTCACGGACCAGGATGTCTTGCTCCCAGGCAGACTAAATAACTTTTTTGCCCGCTTTGAGGACAATACAGTGCCACTGACACGCCCGCAACTAAAACATGCGGACTCTCCTTCACTGCAGCCGACGTGAGGAAAACATTTAAACGTGTCAACCCTCACAAGGCTGCAGGCCCAGACGGCATCCCCAGCCGCGCCCTCAGAGCATGCGCAGACCAGCTGGCTGGTGTGTTTACGGACATATTCAATCAATCCCTATCCCAGTCTGTTGTTCCCACATGCTTCAAGAGGGCCACCATTGTTCCTGTTCCCAAGAAAGCTAAGGTAACTGAGCTAAACGACTACCGCCCCGTGGCACTCACTTCCGTCATCATGAAGTGCTTTGAGAGACTAGTCAAGGACCATATCACCTCCACCCTACCTGACACCCTAGACCCACTCCAATTTGCTTACCGCCCAAATAGGTCCACAGACGATGCTATCTCAACCACACTGCACACTGCCCATCTGGACAAGAGGAATACCTATGTGAGAATGCTGTTCATCGACTACAGCTCGGCATTTAACACCATCGTGCCCTCCAAGCTCGTCATCAAGCTCGAGACCCTGGGTCTCGACCCCGCCCTGTGCAACTGGGTACTGGACTTCCTGACGGGCCGCCCCCAGGTGGTGAGGGTAGGCAACAACATTTCCACCCCGCTGATCCTCAACACTGGGGCCCCACAAGTGTGCGTTCTGAGCCCTCTCCTGTACTCCCTGTTCACCCACGACTGCGTGGCCACGCACGCCTCCAACTCAATCATCAAGTATGCTGTACTCTCTATATCATCTACTGCATCTTTATGTAATACATGTATCACTAGCCACTTTAACTATGCCACTTTGTTTACATACTCATCTCATATGTATATACTGCACTCAATACCATCTACTGTATCTTGCCTATGCCGCTCTGTACCATCACTCATTCATATATCTTTATGTACATATTCTTTATCCCCTTACACTTGTGTCTATAAGGTAGTAGTTTTGGAATTGTTAGCTAGATTACTTGTTGGTTATTACTGCATTGTCGGAACTAGAAGCACAAGCATTTCGCTACACTCGCATTAACATCTGCTAACCTAATCTGCTAACAAATAAAATTTGATTTGATTTGATTTCAAATATGCTGTGGAGGTAGAGTGCAGAAACCATTTGGGCTGCTTCCAACACTGACATGTTCTTGTTGGTTCTTTTGTCAAAAGTAGACGTAAACAGATTTTAAACACAAACTGAAGTACACACACACTCCCTGAAGCACTCTCTCGCTCAACCGCACAGAATGCATGCACGCATGCACACACACGGATGCACGCACGTTGAGAAAAGGCCAACTCAATTCTTATTGGACCAAGATAAGCCTTGGTATTTGGTGTTTGCTTTCTGGTTTCCCTGTGGTATGCTGCATGATGAGATGGTGTGAACCTGGGTATGACCCTCTAGTCTAGTCAGTGTTACTACTTTCGTCTTCCCTCCCAGTAGGTGACGTAGTGCACCGTGCTGTCCCTGCCTCCACAGCCTCCATATCCTCTGCAGCCCAAATCCACAGGATAATTGCCATCTAAGGGCTCTATTCAATCTGTAGATCTGCTTTATAGCGCGATTGACCAGTAAAGGCAACGTTCCCGTGTCACGGAGACTGCCTTCACAGTAAACGCTACATATGTCGGACCAATCAAAAATTACCTTTTCATTTTAATGCGCATCTTCCTCCATACTTCATCAATTCGGCTTGAATCCAGCCCTTAAGAACAGATCAGCCAGTCCCGCCTACACCCGCCTGGGCAAACTGCTCTGCCAGAGTTCTGTAATAAGGGCTCCCACATAGAATATGTTGTTCTTCATCAAGTTGGGGCTGCTTTGCTTTCACTAGTATAATTTTGCTTAACTTAAACTATCCACCAAATCTATGCTCAAGCTTATTAGCTTTCTAAATGGATGTTCATTTCACAGCGTGTACAAATGTTTATTTCTTATGTTTATTTGTGTCCAGTAGTCTAGTCAGCTGCCAGTACAGCCTTGTGATGCTGTCACAGCCTTATTCCCAGTATACACAAATATATTTTCCTCAATCACTTGAGAAAAGCAAATGTACTGTGAAGTTTCACACCACAACAGTGAAAAAACAGAACCTTTACACCTTAGGTTGGCAATACTTGTATTGTAACAGTCAGTCAGCAAGACATGCTTCTTTAATCATTTGATTGATGTTCCACTTTCAAAGACTAATTAATCCTCGCGTTCATTAATTTGTTCAGTACACCTGGCAAAAATGACCTCATTATTACTTTTCAAACTGCATCTGTGACATACTGTAATCGTGGTAAGAGATAAAGAGAGAAAAAGACAGAAAGAGAGGGATAGAGAATGAAAACAAGTGAGAGAGAAAGCGAGAGAGGGATAGAGAATGAAAGCAATTGTGTGAGAGAGAGAGAGCTTGAGGGAGAGCAAAGAAAGAGTATGCTATGGTGCTCAAAAGTTAACTCCATGTGGCCTTTCTTTGAAGGGGTCATGAAAACATAGTTGATTCCTTTCACCTGTAGCTAGTGGGTCAGGAGCCATGATCCCACCATGATATTAAAGACAGTGACGGATCATAGATACGGCCACTAGAAAACTAATACAACTGCTTGTAACGCTCGTCTGAAGAAGATGGACCAAAGCGTGGTATGTGTTCATGATTATTTATTCAAACTGAACACTGAAACAAAATAACAAAGTGGAACAAAACGAAACAGTTCTGCCTAGTGCAAACACAAAACAGAAAACTACCCACAAAACACAGCTGGGAAAAAGCTGTCTAAGTATGATTCTCAATCAGAGACAATGATAAACAGCTGCCTCTGATTGAAAACCACACCAGGCCAAACACAAAGAAATAGAAAACATAGAAATAAAGAAACTAGAATGCCCACCCTAGTCACACACACACACACGACCCCCCCTCCCCCCGTCGTTGCTGGAGGCGCCGGACAGGAGACCGTCTCTGCTGGAGGCTCCGGACAGGAGACCGTCTCTGCTGGAGGCTCCGGACAGGAGACCGTCTCTGCTGGAGGCTCCGGACAGGAGACCGTCTCTGCTGGAGGCTCCGGACAGGAGACCGTCTCTGCTGGAGGCTCCGGACAGGAGACCGTCTCTGCTGGAGGCTCCGGACTGGAGACCGTCTCTGCTGGAGGCTCCGGACTGGAGACCGTCTCTGCTGGAGGCTTCGGACTGGAGACCGTCTCTGCTGGAGGCTTCGTGCCATGACTACTCACTGGAGGCTTCGTGCCATGACTACTCACTGGAGGCTTCGTGCCATGACTACTCACTGGAGGCTTCGTGCCATGGATCATCACTGGAGGCTTCGTGCCATGGATCATCACTGGAGGCTTCGTGCCATGGATCATCACTGGAGGCTTCGTGCCATGGATCATCACTGGAGGCTTCGTGCCATGGATCATCACTGGAGGCTTTGTGCCATGGATCATCACTGGAGGCTTTGTGCCATGGATCATCACTGGAGGGAGGAGATGTATGGGCAGTCTGGTACGTGGAGCTGCCACAGGGCTCACCAGGCTGGGGAGACATACAAGAGGATTAGTTCTTGGCGCAGTCACAGGACTCACAAAGCTGGAGAGACATACAGGAGGCCCCGTCCTTGGCAGAGGCACCGGATACACTGGGACGTGGAGGCGCACTGGGAGGTCTCGAGCTAAGAGTCTGCACAACCCGTCCTGGCTGGATGGGGCCTTTGGCCCGGCACGTGCGGGGCGCAGACACAGGACGCACTGGGCTTTGCAGACGCACTGGAGACAGTGCGCAGAGCCAGCGCAGGATATCCTGGGCCGTAGAGACATACTGGAGGTCTGGAGAGCAGGGCTGGCACAATCTGTCCTGGCTGGATGCTCACCCTAGCTAACACGGTGCCTGACCAGTACGACGCCCACCACGGTAAACACGGGGAATTGGCTCAGGTCTCCAACCTGGCTCAGCCAATCTCCCGGTGTGCCCCACCCCAAAAAATGTTTGCGAGTGGCCTCCCGGTCTTTAGTGCCAGCCTTGTCCCCGTGTAATCCTTGGCCCTTTTCCTAGCTGCCTCCGCCTGCCTTGCTGCTTCGACCTGCTCCCATGACAGGCAATCTTTTCCGGCCAGGATCTCCTCCACGTGTAGGATCCTTTGCCGTCCAGGATGTCCTCCCATGTCCAGTCCTCCTTACCACGCTGCTTGGTCCTTTGGTGATGGGTAGTTCTGTAACGCTCGTCTGAAGAGGACCAAAGCGCAGCGTGGTACGTGTTCATGATTATTTATTCAAACTGAACACTGAAAAAAATAAATAACAAAGTGGAACAAAACAAAACAGTTCTGTCTGGTGCAAATACAAACCAGAAAACAACTACCTTCAAAACACAGGTGGGAAAAAGCTGCCTAAATATGATTCTCAATCAGAGACAACGATAGACAGCTGCCTCGGATTGAGAACCACACCCGGCTAAAGACAAAGAAATAGAAAACATAGAAATAAAGAAACTAGAATGGCCACCCTAGTCACACCCTGGCCTAACCAAAATAGAGAATAAAACCCTCTCTTTGGCCAGGGAGTGACACTGCTGACATTCTACTAATGTCGGATCTTAATTTGAGACCGTTTGCTACAGTTGGAAAATAATCCTGCAGCAACAGGAAATTATAATTATTATGTGGATTATAATTCATGAACATTTTTGTAAGGTTTGATACACTTTTCGAAAAGGGAAAATGGAAATGACAGTGGAAATTACAAACTTCAGAAGCATTTTTAAACCTCAAATACACTGCAAGTTTTACAATTAAGATCCTACATCTGTATGTCAAGAAAGCCGTTGCAGGATGATCATATCTTCATCCAAAGATAATTATATCTTTGTCTTAGGGGAATGGTTTCATCTTTGTCCAATAATATACTTATAATGCAATAGGATTTCACCAACCTCTCAGGGGAAGAAATACATGTTTTTTTCAACAGGTGTCTTAAAAATAACCAACATTTTGAAACCTTGAGGGACACGTGTGTGCTGTTTTATCATGTGGCTTTGTGCACCAGAGATCAATGAAGAGTAAGAAAGAGCAACAAATGCCATTAAAGGAAAATAACCATAGGGGCTTCATTGAATGGCTTTGAATTATATTATTTGTGAATGACAGTTATGTCAAAGGTTGTTTGGTAGGAGCTAATTTCCCAATCATGCTATTTTAAAACCCCTAGACTAGCAATTTGCGTTCCCTGCACCCTGCTACAGATTTAGCCTTCCCTACATTATGTATATGAGCTGGTTCAAGCATACGAGTCGTTGAACATTGACTTTCTGATCCTGATTTTCCCAATGGGAAGGGAACACTGTCACTATCACGCTTTCCATCAAAGAAGCACACGGTAATGGGGGGGGGGGGGGGGGGGGTAGGAAAAGGGGCTGAGCTGGACCCAAGGAAAAAAACAATAAGCATCCAAAACACCCCTAAGCTAGACTAGCCTATTTCAACAACAGCTAACTAACTAACCAGAAACAATACTCACAGGTGAGGACAAAGTGATATGGAGGTGCTCAAACAAAAGATAGCTCAATACATAAAGAGCGATAGAGAGACATAGTAGGAGAGGGTGAAAAAGAGAGATTTACAGACATATGGCATTTACAGAGAGATTGAGCTCCAGAGCAAACAACTGACAGGGTTTTTAAACCAAGGGAAAGGAACTGTGATTGGGTAGGAAACAGGAGGAGGTGTGTCTTTTGATTGATGGGTGACTGATTGGGGAGTGATGATTTTCACCTGTGAGGGGAGAAGGAGAGTTAAGAACACAGGATACATACACACACACACAGGATACCTGTATCCGTAACATGGACATCAGAACAGTGAATACTCTGGAAGAGACCTTTTCCTTTAATAACCATTCCGACGAGAAGGATATGCTGCTTCACTGGAACAGGCCCAGATCCCCGTAATTTGCTTGAAGAAAATACACAGGAAAAGGGGCCGCAGATCGGGCTGCCTTCTGAGAATCCATAGGAGAGCGAATAAACTACCACTGCCATCCGTTCTTGCTAACGTGCAAACATTGGAAAATAAAATTGTTGACCTACGATTAAGATTATAATACCAACGGGATATTAGAAACTGTATTATCTTATGTTTCACTGAGACGTGGCTGAACGACGATTCAGATAATATAGAGCTGGTGGGATTTTCCATGCACCGACAGAACAGAGAAGCTACGTCTGGTAACACAAACGGTGGGGGTGTGTGTCTATTTGTCAATAATATCTGGTGCGCAATGTCTAATATTAAAGAGGTCTCAAGGTATTGCTCGCCTGAGGTAGAGTACCTTATGATAAGCTGTAAACCACACTATCTACCAAGAGAGTTCTCATCTATATTATTGATAGCCATCTATTTACCAACACATAACGAATCTGACACTAAGACCGCTCTAAACCAACTCTATAGGACATAAGCAAAGAAGAAAATACTCACCCAGAAGCGGCACTCCTAGTGTCTGGGGACTTTAATGCAGAAACACTTAAATCAGTTTTACACATTTTTTACCAGCATGTCACATCTGCAACCAGAGGAAAAATAATCCTAGACCACCTTTACTCCACACACAGAGATGCAGACAAAGCTCTCCCCCGCCCTCCATTTGGCAAATCTGACCATAATTCTATCCTCCTGATTCCTGCTTACAAGCAAAAACTAAAGCAGGAAGTACCAGTGACTCGCTCAATACGGAAGTGGTCAGACGACGCAGATGCCACACTACAGAACTGTTTTGCTAGCACAGACTGGGATATGTTAGGGATTCATCCAATGGCATTGAGGAGTACACCACCTTGATCATTGGCTTCACCAATAAGTGCATCGACAACGTCATCCCCACAGTGACCGTACATACATATCCCAACCAGAAGCCATGGATTATAGGCAAAATCCGCATCGAGCTAAAGGCTAGAGCTGCCGCTTTCAAGGAGCGTTAGACTAATCTGGACACTTATAGGAAATCCCGCTATGCCCTCAGACGACCATCAAACAAGCAAGGTGTCAATGCAGGATTAAGATTGAATCGTCGGATGTGGCAGGGCTTGAAAACTATTACGGACTACAAAGGGAAACCCAGACGCGAACTGCCCAGTGACGTGAGCCTACCAGACCAGCTAAATGCCTTTTATGCTCGCTTCGAGGCAATCAACAATGAAGCATGCACGAGAGCAACAGCTGTTCTGGATGACTGTGTGATAAAGCTCTCGGTAGCCGATGTGAACAAAACTTTTAAACAGGTCAACATTCACAAAGCCGCTGGGCCAGACGGATTACCAGGACGTGTACTCAAAGCATGCACGGACCAACTGTCAAGTGACTTCACTGACATTTTCAACCTCTCCCTGACCGAGTCTGTAATACCTACATGTTTCACATACCGCCCCAACAGATCCACAGATGACGCCATCTCAGTCACACTCATACTGCCCTTTACCACCTGGACAAAGGGAACACCTATGTGAGAATGCTATTCCTTGACTACAGCTCAGCGTTCAACACCATAGTGCCCACGAAGCTCATCACTAATCTAAGGACTCTGGGACGAAACACATCCCTCTGCAATTGGATCCTGGACTTCCTGACAGGCCTTCCCCAGCTGGCAAGAGTTGGCAACAACATGTCTGCCATGCTAATCCTTAACACTGGGGCCCCTCAAGGGTGTGTACTTAGTCCCCTCCTGTACTCCCTGTTCACCCACGACTGCGTGGCAAAACATGACTCCAACCCCATCATTAAGTTTGCTGATGACACAACAGTGGTTGGCCTGATCACCGACAACGATGAGATGGCATATAGGGAGGAGGACAGAGAACTGGCAGTGTGGTGCCAGGACAACAACCTCTCCCTCAAAGTGAGCAAGACAAAGGAGCTGATTGCGGACTACAGGAAAAGGCAGGCTGAACAGGCCCCCATTCTCATCGACTGGGCTGTGGTGGAGCGGGTCGAGAGTTAAGTACCTTGGTGTCCACATCACCAACGAACTATCATGGTCCAAACATACCAAGACAGTCATGAAGAGGGCACGACAAAACCTCAGGAGACTGAAACGATGAGTCCGCAGATCCTCAAAAGGTTCTACAGCTGCACCATCGAGAGCATCATGACCGGTTGCATCACCGCTTGGTATGGCAACTGCTCGGCATCTGACCGTAAGGCATTACAGAGGGTAGTGCGTACGGCCCAGTACATCACTGGGGCCAAGCTTCCTACCATCCAGGACCTATATTAGGTCATGGATGTCAGAGGAAAGTCCATAAAATTGTCAGAGACTCCAGTTACCCAAGTCATAGGCTGTTTCCTCTGCTACGGCACTGCAAGCGGTACCGGAGCGTGAATTCTAGGACCAAAAGGCACCTTAACAGCTTCTACCCCCAAGCCATAAGACTGCTGAACAATTAATAAAATTGCCACCAGACTATTTACATTGACCCTCCCGCCCCCCTCTCGCCCCCCTCTCTTTTGTACACTGCTGCTACTCGCTGTTTATTTTCTATGCACAGTCACTTCACCCCTACCTACAAATGACAAATTACCTCAACTAACCTGTACCCCCGCACACTGACTCAGTACCGGTACACCCTATATATAGCCTCGTTATTGTTATTCTTATTGTGGTACTTTTCATTATTATTTTTTACTTTAGTGTATTTGGTTAAAAAAATCTTAACTCTTCTTGAACTGCACTGTTGGTTAAGGGCTTGTCGGTAAGCATTTCACGGTAAGCTCTACATTTGTTGTTTGCGGCGCATGTGACAAATAAAGTTTGATTGTATTTTATTTGAAGTAATATATAATATATACGAATCTGTGTTCAGAAAGTCGACACTGAGTAATAACAAACCAAAGACTCCTAGACAAGTAATTTCATCACAGTTCAAACAGCTCAAACAACTTCACCACATTCCTCACCAATTTGTTCACTGTGTGGAGAGCGCTGCTTTCCAATGATATATTGGTTGGTACTATCTTTAACCCATAACTGAGGTGTGATCAGTGGATTTGACAGGCTCCTATTAAAATGCACATGCCGTGGGGAAACATTATGATAATCACATGGGCAATTAGATAAGCGGGAGGCGATTGTAGTGTACTTGGTCCAATGGACAATTGAAGCACAGTACATTTGGCAAAATGCATGTATAGGTTACTAAACCTCCAGCCTTATCTCTGGGTGATGTAACCACGTGAAAAAATACAACAGTTTACTATAGAATACTACAGTACTTACTATATAATTCTATAATAAACTGAAGTATACTGTAGATGTCACGAGTTCCGCCGAAGTCGGCTCTTCTCCTTGTTCGGGTGGCGATCGACGTCACCGGCTTTCTAGCCATCGCCGCTCCACAAGCGGGGTTGTCTCCACCCGTTCCATCCGGAGAGAATTCCGGAGGAATGTGTCTCTCCCTTCCCAGGAAGAATGATGGAACGGCAGCACAGTGCCAGGGATTATTGCTACAACTGGACCTTTACCTGGCCACTGTGCACCCAGCACCGACGGGAGGGGAGAGAGTGGCCGCTCTCGTCTCCTGCCTCACAGGAAGAGCGCTGGAGTGGGCAAACGCCAGTTGGAGAGAAGGAGACATGGCTTCAGACCACTTCGAGGATTTAACCTATCGTTTCAGGGCCGTCTTCGACCATCCACCTGAGGGCAGAGCGGCGGGGGAGAGGCTTTCCATTTGAGGCAGGGGACGAGGAGCGCCTAGGACTTCGCCCTTGAATTCCGAACCTTGGCCCCTGGAGCAGGCTGGAATGACAGAGCCCTCATCGACCACTATAGATGCAGCCTACGAGAGGACGTCCAATGTGAGCTGGTCTACCTTCCGGTAGTCCAACGGTCTAACCACTAGGCTACCCTGCCGCCCCATATGCATACAGTCAAATCAGGATTTGCGCAACAAAAAACATTTTTTACAGTGTCAATACTTTGACATGCATGATAAGTGCAGCTTTGACTGAATTACTGAATTGCAGCTGTCCGTAGTGTCAGTTTATATTTCTATGTCATTATAAAATGTGATAGGAACTCAGTCTTGATAAACTGCAAGCTGCAAAGATTTGTTTGTTAATCTTCCTATCTCTAGCTCAGATATGGATCTCCTACATGTCAGTCAGAGAGGTACTGGCTCTACGTTCACATCCCTCAGCCTCCCACCCCTGTCTACAGATGTAGGATCTTAGTTTGAGCCAGTTTGCTACAGCAGGAAAATAATCCTGCAGCCACAGGAAATGTGAATTATTATGTGGATTATAACTAATGACCATTTTTGTAGGGGTCTGAAATTCAAAGTGGAAATTACAAACTTCAGAAGCCTTTTTTAAACCTCAAAACACTACAAATGTTAAATTGGGTGATCAAATTAAGATACTTCATATATAAACCCCTGGATCTATCTTTAGAGAGCAATGATTCAGGCCATGATAACTAAATACACAGGTCTGAACATAGTGATCCAGCTCAGTGCACCACAGAAGTGGTGCGTCCAAAATGCCCCCATATTTCCTATATAGTACACTACTTTTGAACAGAGCTCTCGTAGTGCACTATATAGGGAATAGGGTGCCATTTGGGATGCACAGCAGTCTTCAGCTATCAGCTTCTGCCACTGTCAACCAAACACATATTGTACAGCTAAGCTTCTTATCAGCAAGAGCTGACGGAAAGACACAATAGAGATCTATAAGTCCCATCTGGAGGACAGCTCACACCTGGATAATGGGAAACAAAATCTTCACACTTCTAAAAAATGATTCTACACTGTGTCATCTTGGAATCCCTTTATGTGCTGCATAATCGTCTTGTCCCTTAATTAAAGAAGTGGTTCCCAACCTTGTTCTGTTACTGTACCACCAACTGAATTTTGCTCTGCTCGGAGTACCCCTAAAGTACCCCTGCATTTTAACAGTAGGTCTATTGTCTCATGAGTCATCTCAAGTAAAGCCTGTTAATAGGCCAAATACCCCCAGGGGTCCTAGTTCAACACCTAGTTGGGAAGCACTGCCTTAAAGGACAAACTGTAACGCCAATGTTTCAATACCCTGTTTGTCTCGCCTTCAATAAACATAAAGAATAAGTGATTGTCAGTTTGTTATTTTCTTGAGCACTGACTTCAATGCTGAGGGAACTAGCGATCAGCCGTGCTGCAATTTGTCTGCCATATATACAGTGCATATTTTTTCTTTGTTCCCAAAGTTCATACTGAAGCAAGTCAAGAAGATGCAGAAAAAAATTGCTGACAAAAAAAAAGGGATGGGAGTCTTCAAAGGAAGTTTGTGTGGAGGAAAGTTGAGCTGCTTTGTGTGAAACAGACCTGTCAGGAAAAGCGGAAGCTGAACAAGACAACAGGGTTTAACACTCTGCCTCAAGATAAATAAGGTTTTCCCACACACAAACATGAAAATACACAGTGTCCGTAAAACGTATATGGGTTAAGAACTTGTGAAAGAGCACAGTTTGAAAGCAAATGTAAATCAAACCGGATGGACATCAGAAAAACGGGAGAGGTTGAGGGTAGGGGAAGGACAGGAGTAAAAACAAACATAGAACTATTGTGAAATAGACTGTGTCCATAAAATGTATATAGTATGTATAAACTGGAAGTAGAATCCTAAGTGTTTTTGTTCACTAATTTAATCCATTTAGGGGAGGGGTGGTAGGATTAGAAAGTAATAAAGGAAAAATGATATGTATATATGTATGTATGTACAATGGGGCAAAAAAGTATTTAGTCAGCCACCAATTGTGCAAGTTCTCCCATTTTTGCAAATAAATTCATAAAAATATCCTACAATGTGATTTTCTGGATTTTTTTTTCTCATTTTGTCTGTCATAGTTGAAGTGTACCTACGATGAAAATTACAGGCCTGTCATCTTTTTAAGTGGGAGAACTTGCACAATTGGTGGCTGACTAAATACTTTTTTGCCCCACTGTATATATAAACATTTGCAAAAAACATATGGGGGATTGGAAGTGATGCAGACAATTACATTGATGGAAGCTACAATCTAGTTGCACTATTAAAGATGATCTACCCCACCAGTCAATTTTAAGCCATTAATATCGAGCAAAACCTCTGAAGTCGAGGACAAAATTCTTAGTATTGCAAACAAAAATAATGATAATTGAAGCAAAACAAAAAAAGGTGAGAACAAATGAATTGTAAATGGATGCAAAACATTTTTTTTCCGTATTTTATTTTATCATAGCATGCATGGTTAAATACAATTCCTTCCTCTTTCCTGCAATTTTCCGCAGCTTTTTTTCCAGTTGCAAGTTGTGGTACTGTAACGCTCGTCTGTGGTGGAAGAATAAGAGGACCAATGCGCAGCGTGGTAAGTGTTCAAATCTTTTAATAAAGTAATCGAACACTGAACAAAACAATAAATGACAAACGAACAGTCCCTTAAGGTGAATGACAAAAGCACTAATCAGGAAATATAATCACCCACCACTCAAGGGTGAAAACAGGCTGCCTAAGTATGGTTCTCAATCAGGGACAACGATTAACAGCTGCCTCTGATTGAGAACCATACCAGGCCAAACACAGAAATACCAAATCATAGAAAAAAGAACATAGACTGCCCACCCAACTCACGCCCTGACCATACTAAAACAAAGACATCACAAAGGAACTAAGGTCAGAATGTGACCGGTACAAATAAATTCCAGCGATATAGGACCCTGCATCCCACTGCTGGTTTGCCTATAAAGCTAAGCATGGTCGGTACTTGTCAGTTCCTGGAAGGGAGACCGGATGTAACTGGAAGTGGTGAAAAAAAAAACCTGTGGGAAAATACATTTGCATGTGAAACTTCACACGTCTGAATGTGAAGATTTTTCACACGATTTGTTTACACGTTCCCAAAAACACTGCTTTCTTCAAATATATATATTTTTATATATGATTGTTTTGAAAGATCACACACACATGCATACATGCACCAGCACACATACTCACACGTATATGCGCACACACCCATCTTGCCGAACCCGCTCAAAACCTCCAATTTGTGAAACATCATTCTGGAGTCCTTGAATTCGTGCTAAGGTAAAAGCCTTCACCAAAGCATGTCTTAGATCTAATCTTTTCTCTCCAGGTGCAATCTCCAGGTGCTCTCTCCCACTTTGATGGAATTGCATTGACGTAAGTGGAATGCATCCCTCAACAACAGAGCTATCCTTATTTTGGAGTCTTTCTGGGTCTGTGGCGTAAAAGCTCTCACCAACCATAACGTTAATGGGATTACACTGACGTAAGGCACAGCCCTCAAAGTCAACAGAGTCCATTCAATTCAGAGTCTCTCATCACATGGTTTTGCCACCTAAGGAGACCCAGCCCCTGTCGAGTGACTCTTAACCCACTAAAGTCGATGTCCAGGACCCCACGGAAATCCAATTAGCATAATAAAAAAATCCCCTTAAAAATTTGTCAGTTAAAGTTAGAGATACAGTTGAAGTCGGAAGTTTACATGCACTTAGGTTGGAGTCATTAAAACTAGTTCAACCACTCCACAAATGTCTTGTTAACAAACTATAGTTTTGGCAAGTCGGTTAGGACATCTACTTTGTGCATGACACAGATAATTTTTCCAACAATTGTTAACAGACAGATTACTTAAACTTATAATTCTATGTATCACAATTCCAGTGGGTCAGAAGTTTACATACACTAAGTTGACTGTGCCTTTAAAAGCTTGAAAAAATCCAGAAAATTATGTCATGGCTTTAGAAGCTTCTGATAGGCTAATTGACATAATTTGAGTTAATTGGCGGTGTGGTGTACCTGTGGATGTATTTCAAGGCCTTCCTTCAAACTTAGTGCTTGACATCATGGGAAAATCAAAAGAAATCAGCCAAGACCTCAGAAAAAAATTGTAGACCTCCACAAGTCTGGTTCATCCTTGGGAGCAATTTCCAAACCCCTGAAGATACCACATTCATCTGTACAAACAATAGTGCCCAAGCATAAAAACCATGGGACCACACAGCCGTCATACCGCTCAGGAAGGAGACGCCTTCTGTCTCCTAGCGATGAACGTACTTTGCTGTGAAAAGTGCAAATCAATCCCAGAACAACAGCAAAGGACCTTTTGAAGATGCTGGAGGAAACCGGTACAAAAGTATCTATATCCACAGTAAAACAAGTCCTATATCCACATAACCTGAAAGGCCGCTCAGCAAGTAAGAAGCCACTGCTCCAAAACCGCCACCAAAAAGCCAGACTATAGTTTGCAACTGCACATGGGGACAAAGATTATACTTTTTGGAGAAATGTCCTCTGGTCTGATAAAACAAATATAACTGTTTGGCCATAATGACCACTGCATGTTTAGGGGGAAAAAGGGGGAGGCTTGCAAGCAAGCCGAAGAACACATCCCAACCGTGAAGCACAGGGGTGGCAGCATCATGTTGTGGAGGTGCTTTGCTGCAGGATGGACTGGTGCACTTCACAAAATAGATGGCATCATGAGGGACAATGTGGATATATTGAAGCAACATCTCAAGACATCAGTCAGGAAGTTAAAGCTTGGTCGCAAATGGGTCTTCCAAATGGACAATGACCCCAAGCATTCTTCCAAATTTGTGGCAAAAAAAGGACAACAAAGTCAAGGTATTTGAGGTGCCATCACAAAGCCCTGACCTCAATCCTATAGAAAATTTGTGGGCAGAACTGAAAAAGCGTGTGCGAGCAAGGAGGCCTTACAAACCTGACTCAGTTACACCAGCTCTGTCAGGAGGAATGGGCCAAAATTCACCCAAATTATTGTGGGAAGCTTGTGGAAGGCTACCCAAAACATTTGACCCAAGTTAAACAATTTAAAGGCAAAGCTACCAAATACTAATTGAGTGTATGTAAACTTCTGACCCACTGGAAATGTGATGAAAGAAATAAAAGCTGAAATAAATATTTCTCTACTATTATTCTGACTTTTCACATTCTTAAAATAAAGTGGTGATCCTAACTGGCCTAAGACATGGAATTTTTACTAGGATTAAATGTCAGGAATTGTGAAAATCTAAGTTTAAATGTATTTGGCTAAGGTGTAATTATACTTCCGACTTCAACTGTAAATGTGTCAGGTGCACTCTGTCAGGTGTCTGCGTCACATACACTATCTTCGATTGTTTGTCCTCATGTGTCTGTTTTAGAGCATAAAGTACTCTGTATCCACTTAGAGTGGACGCCAGGTGAGACCACACACAATAACAGTCTCTCTTCTTCACTTCATCCTTCTCCTTAAATCCTTAAAAGGTTTTATCAGGTTATGCTGGTTATACCCCTCCCGCATACCCCTCCCACATCTGAACTAGCTGACACAGAGGGTACAGCATGATCACAGCTGAGATGTCACTTGGTCGGGTCAACAGGAAGTATTATTAAAGAGATGTTTTCCATTGAAATAAGAATAAATGATAATAAAAAAACAACAATCATGCTCCCTCTCTATCCATCTGTCACTCGTCTACAGGTATGTTTTGATGTGAGAGAGGAAGCTAGTCCCGTCATCGCCACCTCACCCGCTCTTAATCTTAGCGCACAGATCCCGTTGAAGGGATCAAAATCGATATCATCCGGTGAAGCTGGAGCGCACCAAATTCAAATTACAAAATTGTAATATTAAACATTCATGAACATACAAGTTTCCGACATCATTTAAAAGCTTAACTTCTTGGTAATCCAACCATGTTGTCAGATTTCAAAAGGCTTTACCGCAAAAGCATACCATGCGATTATCTGAGGACAGCGCCCTGCATACACCAGCATTTAAAACATTTTCCAAACCTGCAGAGGCATCACAAGTCAGAAATAGCAATAAAATAATCACTTACCTTTGAAGATCTTCCTCTGTTTGCAATCCCAAGGGTCCCAGCTACACAAAAAATGGTTGTTTTGTTCGATAAAGTCCTTTTATATCCCAAAAAGTCAGTTTAGTTGGTACGTTTGATTCAGTAATCCACCCTTTCCACTCGTTCAACATGCAGTAAAAAGGAATCCGAAAAGGTACCAATAAACTTTGTCCAAACAAGTCAAACAACATTTCTAATCAATCCTCAGGTACCTTAATATGTAAATAAATACAATTTAAGACTATGTAGTATGTTCAATACCGGAGATAAAAAATGAGGTGTGCGCCCTCATCCACGCGCGACACAAGACTACAGTCAATATGAGAGTCACCTTGAAAAACAACAACTACTAATTCATTTTTCAAAAAACAAGCCTGAAACCCTTTCTAAAGACTGACATCTAGTGGAAGCCAAAGGAACTGCAATCTGGGATCTATTTATTTCTATATCCCATTGTTACGGATACAGGTATCCTGTGTCTGTGTGTATCCTGTGTGTGTTTCTTTTCTCTCCTTCTCCCCTCACAGGTGAAAATCATTACTCCCCAATCAGTCAACAATCAACCCATCAATCAGAAGACACACCTCCTCCTGTTTCCTACCCTATCACAGTTCCTTCCCCATGGTTTAAAAACCCCATAATTTGTTTGTTCAAGAGCTCAATCTTTGTAATGCCATGTTGGTAGATCTCTGCTCTTGATAGATTTCAGTAGCTCAATCTCTTTGTAAATGCCATGTATGTAGATCTCTCTCTTTGCGTATTAACCTCTCTTTTGTTTGAGCACCTCCATATCACTTTGTCATCTCCTGTGAGTATTGTTTTTGCTTATGGTGTTTGCTGGTGGGAAAAGGGGAAACCAAGACAAGTCGCCCATGGGCATACACTACCCGTAGGTAAACTTTGTTAAAAACACTAGTTAGAACTGGGTGGACCACCCACTGTATTTTTGGTTAGTTAGTTAGCTGTTGTTGAAATAGGCTAGTCTAGCTTAGGGGTGTTTTTGCATATTTGTTTCTTTCCTTGGGTCCAGCTCAGCCCCTTTTCCTGCTCCCCCCCCCCCCCCCATTACCGTGTGTTTTACAATAAACCCTGAGTTTGACGGTATTATTTCAGTTGTCCTGGTTATTACGTTCACACTTTTACTTTGTCACAATTATAATTTACATGAGTTATGTTACGCGTCTCATTACCATCCCCCCTAGACTGTCGGACCAAAAAGGGATTCGTAACACCCATAGACAAGCTGAACTGGACAGTGACCTCAAAAGAGAACATTCTTGATGGATTTTCCTCGGGTTTTCGCCTGCCATGTCAGTTCCTTTATACTCACAGACATTATTTTAACAGTTTTAGAAACTGAGTTTCTATAATAAAGTGTTTTCTGTTCAATGTTACCAATTATATGCATATCCTAGCTTCTGGGCCTGAGTAACAGGCAGTTAACTAAGGGCACGTCATTTATCCGAACTTCCGAACACAGCCCCCTAGCCTTAAGAGGATTTATTAAGAACCTTCGGGCCAACTGGGGGCCCAAGGCTGGTTAGGATACATCGCAATTGTGATGAACTGAGAGAATATTAGGGAAGCACTGTAATTCATAAATCATATGCTATCTGCCGCTGTTCTTACCTCTTTCCCTTTCTGTCTTCTACACCTCTCTCCCCACCTCGTCTTTCTTCCTCATTTTATAATGCACACCATATGTGCATTGAAGTACAGATTTAACTTGTATTTATAATATTACAATTCTCATAATTATAATGCATTTATGTATTTAGAACACCTGAATAATGAACCTCTTTCAAAGCGTTTCACATTCTTCACTGGTTGAAATTAAGTATTTAATTGAAACACTATCATGTGTCCTCAGATTAATGCAGATGAAGGGAGTTAGATTTGCATAGTTGCTCTCGACAACTCGACAAAGACACAAATGTACCTCTATAGCATATAACAATTTGCCTGTGAATAACCACACCTTCATACAAACGTGCTACTGTATGCAGAATTGTTGACGCACAACCGAAGATGCTGCCATATCCTGCCAGCACGCCCACAAGCGAGCCACTCAAGAGCAGAATGACGCATGGAAGGGGGAAATCAATGAGATGGGAAAAGCAATTTATTGCACGTTGGGGAGGAGGGCTAATAGCTGAATAGACTATTCAACCTTTACTAAAGAATAGTCTAATAGCTGAGCTAGGTGTGAACCCCCCCACCCCCTCCTATCACAGACCAGATTTGCCCTAACGACCAAGGGGTAGCTTGCAACTCAATGTAATAACTTTTCTAATAAGTTACCTTATATGTTATGTTGGCTGACAATTTGTTAACTACGCTGTCCTTACAAACCACATAGCATATCATTAGAGCAGTATGTACCGGTATGTTAGCTAGCAACCTAACGTTAGTAGTTATACATCAAACTTGCCAGTATGTTAACTATAGCCTATCTAACTACCCAACGTTTATTGACTTGATTATTCTCATCATTCTTAGCTTAGCTAAATGGTATAGTTGCTGTGCTTTCTCAATGGACATTTGGGTGCTTTCGTAAATTACCTCTGGCCATCTATAGGCTGGACAATAGAACTAGTTGAAATTAGGCTGAAAAACGGCTTAAGAACGTTGGCTAAACTGGAATACTAGCGCGAGCCCATAGAAAATGTATGGAATCGAATGCTCGCAGAGCCTATTTTGACTGGAGTGATGCTTAGAATTCCATTAAAAATGTATCCCTTTATTTTACCACTACAATCTGTTTGTCGGACAAAACTTGTGTAGGAAGTAAACATCCACAACTCAATGCTGTCAACTGTGCTTATGTCTGCGTAATGAAAAAGTGGGGAAAAAATAAAAACGGACTATTTCTGGTCTAGCAATTGATGACAAACTAGCTCGCTGCCCAAACTTACATAATTACAAAGAGGAGATTCTCCTGATTAAAATGGTGCCCTTGTAACAGTGTTTCTTCCAGCCCTCTCCTCACCCCTTCCTGGGCTTGAACCAGGGACCCTCTGCACACAGACAACAGCCTCCCTCGAAGCATTATTACCCATCACTCCACAAAAGCCACGGCCATTGCAAAGCAAGGGGAACAACTACTTCAAGATCTAAGAGCGAGTGACGCCCCCAACTAAAACGCTATTACTGTGCACCCTACTAACTAGATAGCCATTTCACACCGATTACACCCGATTAAAAAAAAAAAAAATCTAAATATGCACATTGCGAGATATTTGGCGAAATAGACTGACATGCCTATATTTCCCCCACAGGACACAATGGGAAGACCAATAGTATTTTTGTTTTTTACATTTTGTTTTTTACATTTTAACTATAATAACTACGTGAGCAGGTCTCATTGCCAACAATAGCAAAGCAGGCATTGTGACATTGAACAATAAGCTGGGAATAGAACGGTCGGAAGGCGAGTTGGTGCCACGGTGCGCAATAGGAGCTTGCAGGGTGAAAAATGCACTAAAATAAGGCCTGTTTTTACATGATTACTTCAAAACGACAGCAACAAGCTGGGAAATATGGTAATATTATGAAACTGGGCTCCACGGCGGATGCAATGAACTAGTTTTTAATCAGAAAAGAACGTTGTTAAAAAATTTGTCTCCAGCCTATGATCTACATGGATTTTAGAGCACTCTCGTCTGAGTGAACCAGAGTACTAAATAGTTAACACCGGTTGAATATGGCCGGTGTCAGTCAATGTCAGAAAAAAAAAGCGTAATTAAATTGTTTCCAGGAGCACATTTGCAGTCACCAACGCTCTGGTTAACACGAAAACTGCCTTACCAGTTCTGCTAGGACGAGTAAAATGGTCAGAGTGGTCGACTGCCATTGTAAGCTTGACTGCCATTGTAAGGCCAGGATGCTCAAATCAAACCTACTCCTCGGCCCGAACATCCAGTGTGCGCCCCAAGAGTGAAATGGTCTATAAAATGCTTCTCAAAGATGCCATCTGGTGGTCAAACTAGCAATAACTTGCAGTAACAGAAGAAATGGCTGAGAATTAAATGACTTGCCACAGAATGCTGCAGCAGCACGCAGGGTGTGCTGCAGTATGACGTAACTTTTAAAGGAGGAACTACTGTACATTCTTCCATATGTTTGGGTAGTCTCCCACATGCTTTTGGAGAACTCCAAACACCAAAATGTTTTTCTTTAAGCAATGGCATTTTTGTCTGTGTCACGCCCTGGTCGAAGTATTTTGTGTTTATCTTCATTTATTTGGTCAGGCCAGGGTGTGGCATGGGTTTTTGTATGTGGTGTGTTGGTATTGGGATTGTAGCTTCTAGTTAAGTCTATGGCTGTCGGAAGTGGTTCTCAATCAGAGGCAGGTGTTTATCGTTGTCTCTGATTGGGAACCATATTTAGGCAGCCATATTCTTTGAGTGTTTCGTGGGTGATTGTCCTTAGTGTCCTGATGTTCATGTCGCTGTGTTTGTTGTCACCAGATAGGCTGTTTCGGTTTTCACGTTACGTTTATTGTTTTTGTATTGATCGTGTTTCGTCATCATTAAAGATGTATCGAATTAACCACGCTGCATTTTGGTCCGACTCTCCTTCAACTGAAGAAAACCGTAACAGTCTGGCCACTCTTCCGTAAAGCCCAGCTCTGTGGAGTGTACAGCTTAAAGTGATTCTATGGACAGATCTCCGCTGTGGAGTTTTGCAGCTCCTTCAAGATTATCTTTGGTCTCTTTGTTGCATCTCTGATGAATGTCCTCCTTGCCTGGTCCGTGAGTTTTGGTGGGCAGGTTCTCTCTTGGCAGGTTTGCTGTGGTCATATTCTTTAAATGTTTTAATAATGGATTTAATGGTGCTCCGTGGTAGAGGTCGACCGATTATGATTTTTTTCAACGCCGATACTGATTATTGGAGGACCAAAAAAAGCCGATACCTATTAATAAGACAATGTTTTAAAATGTATTTGTAATAATGACAATTACAACAATACTGAATGAACACTTATTTTAACTTAATACAATACATCAATAAAAATCTATTTAGCCTCAAATAAATAATGAAACATGTTCAATTTGGTTTAAATAATGCAAAAAGTGTTGAAGTAAAAGTGTAATATGTGACATGCAAAAAAGCTAACGTTTAAGTTCCTTGCTCAGAACATGAGAACATATGAAAGTTGGTGGTTCCTTTTAACATGAGACTTCAATATTCCCAGGTAAGAGGTTTTAGGTTGTAGTTAATATAGTATTTGTAGGACTATTTCTCTCTATGCCATTTGTATTTCATGAACCTTTGACTATTGGATGTTCTTATAGGCACTTTAGTATTGCCTCGCTCCTCCCTGGGTTCGAACCAGGAACACATTGACAACAGCCACACTCAAAGCAGCGTTACCCATTGCTCCACAAAAGCCACGGCCCTTGCAGAGCAAGGGGAATAACTACTCCAAATCTCAGAGCGAGTGATGTTTGAAACACTTAGCGTGCACCCCGCTAACTAGCTAGCCATTTCACATCGGTTACACCAGCCATTAGGCTGATAGGCTTGAAGTCATAAACAGCGCTGTGCTTGCAAAGAGCTGCTGGCAAAACGCACGAAAGTGCTGTTTGAATGAATGCTTACGAGCCTGCTGCTGCCTACCATCTCTCAGTCAGACTGCTCTATCAAATATCAAATCATAGACTTAATTATAAAATAATAACACAGAAATACGAGCCTTTGGTCATTAATATGGTCGAATCCAGAAACTATCATTTCGAAAACAAAACGTTTATTCTTTCAGTGAAATACGGAACCGCTCTGAATTTTATCTAACGGGTGTCATCCCTAAGTCTAAATATTCTTGTTACATTGTGCAACCTTCAATGTTATGTCATAATTACTGGTTAATTGGGGTTTAGGCATTGGGGTTTATGGTTAGGTACAGTCGTGCAACAATTGTGCATTTTTTGCAAATGCGCTTTTGTTAAATCATCCCCCAGCGTTGCATCGATTATATGCAACGCAGGACATTCTAGATAAACTAGTAATATCAACCATGTGTAGTTGACTAGTGATTATGATTGATAGTTTTTTATAAGATACGTTTAATGCTAGCTAGCAACTTACCTTGGCTTCAACTGCATTCGCGTAACAGGCAGGCTCATCGTGGAGTGCAATGAGAGGCAAGTGGTTAGAGCGTTGGACTAGTTAACCGTAAGGTTGCAAGATTGAATCCCAGTGCTGACAAGGTAAAGATCTGTCGTTCTGCCCCTGATGAACAAGGCAGTTAACCCACTGTTCCTAGGCCGTCATTGAAAATAAGAATGTGTTCTTAACTAACTTAAATAAATAACAAAATTGGCAAAATTTGCGTCCAAAAATATCGATTTCCGATTGTTATGAAAACTTGAAATCGGCCCTAATTAATCGGCCATTCCGATTAATCGGTCGACCTCTACTCCGTGGGATGTTCAAAGTTTTGGATATTTTTATAACCCAACCCTGATCTGTACTTCTCCACAAATTTGTCCCTGACCTGTTTGGAGAGCTCCTTGGTCTTCATGGTGCTGCTTGCTTGGTGGTGCCCCTTGCTTAGTGGTGTTGCAGACTCTGGGACTCTTTCGGAACAGGTGTATATATACTGAGACAATTAGACACTTAGATTGCACACAGGTGGACTTTATTTAACTAATTATGTGACTTCTGAAGGTAAATGATTGCACCGGATCTTATTTGGGGGCTTAATAGCAAAGGGAGTGAATACATATGCACACACCACTTTTCCATTTTCATTTTTTAGAATTTTTTTCATTTCACTTCACCAATTTGGACTATTTTGTGTATGTCCATTACATGAAATCCAAATAAAAATACATTTAAATTACAAGTTGCAATGCAACAAAATAGGAAAAATGCCAAGGGGGATGAATACTTTTGCAAGGCACTGTAGAAGTTATACATTCCCTTTCAGCGTTCTGCTCTTCATTTTTCATTACTTAATTTTTTTTTTCTTCATGAATTTCACTAACATTGTTATTATTTATTTTCCTTACATACCTTTAATCATTTGACTGTCACAAAATGCATGGCTGTAGTGTGTTAAATACCCATAACAGAGTATCGAGGCCTACACAACAATATATGTATTTTCTACAAGCAAGCGACCGGGTTCAAGTTGACCCATAAATTAATTACATTTATATATTGACACTTCTTAGGGTATGTGCAAGATTTGGGGGATGAGATAACAAAAAGGGGTCACATAATGTAATCTCCTTCCTTGTTCCTAAATATATCACTCATTTTCTCAAGTGATAACATTTTAAAGATAATACCACGGATTCATTATTGGTGGCTGGTCTTTGTTCCGTGTAATGAATCTGTTATTCAATGTGTTTGTAAGAGCTGATAGCAGTAAGGCCAAATTAAATGTTTCATTCAATCATTTTTATATTAGTATTTTACACTTTAAGGTGTCTTAAAATTCAAAATGAAATAGCTAAATGATCCTTAGTAAAACAATTTCCTATCCAGGCTTAGACAGGGCTTAGACAATTTAGTACCAAAAATAAGGGGTTAAAAAAAATAAGAAAAACAATGTTTCCCGATCTGTCTTATATCTCGCAAATATATTGCAGACACTTCAGAACAAACTTCCATTACAAAATGTTGGGGAATGTTATTCTACGTTTGTATAGGCTAATAGCAGTAAGGCCAAATAAAATGTTTAATTCATTTAAAAAAATGTAATGTTTGTTTTTGATACATCAGGGGGTCTTCAAATTCAAAATGAAATAGCAAAGTGATCCTTGTTATGACGCTGCATACGCCCTCTTTATAGAATTCTGTATAATGATTACCGTAGATGTGTAGCCTGTAAATGTACTCTATTGAACACAGCAGTAGAGTCATGTTTTTTTGTGGTTTTGCATCTGAATGAAGTATCGGGCATCCATTTTACCCAATGTAATAAGATATTATATCACACTTTCATTTGTTTGTTTTCATATGAAACAGCCTACAGTTTACAATAGTCCAGCCTGGTCTCATAGACTAGACATAACATAGTAAATGTAAGTCCAGGACTCACAAATCAGCTCTGTTGTGTTATGTTTGGTATGCTTACATAAGACAGAAGGTTACTTAATTAAGGCTAAAACGAAATATGGGTGGTTGATCGGGGTGGCTGGGGAGGTCTATAACGTGAACGTCTAGCAACCCAGAGGTTGTGTGTTTGAATCTCATCACGGACAACTTTTGCATTTTATCTCATTTGCAACTTTGCAACTACTTACTACCTTTTAGCTACTTTGCTGCAACTACAAAGCATGGAAGCGAACCCTTCCCCTAACCCTAAACCTTTAACCTAACTCCTAACCTTAAACCTAACCTTAACCCCTAACCAAAACTCCTAGCATTAGCCACCTAGCTAACATTAGCATTGGAATTTGTAACATATCATACATTTAGCAAATTTGTAACATATCATACTAATTTTTATTTGTAAAATATTATACAGAATGGTTGTTGGACATCCACAAATTAATACATGCTGTACCATAGGAAACATAACAGATTTACTTACCAAATAATACGAAATACTCTGAGACCAGATTTAATAGTCTGGTACGTCCTGTGCACGGAACAGCTGTAATCATAACTTTTGTGAGTATTTGCTTGCACATTCTATCAGGTGTTTTATTATCTTCTATTGTTTTATAGTATGTGCTCTCTCTCCCTCTCTCTCTCTCTCTCTCTTAGTGTCTTCAAAAATTATTCACACCCCTTGACTTTATCCACATTTTGTTGTGCTACAGCTTGACATTTTTTTAGCCATTGGCTTACACATATTACTCCATGATGTCAAAAGGGAATTATGTTTATTGAAAGTTGTTTTGCGCAAATGTATAAAAAATGAAAAGCTTAAATGTCTTGAGTCAATAAGCATTCAACCCCTTTATTATGGCAAGCCTAAATATGATCAGGAGTAAAAAAAAAGAAACCCTAACAAGTCACATAAGTTGCATGGACTCACTCTGTGTACAATAATTGTTTTAAACATGATTTTTGAATGACTACCCCATCCCTGTACACCACATAATTATTTGTAAGGTCCCTCAGTCTAGCAGTGAATTCTATACACAGATTCAACCACAAAGACCAGGGAGGTTTTTCAGTGCCTCGCAAAGAAGGGCACCTATTGGTATGTTTATTTTCTTTTTATCTTATTTTACCTTTATTTAACTAGGCAAGTCAGTTAAGAGTTATGTTCTTATTTTCAATGACGGCCTAGGAACAGTGGATTAACTGCCTTGTTCAGGGGCAGAACAACAGATTTATTTTTACCTTGTCAGCTCGGGGATTCAATCTTGCAACCTTTTTTTCAATCTTGCAACCAACACTCTAACCACTAGGCTACCTGTGGTAATCTTTGCCCTTGTTTTGGTTTGTTTGTTTTTAAATTAGGGTGTGCAGGGTGAAGTGTAAGTCGTACTGTAGTTTGGTAAAAATCCAATTTGATATTTGCTCAGTACATTGTTTTGGCTGTTAAGTCTGCTGTTAATGATAATGCAGAAGATTTTCCCAAGGTTTCTATATCCCCCGGTAGTTATTGATGTCAAATTTGTCTCCACTTTTCAGTCCTTGGTTCCAAATATTGGGGAAGATGCCAGAACTGAAGATGATGTTAAAGAGTTTAAGTATAGCCAATTGGAGTTTGTGGTCTGTATATTTTATCATTTCATTTAGGATACCATCAACCCCACTGGCCTTTTTGGGTTGGAGGGTTTGTATTTTGTCTTGTAGTTTATTCAATGACCAAGGTGCAGCGTACTTACAGTTCTACATATTTGTTAGACAGTAAAACTTCGAAAAAAACTAAACAAAGAATAAACAAATGTGACTAACAATGCAGTGCTAACAGGCAACTAAACATAAATAATATCCCATAACCCACAGGTGGAAAAATGCAACTTAAGTATGATCCCCAATTAGAGACAACGATTACCAGCTGCCTCTAATTGGGAATCATACACAAACCCCAACATAGAAAATATAAATAATAAACTAGACTAAAACCCCTAGTCACGCCCTGACCTACTCTACCATAGAAAATACAGGCTTTCTATGGTCAGGACGTGACAGTATCCCGCCCAAAAGCTGCGGACTCCGACCGCAAAAGCTGAAACAAAAAGGGAGGGTCAGGGGTGGGTGTCTAGTGTCGGCGGCGGGTCTGGTGCGAGGCGAAGTACCTGCTCATCCGCCAGCATCGGGGGCGGCTCTGGTGCAGGACGAAGTATCCGCTCAACCTGCGGATCCAGCCATGGACCCAGGCTGAACATGTCGAGGAAGGCTCCTGCCTTGGAGCGGGACTGGACGCCGTGTCTGGACTGGACATCGGCGAAAGGGGAAAGCTCCCACCATAGAGCGGGACTGGACGCTGTGCCTGGACTTGGCACCAACGGCGAAGAAGACTCTAGCCTTGGAGCTGGACTGGACGCCATGCTTAGACTGGACATCGGCGCAGGGGAAGGCTCCGGCCATGGAGCTGGAGGTTCCGGACCGTGGACCGTCTCAGGCGGTTCTGGAGACACAGTGCGTAGAACCGGCACACATTGTACCGGAACGTTAACACACTTCGCACGGCAAGTGCGAGGAGCTGGCACAGGACGTACTGGGCTGAGAAGACGCACTGGAGACCTGGTGCATATAGCCGGCATCAATTGTACCGGAACTTTAACACACTTCTCAGGACGAGTACGGGGAGCTGACTCAGGTGGCACCAAACTGACAACACGTTCCTTAGAGCAAATGCCGTGCATCCTCCGCCAACTCAACAACTCTCCCATTTCTCTCTCCTCCAAATTCTCCCTCTTCTCCCAGACTGGCTCAGGTTCACTCCTCGGCTCCGCCGACTGCTCCCCCCAAAATTGTTTTGGGGTTTCTGTGGCCTTCCTCCCCGATGTCGTCGCTGTCCTCTCATGCTCCTAGGCGACTCCCGCCAAGGAAGGCGATCCTGTCCTGCCAGGACTTCCTCCCAAGTCCAGGATCCCTTCCCATCCAGGATCTCTTCCCAAGTCCAGGATACTTCCTCCTCCTGGGCACGCTGCTTGGTCCTTTGTTGATGGGATATTCTGTCACGATCGTTTGCATAAACGGACCAAGTACGTACAGTTCTACATATTTATTAGACACTGAAACTTAGAAAAAAACAAAACAATAAAGAATAAACAAAACGTGACTAACAATGCAGTGCTAACAGGCAAATAAACATAAATAATATCCCATAACCCACAGGTGGAAAAATGCAACTTAAGTATGATCCTCAATTAGAGACAACGATTACCAGCTGCCTCTAATTGGGAATCATACACAAACCCCAACATAGAAAATAAACCTAGAACCCCACATATAAATAATAAACTAGACTAAAACCCCTAGTCACACCCTAACCTACTCTACCATAGAAAATACAGGCTTTCTATGGTCAGGACATGACAATGTAATTGGAGAACCCAGTGGGTTCTGGTAGTCTTTAACAGTTTATTCTAAGATTTGTATTTGATCATGTATATGTTTTTGCTGTTCATTTTTTGTTCTTTGTTATAGAGCCAAAAATATTGGAGAAGTTGTTTATCCATACATCTCCGTTTTGGATCGATAACTCTTTGTTGTTGTTGTTTGTTTTCCAATTTTCCCGGAAGGGGTTAGATTCTATGGATTCTTCAATTACATTGAGCTGATTTCTTCTTTTTCCGGAGTGTGTTTCTGTATTGTTTTAGTGATTCACTATAGTGAAAGTGTAGGCTCAGGTTTTCTGGTTCTATATGTTTGGTTGGACATGTTTCTCAATTTATTTCTTAGGTTTTTGCATTCTTCATCAAACCATTTGTCATTGTTGTTAATTTTCTTAGGTTGTCTGCTTGACATTTTTAGATATACTGTTTAGGTTTTCTACTGCCACGTTTCCACCTTCACTATTACAGTGAAACCTTTTGTACAGGAAATTGTCTAGAAGGAACTGAATTTGTTGTTGCCGAATTGTTTTTTTGGTAGATTTCCACCCTACTTTTCTTTGAGCTATAGCATTTGTTAATATTATTCAGTTCCTTTGGCTTTGATGCCTCATAATTGAGCATAGCTCTGTTCAAGTAGAGTGTGATTTTGCTGTGATCTGATAGGTGTGTCAGTGGGCTGACTGTGAATGCTTTTAAGATACTCTGGGTTGAGGTCAGTGAGCTATAGGTGTGCCTACCATAGGAGTCCCCTCGAAGCCTACCATTGACTATGTGCATACCCAGTGTCCAACAGAGCTGCTGGAGTTGTGACCCGTTTTTGTTGGTTATGTTGACGTAATTGTGTCTGGTGGGGCGTATGTGGGAGGGTATGCTGTCACCTCGAGGTAGGGTTCTTGTCCAGTTCTGGCATTTAGGTCGCCACAAACTAGTACATGTCCCTGAGCCTGGAAATTGTTGATCTCCCCTTCTAGGATGGAGAAGCTGTCATCATTAAAGTATGGGAATTCTATTGGGGGGATATAGGTAGCACACATGAGGACATTTTTCTCTGTTGAGATAATTTCCTTATTAATTTCTAGCCAGATGTAAAATGTTCCTGTTTTGGCATACCCCCCTGAGTCTCTTCCATGTTTCACACCTGGTAGTTTGGTGGATGGGACTACCAGCCCTCTGTAACCTAGAGGGCAACCAGTGGGTCCGTCTCCTTTATATCATGTTCTTGTAGAATGACAATGTCTGTATTTCCAATTTCTTTGATGAAATCTGGGTTCCTGCTCTATAGGCCAAAGTCAGATGACCTCAGATCTTGTATATTCCAGGATTAGATAGTAAAAGCTTTGTGTTCCATAGTGTTCTCTCTCTCTCTCTCTCTCTCTCACAGTGCCTTCAAAAAGTATTCACACCCCTTGACTTTTTCCACATTTAGTTGTGTTACAGCTTGAATTTAAAATTGATTTAATAAATGGTCACAAGCTACACACAATACTCCATGATGTCAAAAGGGAAGTTCACAAATTCATAAAAAGCTTAAATTGCATAACACAGTGACATAAATTGCATGGACTCACTATGTGTGCAACAATCGTGTTTCACATGATTTTTGAATGACTACCTCATCTCTGTACCCCACACAATGATCTGTAAGGTTGCTCAGTCGAGAAGTGCATTTCAAACACAGATTCAATCACAAAGACCAGGGAGATTTTCCAGTGCCTCGCATTAAATCATTTAAAATTCCATATTGTAACATCAAAATGTGAAAAAAACTCAAGGGGTGTGAGTACTTTATGAAGGCACTGTACATCTCTCTTGGTTCCAACTCTTGTTGGGCTGTTCAGATCCAGGGAGCAACTCATGGCCTAATCACATAGCATACCAGTGATTACACTAACATACTCTACCATCAATTAGGGCTGAAAGGATGGTGTTGGGGATAAAAGGGGGGTGAGCCGATACAAAAATCACAGGGACAACAAGGTGATTGTGTGAGAAAACAAAGGAGCCACTGTACATATCCGGCAGTAAATGTTTCATTTAAGTGAATCTGAATGTGAATCATCGACCTTTGAGGACATTTTTTTAACCAATTGACATTTTGTGGCTTTGTCAAGTATACAGTAGGTACGGCAGACAACCAGTTTCGGTAATTAAGTGATTTGCACACAGTATGTTTTAAATGATTGTTGTTCAATATCAAAATGTTTTCCTTTGGGTAATAACTTGAATGAGTCAGAGATTCCAGGTGATTTATTCAAGCGTTTAGGAAGGTAAGTAAGACCATAGACTTCGACATAAAAAAAAGGATATGGAATGGCCAGATTTGCGTCGTCAAAAGTGACACACTCACTCTTAAAGTACTGTGCACTGTATCCAACTTTAATCATTAAGTGGTATATGCTAAACTTTGAACAAAGTTTTAATGGGTGTTTGCTTTACTGGTTTTGAACTGTATGGCAAGAATCATTGGTTTCCATGAGAACACTGTATCAACATTGTGTGATGATGTGTTGGTTGTGAAGCCGAGTCACACCATCGTATCTGCGGGTTTGGATTTGAATGTAATGCAGAACAGCAATTAAGGTAGAGCAATGAGGCTGTTCACAATATGAATGTATTCTGGCTTTGTGTGAATAATTGGGTCTGGGGAGATACACTGCCCATCATATAAGTATTCACCCCTTTGTTATGGCAAGTTCAGGAGTAAATGTTTACTTATTAACAAATCACATAATAAATTGCATGGATTAACTCTGTGTGCATTAAAGGTTGTCCTAACAGCAAACATTTCGGGTAATGAGACAGCTATCTTTGTAATGCTAAGTAAGTTAATACCACAATATTTTAACATTTCAATATTATCACTTTATTACACGTCATATTAATGGTTTTATAATCAAATAAAGAAGGCCGATATGGGAACTATATGCCGAGCGAAATTTGGTGAAGATTTTGTGCCTTCATGGGTGCAGTTCTCATCAGTATATCCAAAGCTAACAGCTAAAACCTCACTGTAGTAGTTATACTATTCTTTCTGATATTCCAAAGAAATTAGGATTCAAGGTATTTATTCTGTGACTTCTGACTGTCCAGCTTTTTTTTGCATACAACTCGATTACATAAATACAATCTCTGATTCAGCGGGGTTGGGTTAAATGCGGAAGACACATTTCAGTTGAATACATTCAGTTGGACAGCTGATTAGATTTTCCCTTTCCCTTTCCAATGAACTGTGTGTCTTAGGCAGTGGCCAAACTGCTTCAAGCTAACGTGTGCTGGCCTATGCTCCCACCTAGTGGTTAGAAGTTGGAGACACAAAACATATTTGCATTAACCACCCTAACTCGGTCCTCCTTTAGCTTTTGCCCTAGCACTACACAACCTTCTCCCAGTCAATCATGATCCAGTTACACATCAATCATAGAGTCCATCCTCAATCATAGAGTCCATCCTCACCTCTTCCATTACCGTCTGGTTCGAAATGCGTCTGCCGGCTCCAAGGGAAATTTGCAACGCATTGTCTGGTGTGCGGAGAGGGTCATCGGCTGTCACCTGCCCTCCATCAAGGACCTGTATGATTCCAGGGCAAGGAAGTGTGCAGGGAAAATATCCCCTCTCCCTAAAACTCTCCTCTGGCAAACGGTTCAGGTCAATGAAGACCAAAATCACTTGCCACTAGAACAGTTTCTTTCCCCCGTGCTGTGAGCATCACCAACCAGCCATCTGGACCAGAGACATTAAGAGACTATGCAGTCTATGCTGCACATTGATTGAAGCCATCTTTGAACTGTACACACACTGATATACACAACATTAAGAGCACCTGCTCTTTCCATGACGTAGACTGACCAGGTGGATCCAGGTCAAAACTACGATCCCTTATTGATGTCACTGGTTAAATCCACTTCAAATAGAGTAGATAAAGGGGAGGAGAGGTTAATGAAGGATTTTTAAGCCTTGAGACAATTGAGACATACATTGTGTACAGTATGTGTGCCTTTCAGAGGGTGAATGGACAAGACAACATATTGAAATGCCTTTGAACGGGGTATGCTTGTAGGAGCCAGTCGCACCGGTTTGTGTCAAGAACTGCAACGCTGCTGGGTTTTTCACGATCAACATTTTCCTGTGTGTATCAAGAATGGTCCGCCAACCAAAGGACATCCAGCAGACTTAGCACAACTGTGAACAGGCGGGCCACAAGCAGACAAATAACACCACAGTACAACAGTAGTGGGCAGAATGGCATCTCGGAACGGACAACTTGTCGATCCTTGTCACGGATGGGCTATTGCAATAGATCAGGCAAGAAGACGTGATTAGTGGGCACGCAGTCACCACCAATGGACAATTGAGGAGTGGAAAAACATTGCCTGGAACATGGCAGAGAGAGAGCTCAGTATACTTGAGTGGCCTGAGCTGTAAATTTGCTCATTCTCTTACTGCTCTATGTTCACTATATCTATTTTGTATATAATCTACCCTAAGCCTAGCCATAACCCTAACATGAAAATAGCTTTGTGTCAGAGGAGGCTGGTGGGAGGAGCTGTAGCAGGGGCTCATTGTAAAGACTGGAATGGAATAAATATAATGGTATCAAACACATCAGACATATGGAAACCAAAAGTTTGACTCGGTTCCATTTATTCCATTCCAGCCATTACAATAAGCCTTTCCTGATATACCTCCTCCCACCAGCCTCCTCTGCTACATGTCCACAACCCGGTTCAACCCTAACCCTCAACCACAGCCCTAGACCTAACTTCATGTCCACACCCTGGTTCAACCCTAACTCTAGACTCAATCACAACTCTGACCATAACCCTAGCTTCCTGTCCACACCTTGGTTCAACCGTAACCCAAGCCTCAACCCTAACCCTAGCTTCATGTCCACACCCAGGCTAAACTCTAACTCTAGCCATAACTCTAATTTTATCCATAACCCCAACCCTAACTTCAAGAAAAAAAGCTAATCTACAAAAGCTGCTTTTGGAAGACTTGCAGCCCAATAATTGTATCAGCTTGTCTCTGCTGCCCCCTGTGTGGTTTACAATGGAAGTACAGGCAGCACAAACTCATCTGCATGACCTCATTGCCCGGAGTCTTCTCACTTGTCCATGGGGAGAAGAATTTGTATTATTATTATTATTATTATACCCCAGGTAATGCTTTAGCTTTTTCTAACACCGGAGAGAATTTCCATATTTGTTTTGTATTATTTAATTATTTGTATATGTATTTATCATTTCATTTGTTTTATTGTATTATTTAATTAACATTTAAAGTATGCAAAAGTAGGAAGAAAGGAGTGACTCAACATTTTTAATGAATGAGCAGGATAAAACTTTATTTTTCAATAAAACGTTTCCTCTGTGACAGAGGTCCACATTGTCATATATATAATGTATGTGTCCTACATAAATATACATAGTGTTTACATCATATGTAATACCATTGAAATATTTACAATCAGACACATAATTCTACTCTCAAACTCTTCACAGGCGTATTTTGCATTAAGATGTGTCAAGAGAGAGAGAGAGAGAGAGAGAGAGAGAGAGAGAGAGAGTGTGTGTGTGTGGGGGGGTGTGGGTGTGTGTGTGTGTGTCTTAGAAAAGCTGAAAAGCATGTTACTTTTAAAGATTAGGTTTGTGTCAGTCCAAGCAAAGCTAAGCAGTGGCTTGTATTGCTATAGTATAATATAACTTCATTAAATTATTAGTAGAAGGCATCACTATGATTGCACACTGTCTGTGAGACTGTGCTTTTGTGTTTGTGTCTGCTTCCCTACCTTACCAGTGTGTTTATTTGTATACCTGTGTCTGTCTTATTATGAAGTCAAACGCATGGGACAATTCATTCAAAGAGAATTGCTGCCATTTACATCCTTAAACACATATCTAGAAATGATTTCACAGCTTTGAATCGGGACTTACTGTAACAGAGATGATTAGCAAGAATTCAGCTTTACGAGACATCATCTGGCAACATTTAGGAGAAAACACATCCATACAGTGAAGTAAATACAAAATCAATATTGCTCCTATAGCATCAGTCAATCTATCACATCTACAGTATGTTCACCTTACAATATACACAGCACAACTCAGTTGTATGACATCATACACTGGAATTAATACACTGACTGGCATGAGAGTATACGTACCGTTTTGATTTTCCAATCCTTTTCACCATCTATAAATTCAGCTGCTGAGACAGTTTGTCAGTGTTATTGTGAGTGTTATACTACACTTCTAAGCAGTAAACACGGACAAAATGTAACAATGTAAGACCAGGAATGATACTAGTAGTATTATTATACATTATCAGAGCACAATCTAGTAAGTATACAATTTCTTTGTCTATTACAAATAATACGAAACACCTATGTATGTGCTTATTTGGATGGTCTAAAGTCTGTGCTTTTGTCATTTTGAGTCATTAAAGACTTATGAGACTGTCATCTTGTGAGGGAAGGGACCATACAAATGCCTGTGCTGTTGGTGAGTTGAAAAGATGAGCTGTGAACAGATCACTCTCAATCCTTGATATACAGTACCAGTCAAAAGTTTGGACACCTTCTCAATCAAGGGTTTTTCTTGATTTTGACTATTTTCTACATTGTAGAATAATTGTGAAGACATCAAAACTATGAAATAACACATATGGAATCATGTAGTAACCAAAAAAGTGTTAAACAAATCAAAAATATATTTTATATTTGAGATTCTTTAAACTAGCCACCCTTTGCGTTGATGACAGCTTTGGCATTCTCTCAAACAGCTTCACGAGGTAGTCATTTCAATTAACAGGTGCGCCTTGTTCAAAGTTAATTTGTGGAATTTCTTTCCATCTTAATGGGTTTGACCCAATCAGTTATGTTGTGACAGGTTAGGGGTGGTATTCAGAAGATGGCCCTACTTGGTAAAATACCACATTATAGCAAGAACAGCTCAAATAAGCAAAGAGAAAAAAATTGTCCATTTCTTTAAGACACGAAGGTCAGTCAAGCCGCAAAATTTGAAGAACTTTGAACATTTCTTCAAGTGCAGTCGCAAAAACCATCAAGCGCTATGGTGAAACTGGCTCTAAAGAGGACCACCACAGGAAAGGAAGACCCAGAGGTAAAAAAAAAAATAATAATAATTAGGCAAGTCAGTTAAGACCAAATTTACAATGAAGGCCTACCCCGGCCAAACCCTGGCGATGCTGGGTCAATTGTGCGCCGCCCTATGGGACTCCCAATCACGGCCAGATGAGTCTTTGTGAGACGCAGAGTAGGTGAATGGATGATCCCCGCATTTGTGTTTCCCACCGAGAAGCATGGAGGAGGAGGTGTGATGGTGTGGGGGTGCTTTGCTGGTGACTGTCAGTGATTTATTTAGAATTCAAGGCACACTTAACCAGCATGGCTACAACAGCATTCTGCTGCGATACGCCATCCCATCTGGTTTGCGCTTCGTGGGACTACCATTTGTTTTTCAACAAGACAATGACCCTACACACCTCCAGGCTGTGTAAGAGCTATTTTACCAAGAAGGAGAGTGATAGAGTGCTGCATCAGATGACCTGGCCTCCACAATCACCCGACCTCAAACCAATTGAGATGGTTTGGGATGTGTTGGACCACAGAGTGAAGGAAAAGCAGCCAACAAGTGCTCAGCATATGTGGGAACTTTTTTGGTTACAACATGATTCCATGTGTTATTTCATAGTTTTGGTGTCTTCACTATTATTCCACAATGTAGAAAATAGTAAAAAATAAAATTTAAATTTAAATTGGAATTAGCAGGTGTCCACATTTTTGAATGGTACTGTAGACATAAAGAAAATGATCACTTTACAAGTTTACAGTGTATCAACTCCAAGCGGAGCAGAACTTACAGTGTAAATATAATCTAATAATAATATACCATTTAGAAAAGAACAAATAGCACTAGAACAATTAATCTGTCAAGTCTGGCTATTCCTATTGGTTTGCTACAGCTAGAAGCCTCTATCTAAACAGTGTATTAAACATTTGTACACATTTCATGTTTTGTATTTACAATCATTTACGTACAGTATACACGAAACGTGCTGGCATTACTGCTATGAGGTTTAAGCGAAGGTAAACAGTAAGAGAAAAGACATTGCCTTTAATGATGATCCAATATGCTGTGAAGCAGATCACTGATGTGTATAAAGATCTATGGCGTCACATAATATTGAATCTCTGTGTTGGTAATTGTCAATACTGTCAGGACAGGCAGATGAAGTGGGGATGTTTACATTTTTGCAAAATAACTCGAATGTATCCCCATAGAATTAAGTGTAATTGTAAAACATGGCACATAATCACATCTATTGGCTACCACATGACATATTAATAATTCTAATTTTGCTTAAAAAATGATGAGTACAATTTTGCAATTCAGTATTCACTACATACGTACACTACACTACCTGAACCAGTTACTTCTGTCTCACAAATAAGAGAAAACACCTTGCCCTCAGTCTTTCCCTCAACTTCTACCGACAGATAAATATCTATAATTGTAAACACAAATATGGCATGCCAAGCAAATAAGCTGGCTAATAATGTTGTCTTAGTTTAGGAATCTGAGCATGTATGGCACTGAAACATATGACTCAATTATATCGTCATGGTCATCCCAGACAAGGTAGTGGGGGGGGTATAGTCATTATTATGACAAGATTGAACACTGTTAGAACAAAACAGTGTGGTAAGCCTATCTGGGACAAGCGTTATCACTGTAGCTACTTAACCATTCTCTAGTTTAGATCACAGTGGAACAATAATTAGTGCTCCCATCTGGATAGTAATTGAAAAACATGTGCGCTTTGTTTTCAGCTTTTCAGTGTGACACTGTAATGTCATATATTTTTTTACTGACACTGTACCAACAGTTTGCTTTTTGCATTCAACCCTGAAGTTAGCCTTGATTGTGAACTAGTCATTCCCTTGCTTGACAGTCAAGGTCTGGTCTGCTCTGGTGTGCTTTGCTTTGTGCATGTACAATACAGTACTCTCTATCTTACCACTGCTCTATGGGAAGCCACACTTCTCCAGATACTGGCCTGGCCCTGCTGTTTGGGCCTCTCTCTCTTTTGTTTCTCTGTCAAGCCAGAGAGTGGAGGACTGCAGCAGACTGACTAGACATAGTCCTCTACCATAGGGATAGATACATGTGTGATTTATCTCTGTGCCCTCTACTCCCACTTGGGTCGTGTCAGTGGAGAAGCAAGGAGAAGCACTGCAGAGGGCACATTCATTTACAATATATAACTCCAGCAGTGTGACCTGCTCACAGACCTACCTAGACTTCCACTCTGTATATCTTGCTTATGTACTATAGCTACATATAGTTGAAGTCTGAAGCTTATATACACCTTAGCCAAATACATTTAAACTCAGTTTTTCACAATTCCTGACATTTAATTATAGTAAAAATTCCTTGTTTTATGTCAGATAGGATCACCACTTTATTTTAAGAAAGTGAAATGTCAGAGAATTATTTATTTCAGCTTTTATTTCTTTCATCACATTCCCAGTGGGTCAGAAGTTTACATACACTCAAATAGTATTTGGTAGCATTGCCTTCAAACATTTTGGGTAACCTTCCAGAAGCTTCCCACAATAAGTTGGGTGAATTTTGGCCCATTCCACCTGACAGAGCTGGTGTAACTGAGTCAGGTTTGTAAGCCTCCTTGCTCGCACCTGCTTTTTCAGTTCTACCCACACATTTTTTATGGGATTCAGGGTCAGGGCTTTGTGATGGCCACTCCAATACCTTGACTTTGTTGTCCTTAAGCCATTTGCCACAAATTTGGAATTATACTTGTTGTCATTGTCCATTTGGAAGACCCATTTGCGACCTAGCATGAACTTCCTTACTGATGTCTTGAGATGTTGCTTCAATATATCCACATAATTGTCCCCACAACATGATCCTGCCACCCTCCTGCTTCACGGTCGGGATGGTGTTCTTCGGCTTGCAAGCTTCCCCCTTTTTCCAAACATAACGATGGTCATTATGGCCAAACGGTTCTATTTTTGTTTCATCAGACCAGAGGACATTTCTCCAAAAAGTATGATCTTTGTCCTCATGTGCAGTTGCAAACCGTAGTCTGGCTTTTTTATGGAGGTTTTGGAGCTGTGGCTTCTTTCTTGCTGAGCGGCCTTTCAGGTTATGTCGATATAGGACTCGTTTTTCTGTGGATATAGATACTTTTGTACCTGTTTCCTCCAGCATCTTCACAAGGTCCTTTGCTGTAGTTCTGGGATTGATTTGCACTTTTCACACCAAAGTACGTTCATCTCTAGAAGACAGACTATGTCTCCTTCCTGAGCGGTATGACGGCTGCGTGGTCCCATGGTGTTTATACTTGAACACTATTGTTTGTACAGATGAATGTGGTACCTTCAGGCGTTTGGAAATTGCTCCCAAGGATGAACCAGACTTGTGGAGGTGTACAGTTTTTTTTCTGAGGTCTTGGCTGATTTATTTTTGATTTTCCCATGATGTCAAGCAAAGAGGCACTGGGTTTGAAGGAAGGCCTTGAAATACATCCACAGGTACACCTCCAATTGACTCAAATGATGTCAATTAGCCTATCAGAAGCATCTAAAGCCATGACATCATTTTCTGGAATTTTCCAAGCTGTTTAAAGGCACAATCAACTTAGTGTATGTACACTTCTGACCCACTGGAATTGTGATACAGTGAATTATAAGTGAAATAATCTGTCTGTAAACAATTGTTGGAAAAATTACTTGTGTCATGCACAAAGTAGATGTCCTAACCGATTTGCCAAAACTATAGTTTGTTAACAAGAAATTTGTGGAGTGGTTGAAAAACGAGTTTTAATGACTCCAACCTAAGTGTATGTAAATTTAGGACTTCAACTGTAGCTTCTAATCTCAAAGAGCAATGGAGACTCACACACAGAACCATAGAGATCTGTGAAAACAGACAGGGGCAGAAAGTAGTGGCATGATTCCACCATTATAAATGATTCAGATTCTAACAATGCATAGGGATTTTGAAAGTCACAGAAGTTTATGTGGATGGTCTACAACAGGTTTTCTCCTGTGAACCCCCCCCCCCATACTAATCAGGGTTGGAACATAAAAAAAGGTTTGGGCAATATGAAAGGGATCTTGTGCCTCTCAAAATGCCAGGGGTTCTAGGTCGCTTAGCAACAGCAGTGGGTTCAGATACACATGGCAAACAAATGCTGATCTCTCTGGACCAGCCGTTAATGCCAGCCTCTTCGTAATCCTTTTTCTCACCTCTTCATTCCCTCTTTCTGGATAGTAATAATGATGGACAGGAGGTAAAGACAAATAGTTAGAAGGGGGTGGCTAGGTGGGAAAACCTTGATTGAGAGGTTGGCCAACACGCCAACAACATCATAATGTCTTTAACTATTTTGCCCTCAGAGTCTCTCCAGGCTAGGGCCTGTGTGTGTGTGTGTGTGTGTGTGTGTGTGTGTGTGTGTGTGTGTGTGTGTGTGTGTGTGTGTGTGTGTGTGTGTGTGTGTGTGTGTGTGTGTGTGTGTGTGTGTGTGTGTGTGTGTGTGTGTGTGTGTGTGTGTGTGTGTGTGTGAGATAGAAAGAGAGGAGGGGCGGAAAGGGGAAGGGGGTGCATCAGGTGTAAACCTGGTCCTAGGAGCGTTCACTCAAAGCGTTCGTAGTTCCTGGTTTGTCTCACCCGGGGTACCATGTCCAGGAGCAGTCTGAAGGGAGAGAAGACAGATACATTGTGGGATACAAGAGCAGACAAGATGTGTCATAAGACATTAGATGATTGACTGTGTATAATGTAAGATAAGATAAATACTTTATTTTCCCCATGGGGGAATGTGTGTGCATATGTGCACGTGTCAATATGTGTTCCTATTTATGGCTAATCAAGTCAAATTTTATTGGTCATGTACACGTGTTTAGCAGATGTTATTGCGGGTGTCGCAAAATGCTTGTGTTTCTAGCTCCGACAGTGCAGTAATATCTAACAATTTCACAACAATACACACAATACACACACATTTAAGTAAAGGAATGGAATTAAGAATATATATAAATATGGATGAGCAATGTCAGTGCGGCATAGACTAAGATACAGTAGAATAGAATAGAATAGAATACAGTTTAAAATGAATAGAATAGAATACCGTATATAACGGGTATATAATAGAACAGAATAGAATAGAATACAGTTTATAATGGGTATATAACAGAATATAATAAAATACAGTATATAATGGGTATATAATATAATAGAATACAGTATATAATGGGTATATAATAGAATATAATAGAATACAGTTTATAATGGGTATATAATATAATAGGATACAGTATATAATGGGTATATAATATAATAGAATACAGTATATAATGGGTATATAATATAATATAATACAATACAGTATATAATGGGTAAATAATATAATATAATATAATAGAATACAGTATATAATGGGTATATAATAGAATATAATAGAATACAGTTTTTAATGGGTATATAATAGAATAGAATAGAATACAGTATATAATGGGTATATAATGTAATATAATAGAATACAGTATCTAATGGGTATATAATAGAATACAGTATATAACGGGTATATAATATAATATAATAGAATACAGTTTATAATGGGTATATAATATAATAGAATATAATACAGTATATAATGGGTATATAATATAATATAATAGAATACAGTTTATAATGGGTATATAATATAATATAATAGAATACAGTATATAATGGGTATATAATAGAATAGAATACAGTATATAATGGGTATATAATGTAATATAATAGAATACAGTATATAATGGGTATATAATAGAATATAATAGAATACAGTATATAATGGGTATATAATAGAATATAATAGAATACAGTTTATAATGGGTATATAATAGAATATAATAGAATACAGTATATAATGGGTATATAATATAATAGAATAGAATACAGTATATAATGGGTATATAATAGAATACAGTAAATATGGGTATATAATATAATATAATAGAATACAGTATATAATGGGTATATAATAGAATATAATAGAATACAGTAAATAATGGGTATATAATAGAATATAATAGAATACAGTATATAATGGGTATATAATATAATATAATAGAATACAGTATATAATGGGTATGTGGGTGTCTGTGCATAATATGAGTGTGTGTACAGGTGTGTCATGTGACTGTCTGACATGTGATTGTCTGTTTACATTTGTGAGCGTGTCTGTGCGTCTGTTTGCATTTGTATGTGTGTGTGTTTGTAGGCTACATGTCTCTTACTTGACACCGTAAGCGAGGATGATGAGTCCGATGATGACGCCGATGGATCCGTCCAGGTACCAGACGTCAGGGTGGTGTCTGAACACCTCAGCACTGATGAGGATGGAGAAACCCATGATGCCCCCCACCATGGAGTTAAAAGCTACAGCCACAGAGAAGAACCACATCAATAACCACAAGAGGGAAAATGGAACATGTTGATTAGGCAAAGTAAAGGAGATGGGCTATAATAAATAACAACATCTACCTTTTCACATCTGATAAAACAAACCAGGTGTGTTCTCATTCAGCAGTCTGAGTTTATGTGCATGTGCATTTACCTGGCTATCATACAAATCTGTACAATGACGTTCCCTTTTCTTTCACTCTTTTAGAACTAAAATATACGAAGCTACTCTATTCTGAATATCTGACATCCAAAGCCAGTCAGTCAGAGTCAAAACCTCTTTGATTATTCCAATGCCTGTGGTAACAGTGCAGGTGAGCTCCCCTGCACCCCCGAAACATAGTGAAAGACAGAGACCCTTCCCTAACCAGTCAGTCATGTGCTTCGATCTAGCACCTGCCTCCATATGTGTCCAGTGGGAGATAAGTGGACGGTCTGAAAGCAGAACAGCAACATCAGGTTTATTGGATGGTTGCTGTGTGTGTTGTGAAGCCTGCGGGAGAGACAGGGTGGAGAGCATGAGACAGAGACAGAGACAAAAAAACAATAAAGACAGAGATAAAGAGAGGAAGGAGTCTAGAAGGGGAGGGGGATGGAGGGAAGGGGCGGAGCGTCTACAGCTGAACCACGTACACCAGTCGCCTCCAGCTCTTATTTATTACCATCATTTGTTTTTCCGCCTCTCTTCCATTTCTCTCACCTCTCTGGCACCAGGCCTTATATCTCTACTTTAATTGGCTTCAGTTCAACAAGGCATGCTGTGCAAGCCCTCAGTATTTGTGAGTGCAAGTGTGTGTGCAGTGTCTCTCTCTGTGTGTGTGTGTGTGTGTGTGTGTGTGTGTGTGTGTGTGTGTGTGTGTGTGTGTGTGTGTGTGTGTGTGTGTGTGTGTGTGTGTGTGTGTGCGCGCGCGCGCGCGCATGTGTGTTTGGAATTTGGACATGTGAGTCAGTCTTTCCCACCCTACCGTCAGTGATGAGGGCTCTACTGGTCAGCACTCTCCCCAGCAGGAACTTGAACACAGCCAGGATGATACATACAATCCCACTGACAATAGACACACTGAAGAGGAAGTCATCCTGAGAGAGAGAAAGTGAGAGAGGGGAGAGAGAAGGGAGATAATAAAAAGGGGGAAAAGTAGTAAATATAGAGTGATGAGTCAAAGGGTTACAGGGTGCTCTTGTCCTCAGCAGTATCATTGATATTGCACAGCCAGGATCAGAGGCCTGATCAGGTGCCTCTCCTCTCCACAAGGTCATTACATTTGTGAGGAGCCTGGTAATAACACACTGCTTTACAAACACATGATACAGTATTAGAGTATTAGTAAAACAAAGAGATGACAATCAGCTTAGTGTGGACATTGTCTTGATGCAATATGCCACATATCTAGGATGGTCAATTTCAGTGCCTTGTACATGGAGTAGGATTTATTTTTTATTAGATATAAATATTAGATATAAACACTGTAAAACTCAATAGTCTCAATCTTGTTTTTTAGATCCTTGTTTTGTTAAAGCGTCATTCTTTACATCACAAGCCTTTACAGTATAAAAACTGAACAACACATATTTTTGTTCCTCCCTCTAATGTATAGATATCTTGTCTTCCCTTGACGTGTTCAGACTTAAACACCTACTGGCTGCGAGACTGTTGTGTGTGTGTGTGTGTGTGTGTGTGTGTGTGTGTGTGTGTGTGTGTGTGTGTGTGTGTGTGTGTGTGTGTGTGTGTGTGTGTGTGTGTGTGAGAGAGAGAGGGGTGGGAGAGAGAGAGGGAGGAAAGAGAGAGAGAGGGAGATAGAGAAAGAAAGAGGGCAGGACAGAGAGAGAGGGAGAGAGAAATGGAGAGAGAGACAGTGAGAGAGAAAGGGAGAAAGAGCGAGAGAGAGAGAGAGAGTAAGAGAGCGATAGAGAGAGAGGGATAGAGAGAGAGAGGAAATACAGAAGGTGTCTTTCGTTCTCTTTCTTTCTTTCTGTTGTTTTCCCCTGGTTCAAATTAAAGGTCCTCTCCCACACAGCAGCTGGGAAACCAATATCCCTCCTCCATTTTTAATGAGGCTTCAAACTCACTGGGCACTCTGAGGGAGCGGTAGGGTGGACATGATAGGAACCACATCCAGACACTGCTACACACACACACACACACACACACACACACACACACACACACACACACACACACACACACACACACACACACACACACACACACACACCAAATGAGGCCATCTGCCTGAACACTCTCTACCCCCCAGTCCTACCCAGTCTGAATTGGGAGCAATGACCCCTATCCACCATACTTGGTGTCTAACTAGGACCCAGGTCAGTTAATCCTGTCCGGTTGATGGATAACCTCTCATGTACATGTCATACAAAATTCAGACGTACGTGGAGATTGTAGGATTTGCATGTGCCAAATTATTAGGATTTATTAAACTGTCAACCGCAACATATACACATGTTTTCATTGATAAACAAGAGCCATGTTACAACCCCGCCTGGGATTTTAACCCCGCCTGGGATTAAATAGTCTATAATGTCGCGCTCCTATCACGCAGCAATACTGTAGACTACCCATACTGTCATAGGCTACCGGTCTATTTACTTTCAGGCATGGTTGGCTATTGAATGAGCAATGGATAAATGGTAGCCTAATATTTATTGTGTAGCAGAGGAGAGACATGCCCTGCAATATGATCATGATTTAGGCCCATATAATGAAAGTAAAATAAATATATTAGTCAACATGCTGCTATGTGATCTTCTTACCAAAGGCAAATGCATCTGTTTTGTCATTAGGCCTATGTTTTAATGTTTTTATTAGCCTACCATCATTATAATTCCTGTGCATCAAACATCTCCATTTCCCCCAAAATAACTATATTTGCTTGATCAACCACTGGAAGTTGTATGTACGCATGGTCTGAGATTTGCGTGGAGATGCACACACTTTCTCTTCAAGTTCAAGATGTATAAATACCAACCTTTAGAGTTTAGGTTTAGAGTCTTTTTTGTGCACATGCCCCTTTGATAAATGAGGCGCCAAGGCAGATGTCTGTGTGTGGCTTGATGGAGACCCCAGGTGTAGGTTTGATTTGGCAACAAGCCCTGGTATAGTATAGTATAGTATAGTACAGTATTGACGAGCCTACTGAGGAGAGACAGCTAAATGAGTCTTTGGACCAATAAGGCCAAGACATTGAATGAATCGAAGCTTGTTAAACTCGCTCCCATCACACTCATCCATGTTTAGAGTCAATTGAAGGAGGATGGAGAGGGATATCAACACATAGACATAGACAGAGAGATAGAGAGAGAGAGAGAGAGAGTGAGAGAGAGAGAGAGAGAGAGAGAGAGAGCAAGATGGAGAGAGATCTTTAAAAAGAGTTGGTGTGAGGGTGGATGTCTGTGTAAAGACTGATCTTTTGGATCAGTTCAGTCACTAAATTGTATTATACAGCACCAAATTAACTCACATTATTTCTTCTACTTCTCTTAAACTCTGCCGAAAGCTATGCCCTGAGTAACACATCTAACCAGACAGCTGAGGCTTACAAAGCTTAGACCACACAGGCCCTCTTCTACTGAAACAACCAGCCTACCAGCAGCTACCTAAACAGGAACCAAGAGTATTCTGGGGGCTTATTAACATGAGACTGAACAGAGAGAGAGATAGAGACCTTTATGGTTGTGAGGTCTGGGGTCCACTCCCAAACCAAGACTTCACAAAACGGGAAAAACACTCATTGAGACTGCACGCAGAATTCAGCAAAAATATCTTCAGTTTACAACCCAAAACACAAAATAATGCATGCAGAGCAGTTAGGCTGATACCCGCTAATTATCCAAATCCAGAAAAGAGACGTTAAATTCTTCAACCACCTAAAAAGAAGCGATTCCCAAACCTTCCAAAACAAAGCAATCACCTACAGAGAGATTAACCTGGAGAAGAATCCCCTAAGCAAGCTGGTCCTGGGGCTCTGTTCACAAACACAACAAGACCCCGCAGAGCCCCAGGACAGCAACACAATTAGACCCAACCAAAGCATGAGAAAACACATAAATAATTACTTGACACATTGCAAAGCATTAACAAAAAAACAGAGCACACTAGAATGCGATTTGGCCCTAAACATAGAGTACACAGTGGCAGAACACCTGACCACTGTGACGGACACAAAATTAAGGAAATCTTTGACTATGTACAGACTCAGTGTGTCACGCCCTGACCATAGAAAGCCTTTTATTCTCTATGTTGGTTAGGTCAGGGTGTGACTAGGGTGGGTTATCTAGGTTGTTTTATGTCTATGTTGGCCTGGTATAGTTCCCAATCAGAGGCAGCTGTTTATCGTTGTCTCTGATTGGGGATTATATTTAGGCAGCCATTTCTCCACTGTTTTTTTTGTGGGATCTTGTTTTTGAGTCAGTGCATGTTGCACCTCAGTACTGCACGGTCGTTGTTTGTTTCTTGTTTTGAGTTTCACATAATAAAGATGTGGAACTCCATTCACGCTGCGCCTTGGTCCGAGTATACTTCAAAAAATCGTGACACAGTGAGCATAGCCTTGCTATTGAGAGAGGACGCCGTAGGCAAACCTGGCTCTCAAGAGAAGACAGGCTATCTGCACACTGCCCACAAAATTAGGTGGAAACTGAGTTGCACTTCCTAACATCCTGACAATTTGTATAAATTCCCATGTCTTTTGGGTGAAATACCACAGTGTGCCATCACAGCAGCAAGAGTTGTGACCTGTTGCCACAAGAAAACGGCAACCAGTGAAGAAGAAACACCATTGTAAATACAACCCATATTTATGTTCAATTATTTTCCTTTTTGTACTTTAACTATTTGCACATCGTTACAACACTGTATATAGCCATAATATGACATTTGAAATGTCTCTATTCCTTTGGAACTTTGTGAGTGTATTGTTTACTCTTCATTCTTTATTGTTTGTTTCAATTTTGTTTATCTATTTAAAAATATATATATATTTAATTTTATTTCACCTTTATTTAACCAGATAGGCCAGTTGAGAACAAGTTTTCATTTACAACTGCGATCTGGCCAAGATAAAGCAAAGCAGTGCGGCAAAAACAACACAGCGTTACACATGGGATAAACAAACAGTCAATAACACAATAGAAAAATCTGTATACAGTGTGTGCAAATTAAGTAAGGAGGTAAGGCAATAAATAGGCCAATAGTGGCAAAGTAATTACAATTTAACAATTGGCACTGGAGTGATAGATGTGCAGATGAGGATGTGCAAGTAGAAATACTGGTGTGCAAAAAAACAAAAACAAATATGGGGATGAGGTAGGTAGTCGGTTGGATGGGCTTTTTACAGATGGGATGTGAACAGCTGCAGCGATCGGTAAGCTGCTCTGACAGCTGACACTTAAAGTTAGTGAGGGAGATATAAGTCTCCAACTTCAGTGATTTTTGCAATTCATTCCAGTCATTGACAGCAGGGAACTGGAAGGAAAGGCGGCCAAAGTAGGTGTTGGCTTTGGCGATGACCAGTGAAATATACCTGCTGGAGCGTGTGCTACGGGTGGGTGTTGCTATGGTGACCAGTGAGCTGTGATAAGGCGGAGCTTTACTTAGCAAACCTTAAGGATGACCGGGAGCCAGTGGGTTTGGCGACGAATATGTAGCGAGGACCATCCAACGAGAGCATATAGGTCGCAGTGGTGGGTAGTATATTGGGCTTTGGTGACAAAACGGATGGCACTGTGATAGACTGCATCCAATTTGCTGAGTAGAATGTTGGAGGCTATTTTGTAAATGACATTGCCAAAGTCAAGGATCGGTAGGATGGTCAGTTTTATGAGGGTATGTTTGGCAGCATGAGTGAAGGAGGCTTTGTTGCGAAATAGGAAGGCAATTCTAGATTTAACTTTGGATTGGAGATGCTTAATGTGAGTCTGGGGGGAGAGTTTACAGTCTAACCAGACATCGGTGTTCGCCTTAGCAATCTCACTAGGATAAAGACCTCCTCCATTCCTGCCATTATTGAAAGAGATCGTGATACCTCACATCTCAAAATGTGAGGCTAGATCCCTTATTTCAAAGGTAGTTATAGTCAATGAACTAATCACTGCTCATAATCTTGATGTAATTGGCCTGACTGAAACATGGCTTAAGCCTGATGAATTTACTGTGTTAAATGAGGCCTCATCTCCTGGTTACACTAGTGACCATATCCCCTGTGCATCCTGCAAAGGCAGAGGTGTTGCTAACATTTACAATAGCAAATTTACATTTACAAAAAAAAAGTATTTTGAGCTTCTAGTCATGAAATCTATGCAGCCTACTCAATCACTTTTTATAGCTACTGTTTACAGGCCTCCTGGGCCATATACAGCGTTCCTCATTGAGTTCCCTGAATTCCTATCGGACCTTGTAGTCATAGCAGAAAATATTCACATTTTTGGTGACTTTAATATTCACATGGAAAAGTCCACAGACCCACTCCAAAAGGCTTTCCGAGCCATCATCGACTCAGTGGGTTCTGTCACAGTCATACTCTGGACCTAGTTTTGTCCCATGGAATAAATGTTGTGGATCTTAATGTTTTTCCTCCTAATCCTGGACTGTCGGACCACCATTTTATTACTTTTGCAATTGCAACAAATAATCTGCTCAGACCCCAACCAGGGAGCATCAAAAGTCGTGCTATAAATTCCCAGACAACACAAAGATTCCTTGATGCCCTTCCAGACTCCCTCTGCCACCCAAGGACGTCAGAGGACAAAAATCAGTTAACCACCTAACTGAGGAACTCAATTTAACCTTGTGCAATACCCTAGATGCAGTTGCACCCCTAAAAACGAAAAACATTTCTCATAAGAAACTAGCTCCCTGGTATACAGAAAATACCTGAGCTCTGAAGCAAGCTTCCAGAAAATTGGAACGGAAATGGCGCCACACCAAACTGGAATTCTTCCGACTAGCTTGGAAAGACAGTACGTGCAGTATTGAAGAGCCCTCACTGCTGCTCGATCATCCTATTTTTCCAACTTAATTGAGGAAAAAAATAAGAACAATCTGACATTTCTTTTTGATACTGTCGCAAAGCTAACTAAAAAGCAGCATTCCCCAAGTGAGGATGGCTTTCACTTCAGCAGTAATAAATTCATTAACTTCTTTGAGGAAAAGATCATGATTATCAGAAATCAAATTGCGGACTCCTCTTTAAATCTGCGTATTCCTCCAAAGCTCAGTTGTCCTGAGTCTGCACAACTCTGCCAGGACCTAGGATCAAGAGAGACACTCAAGTGTTTTAGTACTATATCTCTTGACACACAGATGAAAATAATCATGGCCTCTAAACCTTCAAGCTGGATACTGGATCCTATTCCAACTAAACTACTGAAAGAGCTGCTTCCTGTGCTTGGCCATCCTATGTTGAACATAATAAACGGCTCTCTATTACCGGATGTGCACCAAACTCACTAAAAGTGGCAGTAATAAACCTCTCTTGAAAAAAACAAACCTTGAACCAGAAAATATAAAAAACTATCGGCCTATATTGAATCTTACATTCCTCTCAATTTTTTTTTAAAAAGCTGTTGCGCAGCAACTCACTGCCTCCTTGAACACAAACAATGTTTACGAAATGCTTCCGTCTGGTGTTAGACCCCATCATAGCACTGAGACTGCACTTGTGAAGGTGGTAAATGACCTTTTAATGGCATCAGACCGAGGCTCTGCATCTGTCCTCGTGCTCCTATACCTTAGTGCTGCTTTTGATACCATCGATCACCACGTTCTTTTGGAGAGATTGGAAACCCAAATTAGTCTACACGGACAAGTTCTGGACTGGATTAGATCTTATCTGTCAGAAAGATATCAGTTTGTCTCTGTGAATGGTTTGTCCTCTGACAAATCAACTGTAAATTTCGGTGTTCCTCAAGGTTCCGTTTTAGGACCACTATTGTTTTCACTATATATTTTACCTCTTGGGGATGTCATTCGAAAACATCATGTTAACTTTCACTGCTATGCGGATGACACACAGCTGTAAATTTCAATGAAACATGGTGAAGCCCCAAAATTGCCCTCGCTAGAAGCCTGTGTTTCAGACATAAGGAAGTGGATAGCTGCAAACGTTCTACTTTTAAACTCGGACAAAACAGAGATGCTTGTTCTAGGTCCCAAGAAACAAAGAGATCTTCTGTTGAATCTGACAATTAATTTTGATGGTTGTACAGTCGTCTCAAATAAAACTGTGAAGGACCTCGGCGTTACTCTGGACCGTGATCTCTCTTTTGACGAACATATCAAGACTGTTTTAAGGACTGCTTTTTTCCATCTACGTAACATTGCAAAAATCTTTCTGTCCAAAAATGATGCAGAAAAATGAATCCATACTTTTGTTACTTCTAGGTTAGACTACTGCAATACTCTACTTTCCGGCTACCCGGATAAAGCACTAAATAAACTTCAGTTAGTGCTAAATACGACTGGTAGAATCCTGACTAGAACCCCAAAAAATTATCTTATTACTCCAGTGCTAGCCTCCCTACACTGGCTTCCTGTTAAGGCAAGGGCTGATTTCAAGGTTTTACTGCTAACCTACAAAGCATTACATGGGCTTGATCCTACCTATCTCTCTGATTTGGTCCTGCCGTACATACCTACACGTACGCTACGGTCACAAGACGCAGGCCTCCTAATTGTCCCTAGAATTTCTAAGCAAACAGCTGGAGGCAGGGCTTTCTCCTATAGAGCTCCATTTTTATGGAATGGTCTGTCTACCCATGTGAGAGACACAGACTCGGTCTCAACCTTTAAGTCTTTACTGAAGACTCCTCTCTTCATTGGGTCATATGATTGAGTGTAGTCTGGCCCAGGAGTGTGTAGGTGAACGGAAAGGCTCTGGAGCAACGAACCACCCTTGCTGTCTCTGCCTGGCCGGTTCCCCTCTTTCCACTGGGTTTCTCTGCCTCTAACCCTATTACAGGGGCTGAGTCACTGGCTTACTGGTGCTCTTTCATGCCATCCCTAGGAGGGGTGCGTCACTTGAGTGGGTTCCTGTTTGGCCCTGTCCGGGGATATCATCGGATGGGGCCACAGTGTCTCCTGACCCCTCCTGTCTCAGCCTCCAGTATTTATGCTGCAGTAGTTTGTGTCGGATGGCTAGGGTCAGTTTGTTATATCTGGAGTACTTCTCCTGTCTTATCCGGTGTCCTGTGTGAATTTAAGTATGCTCTCTCTAATTCTCTCATTCTCTCTTTCTTTCTCTCTCTCGGAGGACCTGAGCCCTAGGACCATGCCTCAGGACTACCTGGCATGATGACTCCTTGCTGTCCCCAGTCCACCTGACCGTGCTGCTGCTCCAGTTTCAACTGTTCTGCCTGCAGCTATGGAATCCTGACCTGTTCACCGGACATGCTACCTGTCCCAGACCTGCTGTTTTAAAATCTCTAGAGACAGCAGGAGTGGTAGAGATACTCTTAATGATCGGCTATGAAAAGCCAACAGAAATTTACTCCTGAGGTGCTGACTTGCTGCACCCTCGACAACTACTATGATTATTATTATTTGACCATGCTGGTCATTTATGAACATTTGAACATCTTGGCCATGTTCTGTTATAATCTCCACCCGGCACAGTCAGAAGAGGACTGGCCACCCCTCATAGCCTGGTTCCTCTCTAGGTTTCTTCCTAGGTTTTGGCCTTTCTAGGGAGTTTTTCCTAGCCACCATGCTTCTACAACTGCATTGCTTGCTGTTTGGGGTTTTAGGCTGGGTTTCTGTACAGCACTTTGGATATCAGCTGATGTACGAAGGGCTATACAAATAAATTTGATTAGATTTGATATAAGTATTTATACTTGTCAACATATTTTAAGTCAGAACCGTCCAGAGTAGAGATGCTAGTCGTGCGGGCAGCGATCGGTTGAAGAGCATGCATTTCGTGTTAATATTATTTAAGAGCAGTTGGAGGCCACGGAAGGAATGTTTGAAGCTTTGAAGCTTGTTTTGAGGTTTGTTAACACATTGTCCAAAGAAGGGCCAGAATGAACAGGATATGTGTACAGTTGATATTTCACTTGCTTTGGCAATGTCAAAACGTGTGTGTTTCCCATGCCAATAAAGCCAATTGAATTTAATTGGAGGGGGAGAGAGAGAGAGAGAGAGAGAGAGAGAGAGAGAGAGAGAGAGAGAGAGAGAGAGAGAGAGAGAGAGAGAGAGAGAGAGAGAGAGAGAGAGAGAGAGAGAGAGAGAGAGAGAGAGAGAGAGAGAGAGAGAGAGAGAGAGAGAGAGAGAGAGAGAGAGAGAGAGCTGAAATACTGCAGATATTTTTAGATTGTGCTTGCATGCGCCAGAAGAAGAGCCAGTGATGGGCCCTCCCCGGACTTGCATATCCTCCTGAGCACAAGACTCACTGGCTTGATTAACATAGCAGAGCTGCTGGTTCAAACAGATATCCCCTCACAGGCACTCATCTCAAACTATCACTCCTCCCCTCGCTCTGATTCTGTCTCTCTCTACCTCTCAATTTCTCGCTCCTTCTCACTGCTTCCCCCCCCCCCCCCCCCCCCCCCCCCCCTTCGCACACGATTTCCTCTATTCCCCAATTCACTCTCCCTCCCTCTATTCCTATCCACCCACTCTCTCTCGACCCATTTCCCTCTCTCCATCTCTGTCCTTACAACAGAGATCAAGGCTAGGCTGGGCTGTAGGTCTGTACTTCCTGACGTGGTAATGTGCAGCTAATTGGTCGTTTTCAGACCAGTGGGCACATCGCACAGCAGCTGTTGGCACTTCGTTGCCATGGAGCAGACTTAAAAGACTTATCAGTCCTTCTGCTCCACTGATTACAGGTGTCGGCTCCAAATCAGAGAGAGAAACCACTAATTTACAAACCAATACAGCAAATAAGGAAAATAGAGATAGAGAAAGAGTGGAAGTATATTTGCATTCATTCAAACATTGCAGTAACACATAGGATATGTGCAAATTGTGGACTTAATATATAAAGAAAGAAATTGTAAGAGCTAAATCTGAAAAAGTGCTAATTCTGCTCTCATAGCTGCCAGTGCATAGTGTATCTAGTTGTCTACCTAGAATGGAAATCTCTGAACAGTTGTTTTGATTCGGTAACTTTAGTCCTGTTGATGTTTTTGATGTTTACTGCAGCATCAATCTACAGAGGTGTAGGAAAGGTTGCATTGCCTGGCAACAGCGAAATGAGACTATTCCGGGATTAGTGTCATAAACTAGTCACTATTTTCACTGCTTCCTTTTCCTCGCCTTAACTTCAGCAGCTCTTGCACTCCATCACATGGGCAGGTGAAACAGAGAGAGACAGAGGAACCGGCGGCATTCGTTGACGTCACAGGCACAAACTGGGGCTATAAAAAGCCACCTGCCAGTACATGCAGTATAAAACACGGGGAAGACTTTGAGAAAAGCTTCTGAAAATACAGGTTATGTATCGCCCTATGATTGTGTGTGTGTGTGTGTGTGTGTGTGTGTGTGTGTGTGTGTGTGTGTGTGTGTGTGTGTGTGTGTGTGTGTGTGTGTGTGTGTGTGTGTGCTTGCGTGCACATCTGTGTATGTGAGGGGTGTCTCTCACCACTTCTGGAAGCAGCTTGGTGGCCAGGTCATGGATTGCTTTTCCTAGAATACACAGGGAGGACAAGATGAAGACCACCCCAAGGACCACGCACGCTCTGTGGACAGACAGAAATCAAGTCTTAGGGCTTCTTCCATTGTCATCCTCCAGTAAAATTGGAAGCAAAAATATTCACAAAAACATATTTTTAAGGTCATTTTTATAAATTTTTTGCTGCACCTCACCGTGGTACACTTAAATCCGGTAGATTATTGGTTCTCCAGGGAGCCATAACTGATTGTGAATGCTACTTTAACACAGGTGTAATCAGGCATAGAGAGGCAGAGGAGATCTGTTCCAATGAAATAAAAAGTGAAACGCGTCTGTTCTCTGGGTTCCTGGCTACGGTTACAGCAGCAGCTTCACAGCTCAGTACTTTGGCGCCAGAGAAAGATGTTTGCTTCCTCTGCCATTTCTTCCCCATTTATCTCTCATTTTGACACTTCCGCAAAGGAGGAATGAGAATGTCTCCATCCATCCCTCCCTCCCTCCACCTCCATCCCCCTTTACAGCAGGCGGGCATAAGATGAATGGTAGATGGGCGGCATTGTCCTTTATCATTGTAGCGCCTGCAGTGCTGAGGAAGTAGCTGTGACATGCCAGAACAAGGCCGTCAACCAGGAACAAGATGTAAACTGGGACGAACCCCTGTATTACTGTGGAAGATGTCCTGTATCATTGTACACTGGGAGAGATATACTGTGCCTGCATGTGGCTGCCTGGACTAGAAATACATTTAATGTCTCAACATCTCAATAATGTAACGTATGAGACACACTGATATAGAGTCGAGCCAAAGGCAAAGTACAAGGCAGGTTTCTGAAGATAATAACCCAGTAGGCTACTAGAGGAGGGAGAACTGTTGCTACGGTGGTGTACATGGAATGTTCTAATAGGGAACACCATGCAACTTGTATGTTCAATGAGATGAATATGAATGTTGCGCCCGTTTCACTCACATGTACTCCCTATGGGCGGAGTGGACAGCTGCGGCATTGCTATAGCGCCACAGCACGATAATTGAAGATAGCACGTCCAACGTGGCGTCAAACTGCAAAGACAGACAACCTGCGATTAGGCCTCCAGTGAGGATACATCAAATAACAAAGTATATAGTACATTCAGGAAAACACTCAACTCTAGTCCCACCTCCCATTCCTCCCTACTTAAACTCCATATGCTCTACTAATAGACTAGGCTGGTTACTGGACAGTAGGATACAAATCCCCATTAAAATCTGTCAATTTAAAATAGAGATGTCTGCCTGAAATAAACCCATCCGCCGATGTCGCACTTCCACACCTGTGGTGAAAAGTGACAGAGCTAGAGCGGTGTATGTCAGACCATGAGACAAGCAGAAAATCGGTCTTCTCACAAAATTGTCCGGGGTGTCCGAACAGTTTGACCTACAAAACTATTATGACCCCTCTATAGACATGGCCTTAACAGCTCCTCATTATCCTCCATCATCCAGCTCCTCATTATCATCCATTATCATCCATGTCTAATATGCAGACTCTCTCTAGTAACCTGTTCTCGTTTACCTGACATGACATGATAGCTTCTTTTATAGCATCCTAGAGCTTCCCACAGTATCTGTGGGGATATTTCTGTTATCACACAGTGTTCTGATGTGCTGTTACCAAGGAAACAATGGCAGACAACTTGCATCTGATCCCCACCAGAGTTAATAAATTAGCACCATGACTTTATGACTAATTAATAAGTATAAATGGAACTCACTGCAAATCCAAATGCTGATGCGCTGTGTCTCATGAACGAAACAGCTAGAGAGAAGAGAGAGAGAGGGAGAGAGAGAGAGAATAAATGAATGCCTGAGGAACAAAATACAAAGGATTCTAACAGCAAAAGTTATGATAACAGCAACATCTGAGTTAATATTGCTATTTCAAAAACAGACAAACACAAGTACACACGGACACACACACACACACACACACACACACACACACACACACACACATACACACACACACACACACACACATAAATCATTTTTGTTATGTAATAGTTTAGGATTTTTCAGGTTCAAAGATCAAAACACTGATAACCTATTCTGTTTGTACATCATTCATTTTATCAGCACACCTTTTAAAGTGTAGCTTGAATTTGAGGAGAATTATTCCGAGATTAGCACTATACTGTAATAATCTCTGAGCAAAAATGGTATGGATTTAAACAGCTATAATCCTACACAGGGAAGGTTTGAAAGGCATAGAGGATAAAGATCTGTTAACACGTTCCATTTGATTTCTCCTCAATACTGGATTGTTAGAGTTGAGAATGGAACAGAAGATTATCCATCAAAGCATCTTATACATCTGTAGCATTTGACTCATCAGGCACTTAATGGTTATAATAACAAGCTTGATTCATCGGATTCTGGCCCAAATTCTCCATATTCTCTCCATCCGTTTCTGTTCATTCCGTCCTTATGAAACTGGGGGCTTTTAAGTTTCCTATGTGATGCGTTCGTTTTCAGGGCGGTAACAGTCCCACGGGGCGCCCTGTCGCTAGGCAGATCACCATGGAGACGGGCAATCTGAGTGCGAGCTGAGCTGGAGGAGAGTTTCAACAGGGCTTTTATCTCAGTCTCTCTATCTTTGATCCACCAATCAATGGCTGCCATGGAGGCTATGGTGTGACCTCTCTGGTCTAGGTCTTAAAAGGCTTAAAAAGGGTCTGTGGCGTAGGGGACCATGGTGACAGACAGACCCATGACGCGTGATGCTAAGATGCTCTGGCAGACTGGCACCATATTAGAACTACCAACTTCCTCTTATCCCCTCAGTCAACACCGTAGGCCGGGTCGATGCAAATAACACAAACAAAAAAGGGATCTGCAGGACAGTCTGACAGTCCAACAGTCAAGTGAGAGAGAGGAACAAACAGGCTCACTCCTGGTGACAGCTGGTCTGCTAGCTGCGGCAGCAGTACAGCGTGAAGCAGGATGAGTGGATCTGCTGGCCGTACTGTCAGCATCCAGTCCTGTACAGGGAGCCCTTAGGTTGTTCTCTTCCCAAGCCGTCTGGAGGCTGGATCAAGGCACCAGGACGCCAGCCAACACAGCCTGCCAAGGGCTGCCAAAGCTCCGCACGCTCTTCTCCCAGACCAGGGATACATCCCAAATGGCACCCTATTCCCTACATAGTGCCCAGAATGTTAGTCTGCCCTGCAAGCACAGCACCCACACTAACAGACAGACTCACTCCTATTGGCACTGAACCATGCAGCCACATACATAAATGCACTCATTCAGAGTGAGTGCAGATACAGAACCCAGAACAAGACAAGCAATACAGCAGGTCACTACAGTGATGCTTATCATTAGCCTGGGCACTGACCAGCACAGCAGTTAGCCTATAACAAAAGCAATGGTATATTTGTTTCAGCACAAAGTGGGATCATTAATCCATGCATTCATTTCCACAGAGAACACACTGTGTGGGGTAATGAGGAGGGGCAACAGGGATACAGAGACAAGAGTCACTTCCATGCTGGTGAAATGGGTCAGGGACCAGGGTAAGCCTGGAAATGTGACTGTCTAGATTCCAGAGCAATGACCACGGGTGAGGGAGGGGAGGAGAGGGAGGGATGGGGCTAGAGTGTTGGGTGATGGGGCGAAAAAGTATTGAATCACGCTAATAAGTGTAGCCTTTTATCCAGCCAAGGAGACAAAGAAAAATACCTCAGTATTTATTGCGAAGTATAAGCAAAAACTTGAGCTGGATAAAAGGCAAAAGAAGTCTCACTTGACAGACTCATGAAAACACAAGGTAGATAGATCTCTGTTGTTGGTATTAATGCTAGTGATTAGTTTACCCAGCTTTGCTTTCAGAGGCGATTGGCGTGTCTGAAAATGTACCCGTTCCGTGTCAAAACAAAGAGAGTGCTACAGTGCTACAAAGCTTTGGTGAAGAAGATCTCTTTGTGATTTATGAAAGGAGGCGCATGGAGGAGCACTCAGCACTCGGCTGATACCACACATTTATCAGGGAGTCAAACATGCCTGACAAGCAGCACTTTAGCTGGGGAGAACATAGATAGTATACAGACACAGATGAAGATGTTGTTATTGAAGATATAGGATGCTTCCGTTGTTGGCTTGACAATTGACATATTCACATCTGATGAACTACTCTTACACACAATACAGTATATAATCTTCTGTGGAAAACAGAATACGATGTACTGTATACAGGGTTTTGCATCTCATTTGCTCTTTTGTTCTGTTCTATGAATCTTGTAACAACAGTATTTTCACAGGGCTAAGTTTAATTGGACTGTGACTCCTCACCTTAATGTCCCTTTCTTCTCCGTCTCCTCAGCATTAACTGTCCCCTCTCTAACTCACAGACAGCCTTCTCCTCTCTCTCTCTATCTTCATCACTGATCATAAAAGTGAGACAGGGTATTTCCATAAGTAAGACAAATAGCAGCGGAGCTCTCACTGGCAACTAAACACATCTCGTTTTTCTACCTCATTTCTCAACATGTCAGACACACATACAGTAATGTGCCATAACTAGAACTCTGGTGATATACCGCACACACACACACACACACACACACAGCGCATACTCAAGAATCAGTCAGCTTTTTCAGATACATTACTGCATATTGAGTCTCATTTTAGTACTGAAATGACTACCTTCGCTAAGAAATTGATTTGGGACCCTAAACACCTGCAAAGATCCTAAATGATCTGAGGTAGAGATACTAATGAACTTGGCAGGGTTTTAACTACAGCAGTAATGTCCTAATGCTGAGCCTGTTATATAAGGACTGGGTGGACGCCAAAGCAAAGCGGGGTCGTTTAGTTGGCAGGAGTGACACTGCTGAGCCCAGGGTCGCAAGATGCTACACTACACTACAGCAACTGATCTCACATCAGTCCCCACCTCTTACTTCAAGACATTAAAGCAGGGAGAGGAGCTGTAGAGCTGAAAGGAAGTAGCTTGGTAGAAAGATGCCCTCATAAAGGCAGCTTGCTGTCAAATGTATTGTATCTGAGCAATATAGTGTGTAGCTATCCTCTTTCTTTCTTGGAGGAAAGATAACCATGCTCCTCCTATTAGGAGCTGGTTGGGCTCCCAAGTGGCCCATCCACAGGATCTAAGGCACATCTCAGTGCTAGAGGCGTCACTACAGACCCTCGGTTCGATTCCAGGCTGTATCACAACAGGCCGTGATTGGGAGTCCCATATGGCAGCGCACAATTGGCCCAGCGTCATCCGGGTAAGGGTTTGGCCGGTGTAGGCCTTCATTGTAAATAGAGTTTGTTCTTAACTGACTTGCCTACTTAAATAAAGGTTCAATAAATACAAAATAAAATAAAATAAAAATTGACAGTGCTCTGCTTTCTAGAGAGTGTTTCTGGTTTGGAACCCAGTCCTAGTACTTTAAATGAACCCCAGATTCTGGCTAAATCCCTTCAGAGGATCAATACATAATCTACTAGAACAAAATACATTGCTGTCAGCCTTGTCCCAGGGGACAAGCATCACACCTCGCCATGAACTGTGATTCACGCCCCTTTAAACCCCAACTCCACTCCTCTTCATTAAAAAACCCATCATTCACCCTGCTATGACAAATAGCTCTGACAGACTCGCAGGAATCATTTGCGGCTAACGAGAAATGTAATTATGTTCCCTCTTCCCTCTTCTTAGGGGCGAGACCCAGATTATGGGTGTAGTCAATGATCTTGGGAGAATCCAAATGAATTGGGGAGGGTCATCTGCAATCATATAGCATCTCTTATATTAGATGGATGCAGTGTTAACCATTAAAATAAAAGTATCTGCTTGGCAAAAGCCTCTGTGCCAGTGATACTACACGGGAGAACACGAGCACTGCTTCCATGAATTCCTTCACTTTGCCATGCAGAGACTGTTAGCTAGCATGGTTGTTCCATCACTCAGACTAATGATGATGCTCTGAGGCTGATTACTATAGTATAGTCCTATTACACTGTATCTCACTGATGAGATACAGTGTACATCACTTTAATCTAGTTTAAATGGTCCATAGGTTGCTATTGATTAACTATGGAAATTCAAGGAATTTGAAGCCAGTCCTCTTAGTGATTAAGAGAAAACGTTCAAAGGAGACTGGATATTAGAGTTATGCCACTCAGAATGTAACAAGCTTCACCACCGTGAGTGCAATTCTGATTCCAGGAAAACTCAGTGCGTTACCTGTCCTTTGAAATAATAAGAAGGGGAAACAGACTATCATCTTCTTCAGAGGCAGACTTTCAAACCTTCGTGGAAATGGGATGCTCTAGAAATCACTGGCAGATCACTGCAGGGTGTGTGTGTGTGTGTGTGTGTGTGTGTGTGTGTGTGTGTGTGTGTGTGTGTGTGTGTGTGTGTGTGTGTGTGTGTGTGTGTGTGTGTGTGTGTGTGTGTGTGTGTGTGTGTGTGTCTAGTGCGTGTCTGCATGTACTGTACATACTGTAAGAGTGAAGTTGAGAACAGTGTTGTTGAGAGAGGTTAGCTATAGTTTAGTACTTTATCTTGGTCCGTTAGCTAATTGTCTCATGTTGATAAACATAACTAAATCCTTGGTGCAGCAGCAGCTGGTTTAAACAAAGCCCTTGGCTCCCGGATCTTTTCTTCTTAATTAACAGGCGCTTATACAATAAGACCTCTGCGGGGCTTCAGCCTCCCACTGCAAGACCACTCAGACCTCTCCCTTTCCTCCCAAATCACCCCCCTCTGTCCTCCGCTTCCTCCCAAAACACCCCCCCTATGTCCTTCACAGAGCCTCAGAGCAGCGGCCCAGTTGAAAAGTAGACACATCCGACATGGCTTTACCCCGCTGCTCAGCTGCAATATGTTGTGTTTAATAATTCAGGACCTACAGCACTGGGCCGCTCCACTCTGGCTGAGAGGACGGCTACAGTCCACAGCTCCCCTGCAGAGCCAGGGGAGGAACCCACATCCCTCTCTCCCCCTTCCTCCCCCTCCCTCTCGCTCCAGTCCACACTGGCTCCCCCAGCCTCCCCTTTGTCTGCAGCACCTCTCAGGCCCTCTCCCAAATTGATTTCAATGCAAACGATCGATTCCTTCAGTAAGGGAAGTGCCACCTGGGATTCGGCTGCCTGCCTGCCACTGAGGCTTCTGTTGTTATGATGAGAGTTTGTGTCAAGAAAAGTGGGGTGCAGGCGCCTGGACTAAAGCATGGCACAAATACACATTACAGGAGAAAGTCCTCAGTGGCATCAACATTGACCCACAACAACAAAATAGACATGGAAAGTGTTACAAATTTTATATTTTGAGGAAAAACGGTCTCCAGTGTGTCAGTATATTCATGTTCTTCACAGCTCTGAGACACATCGTGCTGTGAGCTGCTGAAGGACATCTCAGCACATTCTCTCACAAAACACCAGCTGAGTGTGAAAACACAGCATAGTAGCACCAAACAACGGCATCACTTTTCAAGGTCCACCAGGATGTTTGTTCACTAACTGTCTGCAAAGGCTTACTGCACCAAAATGACAATACATTTAAAAAACACTCGCCGTTGATATTAAATCCTGTGGGACTGCATCTGCCAACTGTAGTCTACTGCATATACTACGTACATTTTACAGTATTAGATTTAGTTTTGGCTAACTGAAAATAACTGCTTTGTTTTATCTTATTGCAAATCCATGGAGTAAGCTGGCAAATTACAATTATACACCTTTGAAAAGCATATTTGCACTACTGATGATTTGCTGGTGAAGAACTGAGGCCACTCTACAGAATCCGACTGATCTGATTTACGTTGAGCCGTGGGAGGGCGCAGCGAGAAGCCAACAGAGGAACAGCTTAATTGGGAGAATTCAGGACAAATATAATGGAGATAAATAATGTATGTGTGTTTTCTCAGACTGGTTTTAACATGTTGTGCTCGACCCACCAATTGTCCACCACAAAACACCAGAAATGTCGCAAAATAGCCTGCTATGATTTGACTATTAGATGTGCAATGTTTCCTTAAACAATATCTATACAATACCAGTCAAAAGTTTGGAAACACCTACTCATTCAAGGGTTTTTCTTTATTTTTTACTATTTGCTACATTGTAGAAGACATCAAAACTATGAAATAACACATATGGAATCATGTAGTAACCAAAAAAGTGTTTAAAAAATGTGTCAAAGTAACCACACTTTGCCTTGATGACAGCTTTGCATACTTGTGGCCTTCTCTCAACCAGCTTCAGGAGGTAGTCACCTGGAATGCATTTCAATTAACAGGTGTGACTTGTTAAAAGTCAATTTGTGGAATTTCTTTCCTTCTTAATGTGTTTGACCCAATCAGTTGTGTTGTGATTAGGTAAGGGTGGTATACAGAATATAGCCTTAGATGGTAAAAGACCAAGTCCATATTATGGCAAGAACAGCTCAAATAAGCAAAGAGAAATGACAGTCCATCATTACTTTAACACATGAAGGTCAGTCAATGCGGAAAAGTTCAAGAACTTTCAAAGTTTCTTCAAGTGCAGTTGCAAAAACCATCAAGCGCTATGAAGAAACTGGAAAGTAAGACCCAGAGTTACCTCTGCTACAGAGGATAAATCTGTTAGAGTTACCAGCCTCAGAAATCGGCAATTAACTGCACCTCAGATAGCAAAGACATATCTCAACATCAACTGTTCAGAGGAGACTGTATGAATCAGGCCTTTGTGGTCGAAGTTCTGCAAAGAAACCACTACTAAAGGACACCAATAAGAAGAAGAGACTTGCTTGGGCCAAGAAACGCGAGCAGTGAACATGATAAATCCAAATTTGAGATTTTTGGTTTATGAGACGCAGAGTAGGTGAACGGATGATCTCTGCATGTGTGGTTCCCACCATGAAGCACTGAGGAGGAGGTGTGATGGTGTGGGGGTGCTTTGCTGGTGAGACTGCCAGTGATTTATTTAGAATTCAAGGCACACTTAACCAGCATGGCTACCACAGCATGGCTACCACACCATCCCATCTGGTTTGCGCTTCGTGGGACTATAATTTGTTTTTCAACAGGACAATGACCTAGAACACACCTCCAGGGTGTGTAAGGGCTATTTGACCAAGAAGGAGAGTGATGAAGTGCTGCATCAGATGACCTGGCCTCAACAATCACCAGACCTCAACCCAATTGAGATGGTTTGGGATGAGTTGGACCACAGAGTGAAGGAAAAGCAATCAACAAGTGCTCAGCATATGTGGGAATTCCTTCAAGAAATTTGACCATGAAGGCCTGATTCACATAGTCTCCTCTGAACAATTGATGTTGAGATGTGTCTGTTACTTGAACTCTATGAAGCATTTATTGGACAGCAAGTTCTGAGACTGGTAACTCTAATGAACTTATCCTCTGTAGCAGAGGGAACTCTGGGTCTTCCATTCCTGTGGCAGTCCTCATGAGAGCCAGTTTCATCATAGTGCTTGATGGTTTTTGCGACTACACTTGAATAAACTGCACTTGACTGCACTTGAAGTTCTTGAAATGTTCCTGATTGACTGACCTTCATGTCTTAAAGTAATGATGGACTGTCATTTCTCTTTGCTCATTTGAGCTGCTCTTGCCATAATATGGACTTGGTCTTTTACCAAATACCCCCCCCCCCCCCCCCCACACACACACACACACACACACACTTTGTCACAACACAACTGATTGGCTCAAACACATTAAGAAGGAAAGAAATTCCATGAATTAACTTTTAAGAAGGCACACCTGTTAATTGAAATGCATTCCAGGTGGCATAGGGAGGCTACTTGAAGAATCTCAAATATAAAATATATTTAGATTTGCTTAACAGTTTTTTGGTTACTACATAATTCCATGTGTTATTTCAAAGTGTTGATGTCTTCACTATTATTCTACAATATAGAAAATAGTAAAAATAAAGAAAAACCCTTGAATGAGTAGGTGTTCTAAAACTTTTGACCGGTAGTGTATATTCATATTTAAAGGAATACTTTCACCATATTAAAATGAAGCAACGTCAGCACAAGAACTGTTCATCGGGAGCTTCATGCAATGGCTTTCCATGTCCGAGCATCTGGGTTTGGCAGATGCCAGGAGAACGCTACCTGTCTCCAATGCATACTGCCAACTGTAAAGTTTAATGGTGGAAGAATAATGGTCTGGGGCTGTTTTTAATGGTTTGGGCTAGGTCCCTTAGTTCCAGTGAAGGGAAATATTAACGCTACAGCATACAATGACATTCTAGACAATTCTGTGCTTCCAATTTTGTGGAAAAAGTATGGGGAAGGCCCTTTTTCTTTTTCAGCATGACAATACCCCGTGCACAAAGTGAAGTCCATACAGAAATGGTCTGTCGAGATCGGTGTGGAAGAACTTGACTGGCTTGCACAGAGCCCTGACCTCAACCCCATCGTACACCTTTAGGATGAATTGGAACACCAACTGCGAGCCAGGCCTAGTCGCCTAACATCAGTGCCCAACCTGACTAATGCTATTGTGGCTGAATGGAAGCAAGTCTCCGCAGTAATGTTCCAACATCTTATGGAAAGGCTTCCCAGAAGAGTGGAGGCTGTTATAGCAGCAAAGGGAGGACCAACTCTATATTAATGCCCATGATTTTGGAATGAGTGCTTTGTCGAGCAGGTGTCCACATACTTTTGGTCGTCTAGTGTATTTGGGCCCAAAGCATTAATTGGAGAGAAAAAAACACTTCAAACACCCCACCTCAAACTTTGATCTCCAACAGAACATTCTTGTTATTTCCTCATAGAGGAGGAGCTGGCCAATCAGCAGTCTACTCTCCTGAATATTTTCATTCATATTTTGTATACCCACAATATTCTGTTGTTGAGGTACGCCCATATGATCAAGGAAAACTATTTTACTCGCACTGTAAATAATTAGGTCCTATTTTATACAAATCTTGAAAAACTGGACGGTTTGTTAAAGTGATTTGTAGAGGCTTACAGAGCCATAGAAAGTCTATGGTGTAATTTAGAGTAATTTCACGTGGACACACACACACACACACACACACACACACACACACACACACACACACACACAGAGACACACAGAGACACACACACACAAAACACATTTCTCTTGGGGCTAACTCAACTTACCCACCAACACATTAGAGGCCAAACAACATTAGTGTTTACTAATGTTTACAATAAACATTAGTGTTTAATAAATCAATTCATTATCAGCTTTCAAATCCTTAAGGACTCTTATTCGCCAGTAGCAATAATTGACACTGCCACAGCCTGATCTTAAACAGCTTATGATTCATTATCCTGGATAACTGTAGAGTAATTAAACATTATGGAGATAAATAGAGAAAAGCATGAGTGATGTACACCTCTGAAGACTAGACAGTGTGAGAACAGGCTATATCTGTTTGGTTCCTATGTTGAGGCCATTGAGTGCAGAGTCTGGCAGCTGCCTGGTGCCTGCCTTGTTGTGGCTGATATGAAAAGGTACACTTTGTATCCAGTGCTACCTTGGCATGTCTAATCTGGGTTGATCTATTGAGGTCACTACAGCAGCCTAATGTTGTCTACTCCCAGCTCCGTGAAGGTTCCATGGTTCCACAGTGCCTCTTGAGACCAGGCTAACTAACTGGAACTGGCTGTGGATTCACCTGAACTCCTTTTTCATGAACAACATGATTCATCTAGGCTCTGATTACACACCAGGGCCAGCAGTAGTCCTCCACACTGCACCTGCTCCATCCTAACCCTCCCTTTGCAGCCACACAAACAAACACACACACACACAAACACAGTCACACACACACACACAAACGCACACACACATACACAAATGCAAACAGAAACTAACACCAATTTCCCTCTCAGCTCAGCTTCAGATGCATTAGGGCTACTAGCTAACTGGCAATAGGCTGTTTATTTAATTAGGTAATGAATCTGATGGAGAAAGATCTGTTTGTAACCAGTATCACTCTAAGCCTCTTTCTTACAGGGTTTTTCAGTTTCAAATGGATGACTGTCAGCAGTGCCACGGTTCTGGTCTCAGTCATCTTTCACCTTCTGCTGGGTTTGACGCTTCTCTTTCCCTCACCCACTGGAGGGTCAATAGCAGCGCCTGGTTACCGGCTGGCTGACTGCCGCTGGCAGTTACATGGAGGGCAGCGGCCCTTGAAGAAGTTTAGACAGTTACTGTCTGCCAGCTCTCTGCAGTAGGACTCCCCTTCACACAGAGACTTTCTAGTGAGTTAATTATTTATATAACAACACATGTAGGTTGTGGAACATCTCACAGAGAGCCCAGTGTGTGCTGTTCTCTCTCTCTCTCTCTCTCTCTCTCTCTCTCTCTCTCTCTCTCTCTCTCTCTCTCTCTCTCTCTCTCTCTCTCTCTCTCTCTCTCTCTCTCTCTCTCTCTCTCTCTCTCTCTCTCTCTCTCTCTCTCTCTCCCTCCAATGGCCTGATGACCAGGGCTGTGCACACCTGATCTGGGTTGATTTGACTGGGTCTGTGTGTGAGTAGGAATCAACGGCTGTGTCAGATACATACAGTGCTGAATAGCAGAAAGCTGCTTACAATTTCTTTCCTTAGGGCGATTAGGGAGATATGAGCAGTCAGTCCAACCCGTTGGGGATAGGAAGGGTGGGGGAAGAGGAGTGTCATTGATTTGCTGAAGAACATAATCTTTTTGACAGGATACAGTCAGATTGACTGGTCCATGGTTTTAAAATGTTTTATTTAACCTTTATTTAACCTTCTAGGCAAGTCAGTTAAAAACCAATTCTTATTTACAATGATGGCCTACCCCGGCCAAACCCTAACGACACTGGGCCAATTGGGCGCCGCCCTATGGGACTCCCAATCACAGCCAGTTGTGATACAGCCTGGAATTGAACCAGGGTCTGTAGTGACATCTCTAGCACTAAGATGCAGTGCCTTAGACCGCTGCGCCACTCGGGAGCCCAGAAGCAAATTCCCAAAGTGACTGTGTACTGATCAAACCAAGGTTCTAAAGTGATAGTTCACTCCAAAGATTAGCAGATATTGGCAGACATTTTCGATTTTAAAAAGAAGATAACTATTGGTAATCCTGAATAGTCCCCAGACAATGTAATGGATCTCTCAGTAGAAACAATGTTTCAGGTCAATAGACCTTTTTCAGCATGCCAGTGTTGTTCCAGCCCCAGGAGCAGACAGTGCTGAGCCTCTCCTGAGAAGGGCTGTGTCTGGGTTGGTTGAGAAGCAGAGGAAAGCTGGACTGGTCCAAACTCGCTGGTCTACATCATCCTTTTATTTTTAGACTGAGGGGCTGCTGCTCTGGCTTTTAGTGGCAAGAAGCAGCGTTGGGAATACATTAAAGTGGTCAGTCATTGTGTTTCCATAGCAGCTAACCCAGCAGTGTTTCTCTACTGACGTGCATCAGGGCCTCGTTCTAAGGTGTAGCCTAAAATGGCCGCCAACATGTCTCTGTTACCCCACAACCAGCGTTTTGAGGGAATATTGACGTAACATACATAGCTAAATCAACTGTATTTGATATATTGAGGTGTGTCATTTATTGAAAAGAGAGACACATGTCTAAGGGTGAGAAAAGTAAACTGTATTAGGAGGTATGATTCTAAACTGTATGAGGATTGATTGATTAATCGATAATAGAATGGCGGCCATCGTTGGAACTCCCAGACTTTCCCCTCTAATCAAAGAAGTGCTGGGTGGTGGGAGTCTGGCCATAGTGATGGGTTAATATATGTAATGAGTTAAACACTGTGGCTTAACATGGTTAGACTTGTCTCTAATGGGGCAGAAGGCCACGTAACTCTGTGGACAGCACTGGACAGCCCTGCTCAGGTTACTCTCTGGGCAGGCTGGTCTGTTGATGGGGGAAATAGGTCATGAAAAAGGTCAAGGGCCAATCTGCTGGGGCCATAAACAGTCATCCACCAGACCTATAAGCCTCACACAATTGTGAAAATACTGACTGGTTGTCACAATTCTACACAGAGACAGAATCCATAGCACACATTACAGTGCCTTGCGAAAGTATTCGGCCCCCTTGAACTTTGCGACCTTTTGCCACATTTCAGGCTTCAAACATAAAGATATAAAACTGTATTTTTTTGTGAAGAATCAACAAGAAGTGGGACACAATCATGAAGTGGAACGACATTTATTGGATATTTCAAACGTTTTTAACAAATCAAAAACTGAAAAATTGGGCATGCAAAATTATTCAGCCCCTTTACTTTCAGTGCAGCAAACTCTCTCCAGAAGATCAGTGAGGATCTCTGAATGATCCAATGTTGACCTAAATGACTAATGATGATAAATACAATCCATCTGTGTGTAATCAAGTCTCCGTATAAATGCACCTGCACTGTGATAGTCTCAGAGGTCCGTTAAAAGCGCAGAGAGCATCATGAAGAACAAGGAACACACCAGGCAGTTCCGAGATACTGTTGTGAAGAAGTTTAAAGCCGGATTTGGATACAAAAAGATTTCCCAAGCTTTAAACATCCCAAGGAGCACTGTGCAAGCGATAATATTGAAATGGAAGGAGTATCAGACCACTGCAAATCTACCAAGACCTGGCCGTCCCTCTAAACTTTCAGCTCATACAAGGAGAAGACTGATCAGAGATGCAGCCAAGAGGCCCATGATCACTCTGGATGAACTGCAGAGATCTACAGCTGAGGTGGGAGACTCTGTCCATAGGACAACAATCAGTCGTATATTGCACAAATCTGGCCTTTATGGAAGAGTGGCAAGAAGAAAGCCATTTCTTAAAGATATCCATAAAAAGTGTTGTTTAAAGTTTGCCACAAGCCACCTGGGAGACACACCAAACATGTGGAAGAAGGTGCTCTGGTCAGATGAAACCAAAATTGAACTTTTTGGCAACAATGCAAGAAAAACAGCTCATCACCCTGAACACACCATCCCCACTGTCAAACATGGTGGTGGCAGCATCATGGTTTGGGCCTGCTTTTCTTCAGCAGGGACAGGGAAGATGGTGAAAATTGATGGGAAGATGGATGGAGCCAAATACAGGACCATTCTGGAAGAAAACCTGATGGAGTCTGCAAAAGACCTGAGACTGGGACGGAGATTTGTCTTCCAACAAGACAATGATCCAAAACATAAAGCAAAATCTACAATGGAATGGTTCAAAAATAAACATATCCAGGTGTTAGAATGGCCAAGTCAAAGTCCAGACCTGAATCCAATCGAGAATCTGTGGAAAGAACTGAAAACTGCTGTTCACAAATGCTCTCCATCCAACCTCACTGAGCTCGAGCTGTTTTGCAAGGAGGAATGGGAAAAAATGTCAGTCTCTCGATGTGCAAAACTGATAGAGACATACCCCAAGCGACTTACAGCTGTAATCGCAGCAAAAGGTGGCGCTACAAAGTATTAACTTAAGGGGGCTGAATAATTTTGCACGCCCAATTTTTCAGTTTTTGATTTGTTAAAAAAGTTTGAAATATCCAATAAATGTCGTTCCACTTCATGATTGTGTCCCACTTGTTGTTGATTCTTCACAAAAAAATACAGTTTTATATCTTTATGTTTGAAGCCTGAAATGTGGCAAAAGGTCGCAAAGTTCAAGGGGGCCGAATACTTTCGCAAGGCACTGTAGATGTTTTCCACAATAAGGCCAGAGTGTGTGTGCACAGCTTCATACTGATACATTCGAGAATGAGGGAGATACATAATATTTAGTATGAAGTCTCCCAAGTGTCCCTCGACGAGTTTGCCAAAATGTACCCAAATGACCAAATTGGTCAATTGACACATTTTCAAGTACATAACTACAGAAAACATACAAAAATGCTATGGTAATAAAACATATACGTTTACATACTCCCAGAAATGTCATACATGATGGATCATTAGTTTCCCTACATAAAAGGTCCTAAGAGGAGACGTGACGAAACCACACATTTACACACTATTGCAATTACAGGATTTAGAACACCCACAGTCCTCAACACAAGATTGTGCTGCTGATGCCAAGTCCCATAGCAGTCTGCTGTGAAGCAGAGGGTAACAGCACAGATAGTGCAGGTGATGGGAGATTTCTTGTGGCACAGAGAACTGTACAACGACGCCTCCCTGCTGTGCTCTTTTTGCCCTGAGGCACATTCAGGTCTGCAGTTACGTATTTTGGCCAGGCGGGGGTGGGTGTGGAGCCAGAGACAGCAGCAGAGGTCAGACTGGAGGAACCAGTTCCTAAGTTTGAATGAGTGGGGGATGGAGGACTTGAATGTGGTCTCTTTGGGGATGGCTCCCAGAGGTCTTCTGAGTCTATACCACTATTGAGGATTTTTTTTTATTCAGTTAGATCTCACATTTACTTTTACTTATTTTTATTCAACCTTTATTTTAGCAGGGGGTGAGCCCTGCATCAATACATCCAATACACAACACATATCTATAAACAAATATATTATATAGAGTATGGGGAACACAATCACTATAATGAAATATGTGGACAATTAGGCAATAAGACACTCAAAAACCTTGGGCCTCTCGAGTGGCGCAGCGGTCTAAAGGGGGTAAAAAAAAAAATAAGACACTCAAAATCCACAGCCACAGCATGTCATGGCCAACATAACATACACATAGGCTTTGCTAATACATTGTATGCCTTAGGTCTATGTATATACAGTGGGGCAAAAAAGTATTTAGTCAGCCACCAATTGTGCAAGTTCTCCCACTTAAAAAGATGAGAGAGGCCTGTAATTTTCATCATAGGTACACTTCAACTATGACAGACAAAATGAGAAAAAAAATCCAGAAAATCACATTGTAGGATTTTCAATTAATTTATTTGCAAATTATGGTGGAAAATAAGTATTTGGTCAATAACAAAAGTTTATCTCAATACTTTGTTATATACCCTTTGTTGGCAATGACAGAGGTCAAACGTTTTCTGTAAGTCTTCACAAGGTTTTCACACACTGTTGCTGGTATTTTGGCCCATTCCTCCATGCAGATCTCCTCTAGAGCAGTGATGTTTTGGGGCTGTTGCTGGGAAACACAGACTTTCAACTCCCTCAGTCGTCCTGGTCCCTTTGCAGAAAAACAGCCCCATAGCATGATGTTTCCAACCCCATGCTTCACAGTAAGTATGGTGTTGTTTGGATGCAACTCAGCATTCTTTGTCCTCCAAACACGACGAGTTGAGTTTTTACCAAAAAAACATTTTGGTTTCATCTGACCATATGACATTCTCCCAATCTTCTTCTGGATCATCCAAATGCTCTCTAGCAAACTTCAATTTTGGTTTCATCTGACCATATGACATTCTCCCAATCTTCTTCTGGATCATCCAAATGCTCTCTAGCAAACTTCAGAAGGGCCTGGACATGTACTGGCTTAAGCAGGGGGACACGTCTGGACCTGCAGGATTTGAGTCCCTGGCGGCGTAGTGTGTTACTGATGGTAGGCTTTGTTACTTTGGTCCCAGCTCTCTGCAGGTCATTCACTAGGTCCCCCCGTGTGGTTCTGGGATTTTTGTGATCATTTTGGCCCCACGGGGTGAGATCTTGCGTGGAGCCCCAGATCGAGGGAGATTATCAGTGGTCTTGTATGTCTTCCATTTCCTAATAATTGCTTCCACAGTTGATTTCTTCAAACCAAGCTGCTTACCTATTGCAGATTCAGTCTTCCCAGCCTGGCGCAGGTCTACAATTTTGTTTCTGGTGTCCTTTGACAGCTCTTTGGTCTTGGCCATAGTGGAGTTTGGAGTGTGACTGTTTGAGGATGTGGACAGATGTCTTTTATACTGATAACAAGTTCAAACAGGTGCCATTAATACAGGTAACGAGTGGAGGACAGAGGAGCCTCTTAAAGAAGAAGTTACAGGTCTGTGAGAGCCAGAGATCTTGCTTGTTTGTAGGTTACCAAATACTTATTTTCCACCATAATTTGCAAATAAATTCATTAAAAATCCTACAATGTGATTTTCTGGATTTTTTTTTCTCATTTTGTCTGTCATAGTTGAAGTGTACCTATGATTACAATTACAGGCCTCTCTCATATTTTTAAGCGGGAGAACTTGCACAATTGGTGGCTGACTAAATACTTTTTTGCCCCACTGTACATATTGAAATAAAAAAAATTATCTCAAATGAGTATGCAACCATTTAAACAACTACATTAGCATGAGAAGCAAAAACGTATTTTAAGGGAAAGGAAAGGGATCTAGGATATTTTCCTTCCAAAAAAATGTATTCCGTGCTGGAATCAAAACTGCGCTCACTCAGAGTCCTCATCCATTCGTTCAATGTCACTGTCCCGGTCAATTTCTGCAATACTCTCATCCAAATGTGTGTACTTGGACTTAGATGTAGTTTTTACACTCTTAGTAGCTATGTTTTACTTTTTCAGTTTTGAGAAAAGTTTTTATAAGAGAACGAAACGCTGCGTAATGTAAACCACTGTGCGTCCTGTTTGCTTTCCCCTTGAGAATGAATACTGTTGCACACAGCTCTAGCATGATGGCTGTTTGTCGTACAAAGGGCATTCACATACTACTGTAAAGCCCAGCTCATTGGCTATCTAGCTAGCTATGTTTCAAAACTATAGGTTTTCATTGGACCAAGACACTGACAATCAAGTGAACACTGCTCGTCTCATTGTGCGTAATGATGGCTGACCTTCATCGGCTAATTGTAGTGTTGTGTAGCCAAGACATAATGTAGAATGACGAAACAAGTTTGGTTGCCTTCTAGGGAATCTGAGGATTGCACAGAAACCGAACTTGACCGGGTTAAACAAAGATTTGCTAATTAGATTTCATAAATTGTTTTGTTGCAAGTTGAAAGAGTCGGAATTCCTACAAAATGCTGTAAACAACATGGAACGTGTTAGGATATAAAAATTGATTTTAACAAACAAAACTACGCTACATTTTATCTCCGGGACCCTCAGAATGACAAATCAGAACAAGATTACTGATTGTAAGTTCATTACTTACCATCAGAGGTGAATGTATCAAGCCAGTTGTCTTGATAAAAGTGTTTTGCTGTTGTGCACTATCCTCAAACACTGCATTTAGATTAACAATCATTTTACCTTTCTGACGATATAAGACATGTCTATGTCCCAGACAGTTGGCTGTTGTTTACAATGACATTCTTGTCAAATATTGCATATTGAGCAACAAGTTTCCTGATTTCGGGACACTGATCCAGTAGAGGTTATTAACGCAAGATGAAATAGTGCCAAAACAGCCTCAAATCAGGGCTAAATTCAAGGCTAAACCACTATTTATTGCTTTAGAGTGTACCAGGCAGACAGAGGCTCATTGGTTGAGCAGACACAGACAACATGGCTGTGTCCCAAATGGCACCCTATTCCCTATACACTGAGTGTACAAAAAATAAAGAACACCTTCCTAATATTCGGGACGCAGACCATATTTCTACAGTGATATTATTAATGACTTGTATTGTACAACAGTAAGTGATCAAGTATATCTCAATGTTATGAAGCACAGCACAAATAAGGCAGGAGATGTGATTAATCAGAGGTAATGTTGTGACGTCAATGCAACTGTGACTCATACAGTAACAGTACATCACACGCACACACATCACAACATCGCTGTCTAAATGTCCTCCTACTGTTGGAAATTACAATTTAATATCCCTTTGGATGATAGTACCAGTAATTCTATAACACACCTATTTATCACATAGTAAAGAACACGCACAGGGAGTAGTAGATAAGTTAATATACTGTCATGAAATACTTTTCAGTCTCTTTAAATCCAACGCTGAGTACAGGCTATGAAAATGCTCATATGCACATGACAAAGCGATAAGCGATGTTTGGTTGTTTCCCTGGCATTGCACATATCATATATCCTGTCAAGAGAGTTACATTGAGTCCAAATGTCTTCCTCATATAGTTCTAGCTGTAATTAGGTGGTCTAAATATCAGATCTGCAATATACCATATGTGATCCAGTCATGTTAGAGAGCATAAAAGAGTCTGATATCCTAAATGGCTGAGTCTGAACTATTCATTTTTCTGCCGCCAAAAACAACTGGACTGAAGTGGTAAAAGTGAAAGATTATTGCAGTGGAGGATGGAGGATGGGACTTCCATTTTAATACCAGAGCCACACCTATCCTGTCAGTCCAGGGCAGTTTCATTATCTCCCTAAGCAACACTGATTGGCTGTTCAACTAAATCACAGGTGTAAAGCAGCCATTCAGTTACTTTGGCAAGTTTAGGAAATGTTTGTTTTTTTATCACAAAGCCTTGTGATACACACACATAAGGCTTTAATACAAACGTCTCACGAATAAACATTCAGTTGCACATTCATCACTGAACAATGCATGATGTCTAACTCATCATAAATTCTATTGTCACTTTTCAATACTCTACCCTTCATTTTGGGTGGGTTGAAAACTGAGAGACAGAGTGAATGAAAGTAGCCTTTGCCATTTCTTGTCTCTGCTGACTGGCAGTCTCTGTCTGATCTCAGATCTGAACAAGGCCCAGACGAGGAGGGAGGGATGAGAGCGAGATTCAGAGAGAAAGAGAAGACAGGGTCAGAGAAGTAAAATAAATAACAAATCAATATTGTCAAATATCATCAACACAAGCCCTGCATTTCAAAGAATCTCAGTCAACAGCATGTGGTGAGCCATGAAGTAATCAGTAAGTATGGTCATTTAAAATGAACTGAAACCACAGGGCAGATAAATCACACCACAACAATGTCCTCATAACAACAGACTGCCACATGATCGTCTGCCTAGTCATGGTCTAATGTTGATCTGAAATCCATCTGATCATGGGCTTGTCATGATCTACACGCGTCACTAAAAATATAGAGCTCAACTAATGCCATTTTCTGGAAAGGCTCTCTATGTAACATTCAAATTCAGTGGTTGACCCCATTTGCCCACGATGAGAGTCAAGAAAGCATATATTGTGCCTTCAGAAAGTATTCACACCCCTTGACTTATTAAGCATTTTGTTGTGTTACAGCCTGAATTCAAAATGGATTAAATAGTTTTTTTTTCACCCATCTACACACAATACCCCATAATGATAAAGTGAAAACATGTTTTCTGAAATTGTTGCAAATGTATTAAAAATTAAATACAGAAATATCTAATTTGCATGAGTATTCACACCCCTATGTCAGTATAGGTTAGAATCACCTTTGGCAGCGATTACAGCTGTCTTTCTGGGTAAGTCTCTAAAGGTGTCCACATGCTTCCCAGCCGAAACAGTTCGGAAGAGTTCGTACATATTATTTTGATGACATTTTTTGATGTTTTTTTTCTTTCATTTTGGACTTTGGTGAGGGGTTTTATTTTGGCTGTTTTGGGGACACAACATTTCTTATGGAGGAAAGCCGAAGTTCTAAAGTCTACACCCCCTCGTCTGTGATTGGTCAACAATAGGGGTTATTTAATAAAGTCTTTGTTATCATTCAACAAGAGACGACTACTTTTCATGACATTTTGGGGGGGGAGAAATACTGCACCAAATATCTTAGTTAGATGTAAAATTGTGAGTCAAAACATCAATATTAATGACAGATTTCTTGAGATATGTTAGATTAATTCGGACTATTTTGAGGTGTATACTGGCTATGGCGTCTCAAAATGGACCAATAGTACTATTGCCGCTTTTTTCTCATTTTTCAATGGAGTATGTGAGCACACATTCAGTTCGGCTAGCCAAGTTCGGCTAGGTGGCAGCAGAACTGAAGCAAGCTGACTTCTTTAGAGCTTTGCACACCTGAATTGTACAATATTTGCTCATGACTATTTTTTAAATTCGTCAAGCTCTGTCAAATTGGTTGTTCGCCATTGCTAGATAGCCATTTTCAAGTCTTGCCATAGATTTTCAAGCCGATTTAAGATTCAATGTAATCTTGGTAAGCAACTCCAGTGTATATTTAGCCTTGTGTTTTTTCTTATTGTCCTGCTGAAAGGTGAATGTGTCTCCCAGTGTCTGTTGGAAAGCAGAATAAACTGGGTTTCCCTCTAGGATTTTGCCTGTACTTAGCTCTATTATGTTTCTTTTTACTTTAATGCCCTATTGCAAACAGGATGCATGTTTTGGAATATGTTTTATTCTGTATAGGCCTCCTTCTTTTCACTGTGTCATTTAGGTTAGTATTGTGGAGTAACTACAATGTTGATGACCCATCCTCAGTTTTCTCCTATCACAGCCATTAATCTCTGAGCGGTGTCCTTCCTCTCCGGCAACTGAGTTAGGAAGGACGCCTGTATCCTTGTATTGACTGGGTGTATTGATAAGTTTAATTAATAACTTCACCATGCTCAAAGGGATATTCAATGTCTGCTATTTCAATAGGTACCCTTCTCTGTGAGGGATTGGAAAAACCCCCCTGGTCTTTGTGGCTGAATCTGGCATTGTATCTATGCTTATTGTTTGTGTACATGCACAGAATATATCCACTTCCTTTGTGTAAAAGGCAAGACAGGGTATCTGTCACAGCCCTGGTTGAAGGACTGAAGGACCCTTAACTCTATCTGGGAGAGAGGTGCCCAGTGATTGCCTTCAAATTGAGTGTAAATTACTCTGCTGTCTCAAGAGCAGTCTGTCTGTATGTCAGAGAAGGCCAGCGTCTCAAGGATTCAGACAGTGATCCTTTGTAGCTGAGTTGTTAGAGCATGGCGCTTGTAACACCAGGGTGGTGAGTTTGATTCCCAGGACCACCTATATATAACATTTATTTAAGCATGACTGTAAGTTGCTTTGGATAGAAGCGTTTGCTAAATGGCATATTTTATATTAGTTCTGAAAAACATTTGATTCCATTCTCTCACCTTGGTTCTAGTTTCTACATAGCACTGAACTCTTCTTAATTATCTCAACCCATAGCAGGACACTTTTCTGAAAATGACATTTCCAAGCCACAAAATAACCAACTATAAGAATATAGCAGCTTAATTGATATTCTGAGCGCAATGTTTCCCAACCCTGGTCCTCGAGTACCTCCAACAGTACACATTTCTATTGTAACCCTGGACAAGCACCCTTTTTCAACTTGTCAACTAATCATCAGGCCCTCAATGAGTTGAATGAGGTGTGGTTGTCCAGGGCTACAATGAAAATGTGTACTGTAGGGGGTACACGAGGACCTGGGTACACAAGGACCTGGGTTGGGAAACACAGTGCTAGGGGACACTGAGTAAAGGACAGTAACCCTGCTTGGATGACCAACGATACCCCCGAAACCACCTTCCATTTGTACAGGAATTAATCCATCGTGTCAAGAAACTTGTCTCAAATCAGCCGTTGTCTTTTCATCCCAATATCACACATCGGAGCTTGAGAAATAGACAAGCAACTCCATGGCTCTTGAGGCAGGCTGGAAACTAAGGCACTGTTCAGCTTTTGAAGAAAGACTCCTGTCAAGACACCTTTCCTCACAAGCTTTCTCACAGACTGGCACCAAACAGAACTGAGAACGTGGTAAAAAATAGATGCATCTATGCTTAAGGCCATCTCATGTGAGAATATATTTTTGTTCTGAAAAAGATGGCAGAGTATTGGAATCATTATGAAGTCAAGATATACCTTACCCCTGGCTGCCTGGTTTCTGTTTTCCATTACCTCCGCTATAGAACTGTGGGACTGTGGAAAGCAATTATATAGGAGGGTATATAACATACATACATTAAAGACAGCTAGGGAACAGTTTACTCCGGATGCCAAATTGGAGCACAGCTAAATGTGATTGCAGGTAACAAATAACCCTCTAATACAAGGCCTGAAGCAGGCCTTTGGTAATGGATAACATATAATGCTCACTTCCCTTTGATCAATATGTAGTGCTGATTTCTCCAGGAGGTTTTATGCTGATGCAAAGAAAGATAGCTCTATGTACTCTCAGCTTCTTCCCATAGGGAGCTCAAATATGCTTCATATTTACCACATGACGAGATGCTTTAAGAGCTGGGGATGAGGGACATTTCATATGTGTGTAAAGAAAACGAGGACATTTATTATTGAAAAGTGTGTCTGTGTAAAGGTGTTTCAGTGAGCTATATTTGTCCTCTGGGTTTGATTTAGTAGCACGGGCTTGTCTCGTACTGATAGCATGATGCACGAGGTGGCTGCGGAGTTGAAAGGTGAGCCATGTCAAACGGAACATACTGTCACGATTGTTTGTAGAATTAACGGACCAAGTCGCAGCGTGCGTAGAGTTCCACATGTTTAATAAATGAAACCAAAACAATACAGAACAACCGCAGTGCGAAGTAAATGCAGTGCTCAACAGCAACTACACAAAAACAAGATCCCACATAACACAGTGGTGAAATGGCTGCCTAAATATGATCCCCAATCAGAGACAACGATAAACAGCTGCCTCTGATTGGGAACCATACCAGGCCAACATAGAAATAAATGCACTAGATAACCCACCCTAGTCACACCCCGACCTAACCAAAATAGAGAATAAAAAGGCTCTCTATGGTCAGGGCGTGACACATACGTAGCATCTGCTCACTGAATGACAGCAGCACGGATGAACTTGACAGGTTTGGAGTGGGAGAGGTGAGAGGGTCACAGCTCTAGCCCTAGTAATCGGGACAGCTAAAGTGGGTGTGAAATTCTGCACCTCCTCTTCGGGTTCGTGGGCCATCACAACCACGCTTAAAGGCCTCACTAGCCCCCCTTACCATTCCCTATGCCAGATCTCTTTCCTCACACCATGAAGTCTCACTTTCTCCTTTCAGACAGCAGAGGAGTGGTATACCGTATATATAGACTGTGGAAGATAGGAGGAAAATATGCTATGCTGATCCTATAATGTGTTAGACACACTATAACACTATTTATTATTACCTCCATTAGATGCACTACCAAAAACATGGCAAAACTAGACTTTCCATCACCCATTAAATTGGTCTCAGAAGGTATAGGTCTTATCTTATGGTGGTCTCTATAGAACAGGGTTCCCCAACCAACTGCGGCGGGCCAAATCTGGCAATATTATTTGGCACCCCAAAATTAATTATGAATATTTTTTATTTGTTTTAAAATCTTATTTTCTGGCCCGCCGATTATTAGCTCATAAAAAAATTGCCCGAGGCCAAACCTAGTTTACCAAACCCGCTACAGAAGAAGGAACTCCACTAAACAGGGAACTCTATAAGTGACAGTGACTGATGCTGCTGATGTAAGAGTACTGCTTTTTCTGTTGATGGAGCATTACTAGGGCCTAGTGGGGTTGCAGAGCTCGCCACTCATAAAACCTAATTGGGCGGAACAAACAACATGCCAGATCAGAGGTAAATCTGGTGTAATGCTCAAACAGCTTCCATCTACTCAGACAGGAGAGAGACAAGGCCAATTCCTGATGCTGAGGGATAGACAGCTTATCATCTCCTTGACAACTCCCTTTAAGCCCCGACTGCCCCTGCAGCTGCTATCAGAACAGGATGACCAGAGTACTCATCGAGAGAGAGAGAGAGAGAGAGAGAGAGAGAGAGCGAGAGAGAGAGAGAGAGAGAGAGAGAGAGAGAGAGAAAGAGAGAGTAAGAGCGAGTAAGAGACAGTATATCAGGATGGCCAGAATCCTGGACCAACTCACCTCACAGCAGCTGCCTGTACCTGTGATGTAAGAGGGGTTGGTCAACGACATGTACACCTGTGCCTTTGACTAAATGTACAGAGCACACGCTCCAAGTGGTCATACACAGATTAACTGGCATTAGCACACCAGCGAATATACCTTGTGTATGAACTACTGACTACATGGGGCACGGACAGACAGTTACATGCTGTAGGCCTATCTGAGGGAAATTCAAGTGAACATTTGTGCACTGATAACGACTTTGTCGTTTTGACAAGCCGAGAGAGAATACATCTATTTGTATCTGCTTTAAACTCTGAATAAAACATATATCAAGGTGTTATTTTTAGTGCCATGGGGAGATTAGCATTAGTTGGCAGACTACGAGGTCATAAAGAGGCACATTTTAGGCCTTTTAGCTGGCTGGGTCGGTCACTGGGCCTGTATGGATGTTTTCCCTTGGCACAACAGTCTGGCTGGATTAGTCGGATTTGTGGTGGGATTTTACACATAGTCCCATGAGAAGTGTCTGTGATCAGGGTGTGGCAGTGAGCACTATGTGACCCTAATCTCTCTCTTTGAGGGATGTTTACCTTGCACTTGGAAACATTTGCGCAAGCTATACACACTATGGTGCAACACATCAGCGTTTGTATCTAACCACAGTACAATAAGAATGTGACATATAGTATACTGGTTATTTTATATACAGTATGTTGCATATTCATGCACAGTGTGAATAGGGTATTTTAGACTCCATGGTCAGATTGGTAAACAGAAAACCCCCCTTTCGTTCTTATAACCCTTTGGACTGGGATCAGTGAAGCACATATTGAAGCACACATCCCCTTTACATCCCCTCTGCATCCCATAAACAGCTAATGCCCTCAAGCCCATAAACAAACTGCTGTATCTAACCGGCACACTCAGTCCACTCAGTTGCCATGAGTGACCTTGGACTGCAGTGCGACATACATGCTTCAGTAGGCAGATTGGGTCAAACTATGAGTTATATGACTTACAGAAACTATAGGATTCATACAGATTCACCTGACCTGAATTTTACACTCCCATTAGTTAGCCCACTGTCTGTCTCTATGAGCTGGCAGGTCCTATCAGAATGAAATCAAACATTTACTACACATTTCAATTAATAGTAATAGACATTTACTGACGGAATTGTCAAAAGGTAAGCAGAAACAGATCCTCTGCCACTGTCTCTATGAGCTGGTACCCTAATAATTCCATGTAGCACTACAGTGAGCAGATGCTCTGTGTTGTATATATGACACCAGTAATGTCTATGTCCTGATGTGATCCCATGGAGGACATTTTGGTTGTGCCCTAGGGAAAGGACCAATAACTGGAAGTGTTGTTTTGTATTTATTTACTGTATTTCTCTCTGAATTTGGCTCTAATCAATTGCATGGAATATTTTCTAACACTGCTTTCTATTCAATGAAACTGCATAAGGTATCAACATAAATCTCATTTCTGCTGAAAACGCTATATTTTAGTCTGGGTTTGGCATAAATCGAAGCTCATTGAACAACGTCTAACTGTGAACTGTTGCAGCAGAATGACTGTGAATTATAAAGGCCAAATGCTTCATTAACTATATGTTGAAAGTGCCAAGGGCGAGGAAGAGAAACAAAAACGGTGCAGTTTGAGGCCATGTAGCAGAGAGTGATGCGGGCGCTGGAGACGGGGGTGTGAGCAGGTGGGTCTGGGCAGGGGTAATGTTGAGGATGTTGGTGTGCGTTTGTATGTTGTTGTTTGTATGTGGATGTTTTATAATAAATAGTAATGACTGAATTATAAAACCGATAATGAATAATCAGCGATTATTCATTGTGACGGTAGTGAGTGCGTACTGGCGGCAGAGAAGTCAGGCACAGGAGAGCACGGACTGTGTCACTATGGCGCAGTTTAATAATAAAAATCACCGTGAACAAAAACAATAAATATATACAATGGGACAAAAAACCTTTGCACGCCAGACATAACGTGCACAAACACTTACAATAAACAATTCCGGACAAGGACATGGGGGAAACAGAGGGTTAAATAACCAACATGTAATTATGGAATTGGAACCAGGTGTGTGGGAAGACAAGTCAAAACAAATGGAAAATGAAAGGTGGATCGGCGCTGTCTAGAAGGAGAGGGACCGACTTCGGCGGAAATCGTGACAGTGACATTTCCATGGCCTTATAAAATATTTAATAACCACAGCTGAAGCAAAATTATCATAACCTCTCATAATATCCATAAAGAACGCATTTCATAAACACATCACATGATAGGTACAAACACATATTTTGAGGGTAAGGAATATTTATCAAAGAAAAACATTTAAAAGAGGAGAATACCTCTGTGTTTGTGTTATCTAGAATCAGAAGGAGAAAGTCACAAGTCGACCACAACATTGTGTCATTAGGCGTGAAGAGAGGAAAGGGGGAACTGTGAAATGTTACATCTGGCATGTGACTTAAGAACTTCCTGTTGGAGGGCTCAGTCACTGCTGTGCAATGATGACCAGTTGAGAGGGAGTCTGTCTGTCTAATAATGATACAGCATTCTCCTATAGCCTGGTTAAACCAGACTGCTCATTCATGACATAGCATACCCCAAGAATCAGTCCTGGATTGTTGAGCTTCTAACAAGATTATTGTACCATACCTCGTTTGATTAACAGAGTTTAGCTATAGGTTTAATTAATACCAAACTTACTTACTACTTACTTACAAACCATTGCTGAGCTATTTTACCTATTAGGGTTACTTTATCACTTTATTTTACAGTACTGTTTCCATTGATATTTACTAAGAAATGTTGTGGTATCAATGGGTGCTTCCTGTTACTTACTTCAACTAATTCAACATAATTGGGTTACCATACCTTGTTTGATTAACAGATCGACTCCCTGTCAGTTTACTTACAACAGGCATTGTAAACGTTTACAATGCAGGCCTAATGGGAGCAAATATACATGCCAAGGAATGTATCAGGAGACAGGGCATGTTGTGCCATTAATTCCCTGATGATTGAAAAAGCCTTATTCAGCATAGTTGGATGAACCTCACGGCACACAATAGATTCCCAATTCAATGTGAATCTCAACGTACATACCACCCCTCACATGAGATACTGTGCTTGTGTACTAAGTCATGCAGAAGCCAGAATCCAAGGCATTCAACACACCATAACCATTACATCAATGATTTAAACAGCTCCAGCTGATCTGCCCATAGCCCGGTCATCTAGACACACGTAACAAAGATTTATTCATACCAGCAGACCTCGGGAGACAGCGGAGAGGCACATTGCTACTTTTATTACAAAATTATTCTCTACCCTGTGGCAAGTGGTGGCCCTGATAATAAACAAGACAAATAGTCAGTGATACATCCCTACATACACACGTCCCACACAAAACACAACACACAACACACAACACACACACACACACACACACACACACACACACACTATTGCTGCCACCATGGTGCCTGTGATACAAAGGCATTGTCCTAACATATAATAAAGTATCTATCATCACACACAAACACTTCCCTGTGAGATCTTTCAGTCCACCACCCCAATGTCTCTATCTCTCTACCTGACTACCTGCCGCAGTAAAGAGAGACTCCGAGAGATGCAGTCCACTCCAATGACTCCAATGCAAGAGATGGGTCGAAATCAGGCAGCGTTTATGTCTCACATCCAGTGAGTGGTTGTGACCATGTAGTCATGTGGGCAGCCTTGGTGGAAAAATACAATGTTATAACACAAGTCACTAGAATATATCCTCTTAAGGATCATACCCTTTTTTTTTCAATTTTCGCCTAAAATGACATACCCAAATCTAACCTCCTGTAGCTCAGGACCTGAAGCAGGATATACATATTCTTGTTATCATTTGAAATGAAACACTTTGAAGTTTGTGGAAAGGTGATTCATGTAGGATCAATTAATGTAGGAGAATATAGCACATTAGTTCTGGTAAGAGATAACACAAAAAAAACATGCGTTTTCAAATGTTTTTAAATGTAAGAGAAAGGCCATAATATAATATTGCCTTTTAGGTGCAATTCTGATTTTGCAGTGTGTGTGCAACGTTTCAGATTGATCCAGTGAAGCTGTCACACCCTGATCTGTTTCACCTGTCTTTGTGCTTGTATCCACCCCCCTCCAGGTGTTGCCCATCTCCATATCCCCTGTGTATTTATACCTGTGTTCTTTGTTTGTCTGGGGCCAGTTTGTTTTGTTTCATAGAACCTACTAGTGTTTTGTTTCCCTGCGCCCGCCTACTCCTTGCTCCTGTTCTGACCATTCTGCCTGTCCTGACCCTGCCTGTCATCCTGTACCTTTGCCCCAATACTCTGGATTACTGACCTCTGCCTGACCTGACCCTGAGCCCGCCTGCTGTTCTGGTGCCTTACACCCTCTCTGGATTATTGACCCCTGCCTGCCTTGACCTGTTGTTTGCCTGCCTCTGTTTAAAAAAGTAACTTTTGTTACCTTAAAGCGTGATAGAAGCATTACAATAGGGAACAGTATTTTGTATCAAGTCTGCCCAAATGTGCGGAATTGGTCAATTGATACATTTTCAAGTACATAACTATAGAGAAAACACAAAAATGATATGGTAATACAACATTTAAGTTTACACACTCCCAGGAATGTCATACATGATGGATCATTAGCTTATACACTAACTTTCACACATCTAGATGGATGGGCGGGGTGGGTGTGGAGCCAGAGTCAGCAGGGGTTCAAACAGTAAAACCCAGTTCCCTACATTTGAATATAAAAATTGATTTTATCAAACAAAACTATGCTACAATTTATCTCTGGGGCCCTCAGAATGACAAATCAGAGCAAGATTACTGAATGTAAGTACATTATTTACCTTCAGAGGTGAATGTATCAAACCAGTTGCTGTTATAAAAGTTTGTTGTTATGCACTTTCCTCAAACAATAGCATGGTATTTTTTCACTGTGATAGCTAATGTGAATTGGACAGTGCAGTTAGATTAACAATAATTTGAGTGTTCTGCCCATATAAGACATGTCTATGTCCTGGAAAGTTTGCTGTTACTTACAACGTCATTCTAGTCACGTTAGTGCAAGTTAGCATCAACCATCCCGTTATAGGGACAACGATCCCGTAGACTAGAGGATATAAAAGCTGTGCAGCCTTGAACTCACTGGTCCTTGCTTTCCAGTAACACATTATTTTCCTATAGCAGTTCATACAAACAACGCATTCCATAGATCACTGCTTTACTAAGTGTTTTAATCAATGTACTGTACCTGACAGTATATTGCCTTTATGTGGAGGAGGAAAACACAATTACATTGAAGAACATCTGTAAATGTCCCACAGTAAATGGGTCATTCTATAGTCTATTTCTTATAGTGGACAACTGTTTGGAGCTGTTACAAAGTCATTCATAATAATTCGCCTTTTTTAACGTTAATACATTAAGATATAAAGGGGAAAGGAACATAAATACACTCAATTTAATTCATGAGTTGAATCAAAACCTAATGTTTAAACCTTTTCTCATGCTTGGAGTTTTCACAGATTTGGCAAAAATCATGTGACATAAAACACTACCTTTCTTTTCTTACATTTATGATGCTGCTGTTTGTCCTTATCTCATACTAAGCATTTCACAATTGAATTACACAATGAGCTTGATCCTGTAAAATGTGTGGATATTGCTGTCCAGTAGCGGTGCCTTGGTAAAATCACTGGGGTGTCACACCCTGATCTGTTTCACCTGTCCTTGTGATTATCTCCACCCCCTCCAGGTGTCGTTTATTTTCCCTGGTGTATTTATCCCTGTGTTTCCTGTCTCTCTGTGCCAGTTCGTATTGTATGCCTTTCAAGTCAACCAGTGTGTTTTCCCATACTCCTGCTTCTACTCTCTTTTTGCTAGTCCTCACGATTTTGACCCTTGCCTGTTTTCTGGACTAAGGTACACGCCTGCCTGAGCATTCTGCCTGCCCTGACCTCGAGCCTGCCTGCCACTCTGTACCTCCTGGACTCTGAACTGGTTTTGACCTTTTGCCTGTCCACAACCATTCTCTTGTCTGCCCCGTTTGGATTGATTAATAAATATCAAAGACTCAAACCATCTGCCTCCCGTGTCTGCATCTGGGTCTCGCCTTGTGCCCTTATATGGGAAAGCCAAGCCAGGAAAAAAAGCCATATTACAACCCACTGTATGTGTTGTGATAATTGTATTGTTTGCGCTATAACCTGTTAGTTCATATGCCTTGCCACCAAGGCCTAAGGCCGAGACAATAAGAAGACACAGTGGCAGAATAAATTCAACCACACCTGTTTCATCACAAAACCGGAGAGCAACATCTATCTAGTGAAGTCCACAAAGCATAGTGCACTTAACAAACAGTTACAAAACCTACAGCACAGTCAAGAAAGTCAATGTTTCAAACATATCCGGGCTACTAAACAACTAACATTATTGATTTAAAACCACGGAGAGTTAGGCTACCTACCGTAAGTCACAAAAAAAACGAATCTGCCTCCACTATTCTAGCACCATTTCAACTTTAACATTTCAACATCATCAAATCACCTCTGACACAGTGACAAATAAAAGATACCAAAAACAATTTAGTCCAATCAACGTCAGCTGATGTGATATGTGTGATATGATGTGGCTGTCCATGGAACTGATTTCTGTGTCTGTGCGTGTGCGTGTGTGTGCTTTTAAGTAGAACAAACATGTTGACTCACTCACCCTACTTGTAAAGAAATGCCAATGCCATCCTCCTCTCTTTCATTTTTCTGAAATGGTCTATGACACTGTCATACAGTACATGCTAGGGTTACCAACGTTCTCACTACCAAATAAGGGACAAAAGGTTGCGTGCCAGTGCATTGTGCCACGGCGGTGTGGTGTTGTGTGAATGAATATACAGTGTATATTCATATTCTTATTCAATTGGAAAGGAAAAACATTTGTATATTCCATTTAGTCTATAGCTTTACTAAAACTGTATCATTATGTAAACGTATGTGAATAAACCTCAAAATAAATGATCAAAGAAATCACAATTTGGACCTTTACAGCAAAAAACCTACTTTTCAAATGCAAAAGAGGAAAATAGGAGCATGAGTACCACACCAAGTCTACTTGTTTTTTGCTGCTCTTCACTGGTTCAAGCAGTCCTTTCTCCTTTTGCATAGCCAGAGAGAAGTCATTACATGACAAGTCACAGTTCACAGATATTTTAAGTTCATTTTTGATCAGCTCTGTGCTACATCTGTTTCTTGAGTCTGACCATTTAATGGTCATCAGACAGAATCCTCTCTACAAAGGCATTGAGCCTGGCACACTGAGGACAAATGAGACAATCCTGAACATGTTGACCAAGTTGGCTTTCCCTAGGTTTTGGAAAACTGCCACCTACTTCTCATTGGTGGATTTTGTGGTATCCTGTCTGGCTTTCTGTATTTCCTCGGCTAGCACAAAACTCTTCATAGAGTTGGTCCATACTGACTGTCTCTGTCATTTTGAGGGCAACCACCACCTGCTCCAGGTCAGTGAAGGAGAGCTCCTCATAGAGTTGGTCCATACTGACGGTCTCTGTCATTTTGAGGGCCACCACCACCTGCTCCAGGTCAGTGAAGGAGAGCTCCTCATAGAGTTGGTCCATACTGACTGTCTCTGTCATTTTGAGGGCAACCACCACCTGCTCCAGGTCAGTGAAGGAGAGCTCCTCATAGAGGCAGATCAGTTTCACCATTACATGTTCTGGTGAGGAATCAAACCACTTGTCAATGTATGTAATGACAGCGTCATAGAACTTCAAAGTCCCGTTGCTGCTTGGACCTTTGTGCTGACAATTGTTTGTCCATCAGCTGCTTGGTCTGGTATCGGAAAAAAACTGTCCTGTTTCAGCTTGCTAATTTATTTTTAAAAACTTCTGAAATATCACATTTACATTTACTCAGTACTTTGTTGAAGCACCTTTAGCAGCGATTACAGCCTCGAGTCCTCTTGGGTATGACGCTATAAGCTTGGCACACCTGCGTTTAGGGAGTTTCTCCCATTCTTCTCTACATATCTTCTCAAGCTCTGTCAGGTTGTAAGGGGAGCGTCACTGCACAGCTATTTTCAGGTCTCTTCAGAGATGTTCCATCGGGTTCAAGTCCGGGCTCTGGCTGGGCCACTCAAGGACATTCAGAGACCTGTCCCGAAGCCACTCCTGCGTAGGGTCATTGTCCTGTTGGAAGGTGAATCTTTGCCCCAGTCTGAGGTCCTGATCGCTCTGGAGCAGGTTATCATCAAGGATCTCTCTGTACTTTTCTCCGTTCATCTTTCCCTCAATCCTGACTAGTCTCCCAGTCCCTGCCGCTGAAAACATCCCCACAGCATGATGCTGCCACCAAAATGTTCCACCGTAGGGATGGTGCCTGGTTTCCTCCAGACGTGACACTTGTCATTCAGGCCAAATAGATCAATCGTGGTTTCATCAGACCAGAGAATCTTGTTTCTCATGGTCTGAGAGTCGTTTAAGTGCCTTTTTTCAAACTCCAACCGGGCTGTCATGTGCCTTTTACTGAGGAGATGCTTCTGTCTGGCCACTCTACCATAAAGGCCTGATTGGTGGAGTGCTGCAGAGATGGTTGTCCTTCTGGAACGTCATGACGTCACAATGTGATCTGATTATAAAACACCAATGACTGTTCATCTGGGTAAGTGGGTAGGCTCTCTAGACTATCACACTCCTATCAGCAAATCAGGGCTGTGTATGTAAAAATCTTCAAATTTGTTTCATAACACCCACACTATCAGACTGAGCATTTCAAGAGCCAAATATTTTGGAGGGATTTATTAGACATACAGTGATGATTTCAAAATACAATTAGAAAGACTGCATGGGGGATTTAATAGCTGTCAAATACTTACTTCCTCTGTGCTTGGTATAATGTTTTATTGTATTTCCCTGATTCGTCACATCCTCTTTCCTCAAAACTGATTGGATGAGAATGTTAGAGGTCCTTCCCCTCTCACCTTCTTATCCAATGGAGAGGATGTAAGGCAGCAAGGAAATGCAACTGAGATTCTCCCCTTTTTTTCACCATTCCCCTCATCCCTCTCAAAGCACTTTGGGGGTGAGGAGTGAAGGTCCTTTTCCTCAGGCTACAATGCATTTTCAAGGAGAGACAAGGAGTGGAGGAAGGACAGAGGAAGAAATAATTTGATGGCTAGTTTTCAGACAGACTCACACACACACAATGCTTGAAGAGTTAACTTATTATAATGATTTCATTATTGGTTATAAGTGTTAATGATTTTGTTGACAAAACCCATTGTATAATATAATTGTATTATATTCCATTATTATATGGTCTATTAAAACATATAGAAATGCTGTTATTTATCTTTTTCATTATTCAGGAATGTTTAGCATGGCTATAAATTATAGAGAAGTTTACTAAAGCACAAAATGACCTGGCAACTAGGCATGACAAAGAACATGTTTCTTGTGACATTTTGAATGACAAGTAGATGTTTTGTTGTTGCTAGGTGGATTTATGGTCTCATTGTGCCTACCTAGAATTATGTTCTTGTAACTGCACATGTGAAGCTGCAAGAAAATCATATTTAAATGTATATCAAACCATTTTTAAATTTTAACCCTGATGTCACACATTGATTGGCCCCTCTAATTATAGACACAAATGGATTCCATTTTTATTCACCATGCCTTGTTGTCCATCTCTCCTTGTTGTTTTGACATTTACCAACAGGAAAGAAAAACAAATGAATAAATAATAATGTTTTCCACCAAGCAAAAGGCGACAAGATGAATGTCTGAGCCGGTGAGAATGTTTTCCTTTGCTGGGTGTTTTCAAAGCTACAAATTATTTATTGTATTCCCTCCAGACTCCTGTACATCTGTCTGTCTCTCTAAAAAAAATATTTTGAGTGAGTCCCAATAGGGACCCTATTCCCTACATGTATATAGTGCACTATTTTTGACCAGAGCCATATAGGAAAAGGGTACCATTTAGGACACAGATATTCACCAACAGTTTAGCAGAGCTTTCAGACGGAATGGGGGTGGACTGCCATCCATTGTAATGTGGCTTTTCCACCCATCTGTCATGTTCAGCTGCCCAGCAACTATAGTGAAGCTTTCCTTCCAAGTGTCACTCACATTCCAACGCCTTGTCCCAGATCTCTCTGTGCTGTTTTACCAACTCCTATGGTATTTGGCATGGAATCTGGGACCAGTCATTGTCAAATTCATGAATACTGTGTGAGTAATGACCTCAGGTACATTTATGTTCGAACAAGGTTTAATCTTTTCACAACACCACATTGTAATTTCACCATGGAATGTACAGTGTTATTGTTGGAAACAAACCTAAATAACATTAGATTAAAATATACAGGACCTTCAGAAAGCATTCACACCCCTTAACTTTTTTCACATTTTGTTGAGTTACAGCCTGAATTTCAAATTGATTCAATTGAACTTTTGTGTCACTGGCCTACACACAATACCCCATCATGTAAAATGTTTTACATATTAATAAAAAATGAAAAGCTGAAGTGTCTTGAGTCAATAAGTATTCAAACTCTTTGTTATGGAAAACAAGTTCAGGAGTAAAAATGTTGAGAACAAGTCACATAATAAGTTGCATGGACTAGCTCTGTGTGCAATAATAATTTAACATGATTTTTGAATGACTACCTCATCTCTGTACTCCAGACATATGTAAGGTCCCTCAGTCGAGCAGTGAATTTCAAACACAGATACAATCACAAAGACCAGGGAGGTCTTCCAATGCCTCGCAAAGAAGGGAACCAATTGGTATATGGGTAAAACAATTAAAGCAGACATTAAATATCCCTTTGAACATAGTAAAGTTATTAATTACACTTTGGGTGGTGTATCAATATACCCAGTCACTACAAAAATACAGGCGTCCTCCCTAACTCAGTTTCCAGAGAGGAAGGACACCACTCAGGGATTTCACCATTAGGTGAAAGGTGACCTTAAAACAGTTACAGAGTTTAATGGCTGTGATAGGAGAAACCTGATGATGGATCAACAACATTGATACTCCACAATACTAACATAAATAACAGAGTGAAAAGAAGGACACCTGTACAGAATACAAAATATTCCAAAACATGTATCCTGTTTGCAACAAGGCACTAAAGTAATACTGCAAAAAATATGGCAAAGCAATTAACCTTTTCTCCTGAATACCAAGTGTTATGTTTGGGGCAAAACCAATACAACACATTACTGAGTACCACTCTCCATATTTTCAAGCATAGTGGTTGCTGCATCATGTTATTGTAATCAGCAAGGATAAAAAATAAACAGAATGGAGTTAAGCACATGCAAAAACCCTAGAGGAAAACCTGGTTCAGTCTGCTTTCCACCAGACACTGGGAGATTAATTCACCTTTCCGCACGACAATAACCTAAAACACAAGGCCAAATCTACACTGGAGTTGCTTACCAAGAAGACATTGAATGTTCCTGAGTGGCAGAGTTACAGTTTTGACTTAAAATTCTGCTTGAAAATCCTTGGCAAGGCCTAAAAATGGTTGTCTGGCAATGATCAACAACCAATTTGACAGAGCTTAAAGAATTTTGAAAAGAATAATGGGAAAATGTTGAACAATCAAGGTGCGGAAAGCTCTTAAAGACTTACCCAGAAAGACTCAAAGTGATTCTAACATTTAAATCAAATCAAATCAAATGTTATTTGTCACATACACATGGTTAGCAGATGTTAATGCGAGTGTAGCGAAATGCTTGTGCTTCTAGTTCCGACAATGCAGTAATAACAAGTAATCTAACTAACAATTCCAAAACTACTGTCTTGTACACAGTGTAAGGGGATAAAGAATATGTACATAAGGATATATGAATGAGTGATGGTACAGAGCAGCATAGGCAAGATACAGTAGATGGTATCGAGTACAGTATGTACAAATGAGATGAGTATGTAAACAAAGTGGCATAGTATAAAGTGGCTAGTGATACATGTATTACATAAGGATATCGTCGATGATATAGAGTACAGTATATACGTATGCATATGAGATGAATAATGTAGGGTAAGTAACATTTATATAAGGTAGCATTGTTTAAAGTGGCTAGTGATATATTTACATCATTTCCCATCAATTCCCATTATTAAAGTGGCTGGAGTTGAGTCAGTGTCAGTGTGTTGGCAGCAGCCACTCAGTGTTAGTGGTGGCTGTTTAACAGTCTGATGGCCTTGAGATAGAAGCTGTTTTTCAGTCTCTCGGTCCCAGCTTTGATGCACCTGTACTGACCTCGCCTTCTGGATGATAGCGGGGTGAACAGGCAGTGGCTCGGGTGGTTGATGTCCTTGATGATCTTTATGGCCTTCCTGTGACATCGGGTGGTGTAGGTGTCCTGGAGGGCAGGTAGTTTGCCCCCGGTGATGCGTTTTGCAGACCTCACTACCCTCTGGAGAGCCTTACGGTTGAGGGCGGTGCAGTTGCCATACCAGGCGGTGATACAGCCCGCCAGGATGCTCTCGATTGTGCATCTGTAGAAGTTTGTGAGTGCTTTTGGTGACAAGCCGAATTTCTTCAGCCTCCTGAGGTTGAAGAGGCGCTGCTGCGCCTTCTTCACGATGCTGTCTGTGTGAGTGGACCAATTCAGTTTGTCTGTGATGTGTATGCCGAGGAACTTAAAACTTGCTACCCTCTCCACTACTGTTCCATCGATGTGGATAGGGGGGTGTTCCCTCTGCTGTTTCCTGAAGTCCACAATCATCTCCTTAGTTTTGTTGACGTTGAGTGTGAGGTTATTTTCCTGACACCACACTCCGAGGGCCCTCACCTCCTCCCTGTAGGCCGTCTCGTCGTTGTTGGTAATCAAGCCTACCACTGTTGTGTCGTCCGCAAACTTGATGATTGAGTTGGAGGCGTGCGTGGCCACGCAGTCGTGGGTGAACAGGGAGTACAGGAGAGGGCTCAGAACGCACCCTTGTGGGGCCCCAGTGTTGAGGATCAGCGGGGAGGAGATGTTGTTGCCTACCCTCACCACCTGGGGGCGGCCCGTCAGGAAGTCCAGTACCCAGTTGCACAGGGCGGGGTCGAGACCCAGGGTCTCGAGCTTGATGACGAGCTTGGAGGGTACTATGGTGTTGAATGCCGAGCTGTAGTCGATGAACAGCATTCTCACATAGGTATTCCTCTTGTCCAGATGGGTTAGGGCAGTGTGCAGTGTGGTTGAGATTGCATCGTCTGTGGACCTATTTGGGCGGTAAGCAAATTGGAGTGGGTCTAGGGTGTCAGGTAGGGTGGAGGTGATATGGTCCTTGACTAGTCTCTCAAAGCACTTCATGATGAATATTGACTTTTATTGAAATAATCAAGATATATGACTGTTTTATTTGACATTATATTTTTTTATACAAATGTTAGATTTTTTCTTCCACTTTGACATGACAGAGTACTTTGTGTAGATTGTTTACAAAAAATGACAATTAAATCCATTTTAATTCCACTTTGTAACACAACAAAATGTGGAAAAAGTCAAGGGGTGTGAATACTTTCTGAAGGTACTGTATGCCTCATCCACTTCAAAGAACAGAATATTATATGACAATATCATTTTATACGAATGGAATATGAACAGTATCTTCTAAAGATGTGAATGTATTCATTCCCTTATACTCCTGTGCTCTAAAAGCAATTTTGATGCTGCACTTTGGCTGAAATTATTAGATTTGAAGTTGATTAGAAAACAGAGGGAACGGAGAAGGAGGAAGCGAAGTGTACTAAGCCTGGCGGCACAGCGGTTTGTGAAAGCCAGCTAATGTTTTATTTAAAACCAAGGGGAAAGCTGGAGGTCTAGGGGCAACATAGGAAAACAGCACCAAGTCGAAGGCCAATGATTCTAGTTAAAGGGCTACCTCTACGACATAAGTGGTCTCAAATAAGATCATTAATTCTTCAGATCTGATGTCCAGTACACATTTGCCTGCACTAGCTACCACATTTAACTGTTTTAGTACCTGCAAGAGAATGTCCCTTATATGCACAAAGTTATCTTAAAGACATGCTCTGGTATTTGAGGACTACTAAGTCTTTTTTAAACCACTTTGGGGTGAATGTCTCAATGTGTAGTTCATACATGCATAATCTATGAGCAGAATTAATGTCTTACCTCAATTAGCCAAGACATCCTGTCATGTTGTGTCTTGTCTCTGTCCTTTCCCTTCACCCTGTCTCCCTCTGCTGGTCGTTGTTAGGTTACCTTTTCTCCCCCGCTTTCTCCCAGCTGTTCCTTGTCTCCTCTAACTACCCATTCACCCCGTTTCCCACCTGTTCCCTTTTTCCCTCTGATTAGGTCCCTATATCTCTCTCTGTTTCTGTTCCTGTCCTTGTCGGATTCTTGTTTGTGTTTCATGCCTGAGCCAGACTATCGTCATGTTTGCTGTAACCTTGTCCTGTCCTGTCGGAATCTGCCGGTCTATCTGAGCCTACCTATGTTTGGTTATTAAAGAAGCTCTGTTTAAGTTAGTTCGCTTTTGGGTCCTCATTCACTCACCATAACAGAAGAATCCGACCAAGAATGGACCCAGCGACTTCGGATCCTCTCCACTCAGCCGTCGGAATCCAGGGAGCGATGCTAGGCAGACACGAGCAGGAAGTGTCTGCTGCTCGACATGCCGTTGAGACCCTGGCCACCCAAGTCTCCAACCTCACAGAACAGGTTCACCATCTCCGCCTCGATCCACCGGCCACTTCCAGGGCTTTCGAATCTCCGGAGCCCAGAATCAATAACCCGCCGTGTTACTCTGGGGAGCCCACTGAATGCCGCTCGTTCCTCACCCAGTGTGATATTGTGTTTTCTCTCCAGCCCAACACTTACTCCAGGAGCACTGCTCGTGTCGCCTACGTCATATCTCTCCTTATTGGACGGGCTCGTGAGTGGGGCACGGCAATCTGGGAGGCAAGGGCTGAGTGTACTAACCAGTATCAGGACTTTAAGGAGGAGATGATACGGGTTTTTGATCGATCTGTTTTTGGGGAGGAGGCTTCCAGGGCCCTGTCTTCCCTATGTCAAGGTAATCGATCCATAACAGACTACTCTATTGAGTTTCGCACTCTTGCTGCCTCCAGTGGCTGGAACGAGCCGGCTTTGCTCGCTCGTTTTCTGGAGGGTCTCCGCGCAGAGGTAAAGGATGAGATTCTCTCCCGGGAGGTCCCTTCCAGCGTGGATTCCCTGATTGAACTCGCTATTCGCATTGAGCGACGGGTTGATCTGCGTCACCGAGCTCGTGGAAAGGAGCTCGCGTTCTCCGTTGCCCCCCTCTCCGCATCACTACCATCTTCCTCTGCCGGCTCGGGAGCTGAGCCTATGCAGCTGGGAGGTATCCGCATCTCGACTAAGGAGAGGGAACGGAGAATCACCAACCGCCTCTGTCTCTATTGCGGTTCTGCTGGTCATTTTGTCACTTCATGTCCAGTAAAAGCCAGAGCTCATCAGTAAGCGGAGGGCTACTGGTGAGCGCTACTACTCCTGTCTCTCCTTCAAGATCCTGCACTACCTTGTCGGTCCATCTACGCTGGACCGGTTCGTCAGCTTCCTGCAGTGCCTTAATAGACTCTGGGGCGGAGGGCTGTTTTATGGACGAGACCTGGGCTCGGGAACATGACATTCCTCTCAGACAGTTAAGGGAGTCCACGGCCTTGTTCGCCCTGGATGGTAGTCCTCTCCCCAGGATTCAGCGTGAGACGCTACCTTTAACCCTCACTGTTTCTGGTAATCATAGCGAAACCATTTCTTTTTTGATTTTTCGTTCACCTTTTACACCTGTTGTTTTGGGCCATCCCTGGCTAGTTTGTCATAATCCTTCCATTAATTGGTCTAGTAATTCTATCCTCTCCTGGAACGTCTCTTGTCATGTGAAATGTTTAATGTCTGCTATCCCTCCTGTTTCCTCTGTCTCTTCTTCACAGGAGGAGCCTGGTGATTTGACAGGGGTGCCGGAGGAATATCACGATCTGCGCACGGTGTTCAGTCGGTCCAGGGCCACCTCTCTTCCTCCACACCGGTCGTATGATTGTAGTATTGATCTCCTTCCGGGAACCACTCCCCCCCGGGGTAGACTATACTCTCTGTCGGCTCCCGAACGTAAGGCTCTCGAGGATTATTTGTCTGTAGCTCTTGACGCCGGTACCATAGTCCCCTCCTCCTCTCCCGCCGGAGCGGGGTTTTTTTTTGTCAAGAAGAAGGACGGGTCTCTGCGCCCCTGCATAGATTATCGAGGGCTGAATGACATAACAGTTAAGAATCGTTATCCGCTTCCTCTTATGTCTTCAGCCTTCGAGATCCTGCAGGGAGCCAGGTTTTTCACTAAGTTGGACCTTCGTAACGCTTACCATCTCGTGCGCATCAGGGAGGGGGACGAGTGGAAGACGGCGTTTAACACTCCGTTAGGGCACTTTGAATACCGGGTTCTTCCTTTCGGCCTCGCTAACGCTCCAGCTGTCTTTCAGGCATTAGTCAATGATGTCCTGAGAGACATGCTGAACATCTTTGTTTTCGTTTACCTTGACGATATCCTGATTTTTTCACCGTCACTCCAGATTCATGTTCAGCACGTTCGACGTGTCCTCCAGCGCCTTTTAGAGAATTGTCTTTTTGTGAAGGCTGAGAAGTGCACTTTTCATGCCTCCTCCGTCACATTTCTCGGTTCTGTTATTTCCGCTGAAGGCATTAAGATGGATCCCGCTAAAGTCCAAGCTGTCATTGATTGGCCCGTCCCTAAGTCACGCGTCGAGCTGCAGCGCTTTCTCGGCTTCGCGAACTTCTATCGTCGTTTCATCCGTAATTTCGGTCAGGTGGCCGCTCCTCTCACAGCCCTTACTTCTGTCAAGACGTGCTTTAAGTGGTCCGTTTCCGCCCAGGGAGCTTTTGATCTCCTCAAGAATCGTTTTACATCCGCTCCTATCCTTGTTACACCTGACGTCTCTAGACAGTTCGTTGTCGAGGTTGACGCGTCAGAGGTGGGCGTGGGAGCCATTCTTTCTCAGCGCTCCCTCTCTGACGACAAGGTCCACCCATGCGCGTATTTTTCTCATCGCCTGTCGCCGTCGGAACGTAACTATGATGTGGGTAACCGCGAACTGCTCGCCATCCGGTTAGCCCTAGGCGAATGGCGACAGTGGTTGGAGGGGGCGACCGTTCCTTTTGTCGTTTGGACTGACCATAGGAACCTTGAGTACATCCGTTCTGCCAAACGACTTAATGCGCGTCAGGCGCGTTGGGCGCTGTTTTTCGCTCGTTTCGAGTTCGTGATTTCTTATCGTCCGGGCTCTAAGAACACCAAGCCTGATGCTTTGTCTCGTCTCTTCAGTTCTTCAGTAGCCTCCACTGACCCCGAGGGGATTCTCCCTGAGGGGCGTGTTGTCGGGTTGACTGTCTGGGGAATTGAGAGGCAGGTAAAACAAGCGCTCACTCACACTCCGTCGCCGCGCGCTTGTCCTAGGAACCTTCTTTTCGTTCCCGTTCCTACTCGTCTGGCCGTTCTTCAGTGGGCTCACTCTGCCAAGTTAGCCGGCCACCCTGGCGTTCGGGGTACGCTTGCTTCCATTCGCCAGCGTTTTTGGTGGCCCACCCGGGAGCATGACACGCGTCGTTTCGTGGCTGCTTGTTCGGTCTGCGCGCAGACTAAGTCCGGTAACTCTCCTCCTGCCGGCCATCTCAGGCCGCTTCCTATTCCCTCTCGACCGTGGTCTCACATCGCCTTAGATTTTGTCACCGGACTGCCTTCGTCAGCGGGGAAGACTGTTATTCTTACGGTTGTCGATAGGTTCTCTAAGGCGGCCCATTTCATTCCCCTTGCTAAGCTTCCTTCTGCTAAAGAGACGGCACAAATCATCATCGAGAATGTTTTCAGAATTCATGGCCTTCCGTCAGACGTCGTTTCGGACAGAGGTCCGCAATTCACGTCTCAATTTTGGAGGGAGTTTTGCCGTTTGATTGGGGCTTCCGTCAGTCTCTCTTCCGGCTTTCACCCCCAGTCTAACGGTCAAGCAGAACGGGCCAATCAGACTATTGGTCGCATCTTACGCAGTCTTTCTTTTCGCAACCCTGCGTCTTGGTCAGAACAGCTCCCCTGGGCAGAATACGCCCACAACTCGCTTCCTTCGTCTGCGACCGGGCTATCTCCTTTTCAGAGTAGCCTCGGGTACCAGCCTCCGCTGTTCTCATCTCAGTTCGCCGAGTCCAGCGTCCCCTCCGCTCAGGCTTTTGTCCAACGTTGCGAGCGCACCTGGAAGAGGGTCAGGTCTGCACTTTGCCGTTATAGGACGCAGACTGTGAGGGCTGCTAATAAGCGTAGAACTAAGAGTCCTAGATATTGTCGCGGTCAGAGAGTTTGGCTCTCCACTCAGAACCTTCCCCTTAAGACGGCTTCTCGCAAGTTGACCCCGCGGTTCATTGGTCCGTTCCGTATTTCTCGGGTCATTAATCCTGTCGCAGTTCGACTTCTTCTTCCGCGATACCTTCGTCGCGTCCACCCGGTCTTCCATGTCTCCTGTATTAAGCCCGTTCTTCGCGCCCCCGCTCGTCTTCCCCCCCCCCCCCCCCCCATCCTTGTCGAGGGCGCACCCATCTACAGGGTCCGCAGGATTTTGGACATGCGTCCTCGGGGCCGTGGTCACCAGTACCTTGTCGATTGGGAGGGGTACGGTCCTGAGGAGAGGAGTTGGGTTCCCTCTCGGGACGTGCTGGACCGTGCGCTGATCGAGGATTTCCTCCGTTGCCGCCAGGTTTCCTCCTCGAGTGCGCCAGGAGGCGCTCGGTGAGTGGGGGGGTACTGTCATGTTGTGTCTTGTCTCTGTCCTTTCCCTTCACCCTGTCTCCCTCTGCTGGTCGTTGTTAGGTTACCTTTTCTCCCCCGCTTTCTCCCAGCTGTTCCTTGTCTCCTCTAACTACCCATTCACCCCGTTTCCCACCTGTTCCCTTTTTCCCTCTGATTAGGTCCCTATATCTCTCTCTGTTTCTGTTCCTGTCCTTGTCGGATTCTTGTTTGTGTTTCATGCCTGAGCCAGACTATCGTCATGTTTGCTGTAACCTTGTCCTGTCCTGTCGGAATCTGCCGGTCTATCTGAGCCTACCTATGTTTGGTTATTAAAGAAGCTCTGTTTAAGTTAGTTCGCTTTTGGGTCCTCATTCACTCACCATAACACATCCCTAGTTTGAAAGCAACTGTTTTCTGGAACAGGTGCTGCACCATTTCCCCTACATTTCCCCCTACATGGGCCAGCCGCCTAGCAATTCAAGTTCCAGCCAAGAATCACACACGACAGAGGGAGAGAGAGAGCAATGACTTGGTGCACATTATCTGAACATATGTGATGTAGTACGCAATTTTATGAGACCACTTTTGGCTTGTGGGCGCTACTTTCAGAACTACTGGCTAAAAAGTATATAAAAGTACTGTAGAATCTGTTTAATGTGAACTGGATAGCTAATTTAATTTAACCCTTACTTTACCAGTTAAGTTGACTGAGAAAACATTCATATTTACAGCAACGACCTGGGGAATAGTTCCAGGGGAGAGGAGGGGGGATGAATGAGCCAATTGGAAGCTGGGGATGATTAGGTGGCCATGATGATATGAGGGACAGATGGGGAATTTAGCCAGGACACCGGAGTTAACACCCCTACTCTTATGACAATTGTCATGGGATCTTTAGTGACCACAGAGAGTCAGAACAACCATCTAATGTGGGACACCCTCTGTCCCCAATCACTGCCCAGGGGCATTGGGATATTTCTTTAGACCAGAGGAAAGTGTACTTCCTACTGGCTCTCCAACACCACTTCCAGCAGCATCTGGTATCCCATCCAGGGGCCGACCAGGACCATCCTTGCTTAGCTTCAGAGGAAAGTCAGCAGTGGGATGCAGGGTGGTATGATGCTGGCCCGACTCAATAGCCAGAATCATTGAGTGTTTATTTTTAACTTGTGTTCAGACTATAACTGGGTTAAAACCAAGCCAATTACTGCTGTGAGAGACGGTTAAGAGGAGGGAGCGACTGTTTTCTCAGCCAAATTAGCTCGCTCCACATTCAGATGGGAATAATTTGGACCACCCATAACAGAGATTTCACTGATGTGCTTTATTCATCCTCCTCTCTCTCTCTCCCCATCTCTCCCGCTTTCTCTCTCTCTATCCATCTCTCTCCGTCCCTCCTCACATAGCATCAAATGGAACCAGACAGAGGGACAGATTAATCGAGCAGCACACCATTTGTCACCATCCAGAATCCTCAGACAATCCCTAACAGGGCTGTAGGCTTTCTGAAATCAGCTTGTTGTGAAGAAACACGTCTTTGAATATGAAGCAGCTTTGCTATTATACAGTGCTCTCTCAGCAGGCAGGCAGAACAGTAATACACCGTATTTAACCTTCGAGGACATTGACTACTGTAGATAGAGCAGGCACAATAATTAAAACACATTCAGGCATCAGGCATCACACAATCCCACAGAGATATGATTATATACACTGAACAAAAATATAAATGCAACATGTAAAGTGTTGGTCCCATGTTTCATGAACTAAAATAAAAGATTCCTTAGTTCTCCAAAATGTTGTGCACAGATCTGGTTACATCCCAGTTAGTGAGCATTTCTCCTTTGCCAAGATAATCCATCCACCTGACAAGTGTGGCATATCAAGAAGCTGATTAAACAGCATGATCATTAAACAGATGCACCTTGTTCTGGGAAAGCAGTTTGCTGATGTCAATGTTGTGAACAGAGTGCCCAATGGTGGCGGTGGGGTTATGGTATGGGCAGGAATAAGCTACGGACAAAGAACACAATTGCGTTTTTTCAATGGCAATTTGAATGCACAGAGATACCGTGACGAGATCCTGAGGCCCTTTGTCGTGCCATTCATCCGCCGCCATCACCTCATGTTTCAGCATGATAATGCACAGCCCATGTCACAAGGATCTGTATACAATTCCTGGAAGCTGAAAATGTCCCAGTTCTTCCATGGCATGCATACTCAGCAGACATGTTAGCCATTGAGCATGTTTGGGATGCTCTGGATCGATGTGTACAACAGCGTGTTCCAGTTCCTGCCAATATCCAACAACTTGGCAAAGCCATTGAAGAGGAGTGGATCAACATTCCCATAAGCTTTATGTGAAGAAGATGTGTCGTGCTGCATGAGGCAAATGGTCACACCAGATACTGACTGGTTTTGTGATCCACACCCCTACCTTTTTTTTGTAAAGATATCTGTGACTAACAGATGCATATCTGTATTCCCAGTCATGTGAAATCCATAGATTAGGGCCTAAAAAAATATTTCAATTGACTGATTTCCTTATATGAACCGTAACAGAGTAAAATCTTTGAAATTGTTGCATTTATATTTTTGTTCAGTATAAAACATGCCATTTAGCAGACACTTTTTTCCAAAGCGACTTACAGTTATGCGTGCATACAGTTCATATACAGGTGGTCCCTGGAACTGAAAGCCACTATCCTGGCATTGCAAGTGCCGTGCTCTACCAACTGAGCTACAGAGGACCACTACTACTAACAACCACAAATTGCCTACCGTTTAACCGTCTAACAGATGAGACATTGCCTCATTTACACGTAATTGTCAAGTGTCATTCTGTTAACAAACCTCCAAACGAGCTTCAATGCCATATAACACTCCTTCCATGGCCTCCAACTGCTCTTAAATTCTAGTAAAACTAAATGCATGCTCTTCACTGCCCGCACCTGCCCGCCCGAATAGCATCACTACTCTGGACGGTTCTGACTTAGAATATGTGGACAACTATAAATACCTAGGTGTCTGGGTAGACTGTAAACTCTCCCTCCAGACTCACATTAAGCATCTCCAATCCAAAATGAAATCTAGAATCGTCTTCCTATTTCGTAACAAAGTCTCCTTCACTCATGCTGCCAAACATACCCTCGTAAAACTGACTATCCTACCGATCCTTGACTTCGGCGATATCATTTGCAAAATAGCCTCCAACACTCTACTCAGCAAATTGGATGCAGTCCATCACAGTGCCATCCGTTTTGTCACCAAAGCCCCATATACTACCCACCACTGCGACCTGTATGCTCTTGTTGGCTGGTCCTCACTACATATTCGTCGCAAAACCCACTGGCTCCAGGTCATCTATAAGTCTTTGCTAGGTAAAACGCCACCTTATCTCAGTTCACTGGGCACCATATCAACACCCACACATAGCATGCGCTCCAGCAGGTACAGTGCCTTGCAAAAGTTTTCGGCCCCCTTGAACTTTGCGACCTTTTGCCACATTTCAGGCTTCAAACATAAAGATATAAAACTGTATTTTTTTGTGAAGAATCAACAACAAGTGGGACACAATCATGAAGTGGAACAACATTTATTGGATATTTCAAACTTTTTTAACAAATCAAAAACTGAAAAATTGGGTGTGCAAAATTATTCAGCCCCCTTAAGTTAATACTTTGTAGCGCCACCTTTTGCTGCGATTACAGCTGTAAGTCGCTTGGGGTATGTCTCTATCAGTTTTGCACATCGAGAGACTGACATTTTTTCCCATTCCTCCTTGCAAAACAGCTCGAGCTCAGTGAGGTTGGATGGAGAGCATTTGTGAACAGCAGTTTTCAGTTCTTTCCACAGATTCTCGATTGGATTCAGGTCTGGACTTTGACTTGGCCATTCTAACACCTGGATATGTTTATTTTTGAACCATTCCATTGTAGATTTTGCTTTATGTTTTGGAACATTGTCTTGTTGGAAGACAAATCTCCGTCCCAGTCTCAGGTCTTTTGCAGACTCCATCAGGTTTTCTTCCAGAATGGTCCTGTATTTGGCTCCATCCATCTTCCCATCAATTTTCACCATCTTCCCTGTCCCTGCTGAAGAAAAGCAGGCCCAAACCATGATGCTGCCACCACCATGTTTGACAGTGGGGATGGTGTGTTCAGGGTGATGAGCTGTGCTGCTTTTACGCCAAACATAACGTTTTGCATTGTTGCCAAAAAGTTCCATTTTGGTTTCATCTGACCAGAGCACCTTCTTCCACATGTTTGGTGTGTCTCCCAGGTGGCTTGTGGCAAACTTTAAACAACACTTTTTATGGATCTCTTTAAGAAATGGCTTTCTTCTTGCCACTCTTCCATAAAGGCCAGATTTGTGCAATATACAACCTATGGACAGAGTCTCCCACCTCAGCTGTAGATCTCTGCAGTTCATCCAGAGTGATCATGGGCCTCTTGGCTGCATCTCTGATCAGTCTTCTCCTTGTATGAGCTGAAAGTTTAGAGGGACGGCCAGGTCTTGGTAGATTTGCAGTGGTCTGATACTCCTTCCATTTCAATATTATCGCTTGCACAGTGCTCCTTGGGATGTTTAAAGCTTGGGAAATCTTTTTGTATCCAAATCCGGCTTTAAACTTCTTCACAACAGTATCTCGGACCTGCCTGGTGTGTTCCTTGTTCTTCATGATGCTCTCTGCGCTTTTGACGGACCTCTGAGACTATCACAGTGCAGGTGCATTTATACGGAGACTTGATTACACACAGGTGGATTGTATTTATCATCATTAGTCATTTAGGTCAACATTGGATCATTCAGAGATCCTCACTGAACTTCTGGAGAGAGTTTGCTGCACTGAAAGTAAAGGGGCTGAATAATTTTGCACGCCCAATTTTTCAGTTTTTGATTTGTTAAAAAGGTTTGAAATATCCAATAAATGTCGTTCCACTTCATGATTGTGTCCCACTTGTTGTTGATTCTTCACAAAAAAATACAGTTTTATATCTTTATGTTTGAAGCCTGAAATGTGGCAAAAGGTCGCAAAGTTCAAGGGGGCCGAATACTTTCGCAAGGCACTGTATATTTCACTGGTCATCCCCAAAGCCAACACCCCCTTTGGCCGCCTTTCCTTCCAGTTTTCTGCTGCCAATGACTGGAACGAATTGCAAAAATCACTGAAGTTGGAGACTTATATCTCCCTCACTAACTTTAGGCATCAGCTGTCAGAGCAGCTTACCGATCGCTTCAGCTGTACACAGCTCATCTGTAAATATCCCACGCACCTCCCTACCTCATCCCCATAGTTGTTTTTGTTTTTATGCTCTTTTGCACACCAGTATTTCTACTTGCACATCCTCATCTGCACATCTATCACTACAGTGTTAATTGCTAAATTGTAATTACTTCGCCACTATTGGCCTATTTATTGCCTTACCTCCTTACTTCATTTGCACACACTGTATACAGATTCTTCTATTGTGTTATTGACTGTTTGTTTATCCAATGTGTAACGCTGTGTTGTTGTTTTTGTCGCACTGCTTTGCTTTATCTTGACCAGGTCGCAGTTATAAATGAGAACTTTTTCTCAACTGGCCTACCTGGTTAAATGAAATAAAGGTGAAATAAAAATAAAAAATAAAATAAAACAAACGCCACTATTCTGGAAGGTGCAACATTAGAATATACATTAAGTTTATTCCACTGTAGATACTCATTACCATGTGGACAATCAAGCTATTTGGATAGATCTGAATTTCCTATTAGAGTGAAGGGCCTTGCTCAAGGGCACATCGTCTGCTGTCCCCACTTACTTCAAGATGTCCACAATTGTTCCTGTACACAAGAAAGCAAAGGTAACTGAACTAAATGACCATCGCTCCGTAGCACTCACTTCTGTCATCATTAAGTGCTGCTGACCTATATACATAGACATGGAATCCCTGGTCACTTTAATAATGGCACACTATTTGCTTTAATAATGTTTACATAATGCTTTACTAATTTCATATGTATATACTGTATTCTATTCTGAAGTATTTTAGTCCATGCAACTCCGACATTGATCATCCTGATATTTATATATTACTTTTATTTTATCTTTATTTAACTAGGCAAGGCAGGCTACCCTTCCTGCCGCCCCACTTAATACCAATCTTTTACTTTTAGATTTGTGTGTATTGTTGGGAATTTTTAGACACTACTGCACTGTTGGAGCTAGGTACACAAGCATTTCGCAACACCCACAACATCTGCTAAATATGTGTATGTGACCAATACAATTTGATTTGATTTGATTTTGTCTTCTCCAAACCTCCAACGCTTTATATTCTATTTTTCTGTTGAGTTGACAGACAGTTATGACTGAGACAGTTTAAAGATGCTCCACTTTGTGCAACTACTTCGTACAATCAAAAGCTGGTTTATGAAAGGAAACAAAATGTTGATTCTGAGCCACAGCTGTTCGCAGCTAGCAACAGTAAGCTGTACTTTGAGTCACGCAAGGCCGTTTAAGGCACTGCAACTGTAATATAAAACACTGAGGTGAGAGACAGTTACACCTGAAAGAGGACAAAAGACATCCTCCTGGGATGAAAGCTTGAAAAGGTTACATGATGACACTGCTGCCTTTCACAGAGACATTTAAAAGTCAAACCTGCCAAGTGAATGCACCACACCATAAAGACAATCCTGGCCCCTTTTCATGGTGTCAAAGGTCACAGGAAAGTTCAAGGGACCTAGAGTGACTTGTAACAGCAAGTTGGAATGGAATTCCCTAGTGTGCTTTGAACCTGAAGAGACAATCTCTCTCTCATTTATCTCTTGAATCTAAACACCAAAAGACACCAAACGGAATGAGTCATCATGAAGTTAACTTTTTGACATGACGCAACTAGCAATGAATGGCAGCACTGCAAGAGTATCTTCCCAAATTGTTCATAGGCCTGCATTCTTTTTTCACAGTGCATTGTAAAGGCTTCAAAATAATTATGTTCTACAATATTTATGAACAAGAGTTAGATTTGGTCTTCTGTTCTGTCTGATTGCAAAGTTACCTTTCTGTTGTTTTGTACAGTAGTGCCAATGGGCCAGAGATTTAGTGGCAGGTTGGTTTTGCTTACAAATGCTTCAAAAACCTATCCACGTTTTTTTCCCCCTCTCATTCTTCCTTCTGATCTTTTTATTGTTGGACTGAGTTATAATTGAGTGTAACAAACATACTGACAACAAAATATTACAGTATAGCCTGTTTTGCAATAAAAATATTCTGTCACACTTTACCATGAGCACCAAGTTAAAAACCTAATAGCAATGGTCATCAAGAAACATCTGGAACCACAGTCACTCAGGGACATTCACTTAACAATATAAAACAGCTGAAGGACACCAGGGTACACTAAACAATACAGCACCATTGAAGGACAGCATTGAATGGTATGTACTCACTGAAGGCTGCTACTGCCAGGATGAGTGTCACCACGATGGAGATCCAAGATACCCACAATGCCTTCTTCCTGTAGTTTTGAGCCTCATGGGGCTTTAGTCGCATGCTGCTTTCCAGCAGGCCTGTAGAGAGGTGAGAAACTGGTGGTTAATGGCAGCACCCATGCACGTCAAACCAAAGGCAGGAGAAGAATACACTACAACAAGAGCTAATTAACACTGCTTCAAACCACAATTGAGTAGTTCTCCCTCTCCTCCTTTCCCAGCTAGCAAAGAAGCACTGGGCCAGTGAATATGTAATTTGCTGGGTGTTGTAGGGAGGTAAAGGATGCATGACTCACTGAGAGCAAGGTACAACACAGCTACATTTAATTAGCTTGACTAAATTGTTTCTCAGGACACGGCAGGGCTCAATAACTTGTTGCTCTTTTTGATAAAGGATGAATTAAGTTAGCTGTTGCGAAGTTAAATATAGTGTGCTGACAAGTTGTGGTGTGATCATGGACCCATGAAGACAGACTCCTGAGAAGAAAAGGCACAGAGAGAGAGAATTACTAGATATTGGGATTGTGAATCTGGCATGGCTTCCTTCTCCATTGTCATGTGGCTTCGTGTGAATGAGCACTAAAGACTTAACATTTTATACACACTGACTGACAGGAGATTGCAAAGTCATGTAGTGACATTAAAAGGGTGGAAAACAACATGGGAACCCCTCCTCTCATTTTATTCTGATCCTAACAGTCCCATGCTAGAGAACAAGGGCACTCTCTCTGAGAAATTGCCTGGGAGGACAATAGTGATAGAATATTCACAGAATATTCACAGCTCTTCTCCCAGTCCCTTCATTCATTGATTTGTATTCAGTGGGTGGCAGGAATAATGGCGCCGGAGGAGATGGCTGCCGTTTTACGGATTTATTGTGTGTGTTTTTTAGCGTAATTTGTAACTTATTTTGTACATAATGTTTCTGCCTCCGTCTCTTATGACCGAAAAGCGCTTCTAGATGTCAGGACAGAGATTACTCACCCCGTACTGGAATAAGATTTTTTTTCTTTAACGAGTTGGACGTAAAGGATTTACTTCAGACACCCGACAAGACCCTCATCCCCATCATTCGCAGGAGTAAGAGATGGAGATATCGGGGATGTAGGTCTGGGTGCCTTGTAAGGAACCGACGGCGAGTGTGTAATCTGCCTTTACCATCGGTCCTATTAGCCAAAGTACAATGATTGGATAATAAAACAGATGAACTACGAACACGTATATCCTACCAACTGAATATTTAAAAACTGTAATATCTTATGTTTCACCGAGTCATGGCTGAACGACAACATGAATAACATACAGCTGGCGGGTTTCAAGCTTTTTCGGCAGGATAGAACAGCTGCCTCTGGTAAGACAAGGGGGTAAGACAAGGGGTGGCGGTCTGTATATATTTGTAAACAACAGATGGTGCACGAAATCCAAGGGAGTCTCGAGGTTTTGCTAGCCTGAGGTACAGTAGACCACACTATTTACCAATCTATATTCTTCCTAGCTGTCTATTTACCACCACAAACTGATTATGGCACTAGGACCACATTAAATGAGCTGTATACTGCCATAAGAAAACAGGAAAACGCTCACCCAGAGGTGGCACTCCTAGTGGCCAGGGACATTAATACAGTTCTACCTCATTTCTACCAGCATGTTAAATGTGCAACCAGAGGGAAGAAACCTCAAGACCACCTTTACACCACACACAGAGATGCGTACAAAGCTCTCCCTCACCCTCCATTTGGCAAATCTGACCATAATTCTATCCTCCTGATTCCTACTTACAAGCAAAAACGAAAACAGGAAGCACCAGTGACTCGGTCAATAAAAAAGTGGTCAGATGCTAAGCTATAGGACTATTTTTCTAGCACAGCCTGGAATAAGTTCCAGGATTCTTCCGATGGCATTGAGGAGTACACCACATCAGTCACTGGCTTTTTCAATAAGTGCATCAATTACGTCGTCCCCACAGTGACTGTACGTACATACTCCAAACAGAAGCCATGGATTACAGGCAACATCCGCACTGTGCTAAAGGATAGAGCTGACACGTTCAAGGAGCGGGACTCTAAACCGGAAGCTTATAAGAAATCCCGCTATGACCTCCGACGAACCATCAAACAGGCAAAGCGTCAATACAGGACTATTATTGAATCGTACTACACCGGCTCCGACGCTTGTCGGATGTGACAGGGCCTGCACACTATTACAGACTACAAAGGAAACACAGCCGCGAGCTGCCCAGTGACACAAGACTACCAGACAAGCTAAATTACTTCTATGCTCGCCTCGAGGAAAGTAACACTGAAACATACATGAGAGCCTCAGCTGTTCCGGACGACTGTGTGATCACGCTCTCCGCAGTCGATGTGAGTAAGACCTTTAAACAGGTCAACATTCACAAGGCCAGATTACCAGGAGGTACTTGCGCTGACCAACTGGCAAGTGTCTTCACTGACATTTTCAACCTCTCCCTGACCGAGTCTGTAATACCAACATGTTTCAAGCAGACCACCATAGTCCCTTTGCCCAAGAACACTAAGGTAACCTGCCTAAATGACTACCGACCCGTAGCACTCACGTCTGTAGCCGTGAGTGCTTTGTGCTTTGAAAGGCTGGTCATGGCTCACAGCAACACCATCCCAGAAACCCTAGTCCCACTCCAAATTGCATACTGCCCCAACAGATTCACAGATGATGCAATCCCTATTGCACTCCACAGTGCCTTTTCCCACCTGAACAAAAGAAACACCTATGTGAGAACGCTATTCATTGACTACAGCTCAACACCACATTGCCCTCAAAGCTCATAAATAAGCTATGGACCCTGGGACTAAACACCTCCCTCTGCAACTGGATCCTGGACTTCCTGAGGGACTGCCCTCAGGTGGTAAGGGTAGTTAACAACACATCCACCATGCTGATCCTCAACACGTGGGCCCCTCATGGGTGCGTGATCAGTCCCCTCCTGTACTCCCTGTTCACTCATGACTACATGGCCAGGCACGACTCCCAACGCCATCATTAAGTTTGCCGATGACACAACAGTGGTAGGCCTGATCCCTGACAACGATGAGACAGCCTATATGGAAGAGGTCAGAGACCTGGCAGTGTGGTGCCAGGAAAACAACCTCTCCCTCAATGTGATGAAGACAAAGGAGATGATTGTGGACTACAGGAAAAGGAGGACCAAGCACGCCCCCATTCTCATCGACAGGGCTGTAGTGGAGCAGGTTGAGGGCTTCAAGTTCCTTAGTGTCTACATCACCAACAAACTATCATGGTCCAAACACACCAAGACAGTTGTGAAGACGGCACGACAAAGCCTATTCCCCCTCAGGAGACTGAAAAGATTTGGCATGGGTCCTCAGATCCTCAAAAAGTTCTACTGCTGCACCATCAAGAGCATCCTGACTGGTTGCATCACTGTCTGGTATGGCAACTGCTCGGCCTCCAACCGCAAGGCACTACAGAGGGTAGTGCATATGTCCCACTGGGGCCAAGCTTCCTGCCATCCAGGATCTCTATACCAGGTGATGTCAGAGAAAGGCCCTAAAAATTGTCAAAGACTCCAGCCACCCTAGTCCTAGACTGTTTTCGCTGCTACCGCACGGCAAGCGGTACTGGATTGCCAAGTCTAGGTCCAAAAGGCTTCTTAACAGCTTCTACCCTCAAGCCATAAGACTCCTGAACAGCTAATCAAATGGCTATCCAGACTATTTGCATTGCCCCCCCCCTCTTTTACGCCGCTGCTACACTCTGTTTATTATCCACGCATAGTCACCTTAACTCTACCTAACTGTACATATTACCTCAATTACCTCGACTAACACATTGCCTCTGCACCTTGAGTCTGTACCGGTACTGCCTGTATATAGCCTCGCTATTGTTATTTTACTGCTACTCTTGAATTATTTGTTACTTTTATTTATTTAATTTGTATCTATTGTTTAGTTAACACTTATTTTCTTCAAACTGCATTGTTTGTTAAGGGCTTGTAAGTAACCATTTCACTGTAATGTCTACAGCTGTTGTATTCGGTGCATGTGACAAATATGATTTGACTTGATTTGATTTGAATGTCATCAGGACCCAACAGATCTTATCACTTGTCGAGCACTGACTTGCAATCAGCTGTGTGTGTGTGTGTTTAGTGAGTGAGAGAGCAACAGGGAAGGTTGCAGCCTCGTTCAACTCACATGATCCACATCTAGGATCAGCAGTGGAAGCATGTGCCCAACAAACCCCTCTGTAGACACATGCACGCACAAGCACGTACAAACACACACACACTACATTTGCCGTCATGATGATAAACAGCATACATTGGATGATTCACACTTTCCCTTTCCCAGAACTACGGAGGGTAAAGATCACTGTATACGTAGTGGCTAGTGTTAAATTCATCCCAGAGAAATACATAGATTTTCCATCCATGTTGGTTTTGTGGATTAAATAGATTCAGAATGTTCAACATACTCATATTGGCAGTAATTCCAATGTTTTCCCTCTAATGAATAGGTCATTAGATTCCCATGACACTCTAGGCTATGATTATAATCTCTCATAGAATGTTAATAAATTATATGAATAAAACCCATGGAACCTTCCCTTTCAAAAGGTAGATCCAACAGAATGTCAATTCACTCTGACATTCCACTCCTCCCCACAGTCTCCCATATTACCAGCTGTCAATTAAAAACACTCATAAATGATTCAACGCACTGAATTGATTGGTTGGGGTGATTCCAAGTAACATATGATGGGGGTCTGAAGACTCTGAAACCTCAGCTTCAATCTATGAGGAGCAGAAAGGCACAGTTGAAGACACACAGACACATGTTACATCTAACATGTACACTACCATTCAAAAGTTTGGGGTCACTTAGAAATGTCCATGTTTTTGAAAGAAAAGCACATTTTTTGTGCATTAAAATAACATCAAATTGATCCGAAATACAGTGTAGACATTGTTAATGTTATAAATAACTATTGTAGCTGGAAACAGCATATTTTTTATGGAATATCTATATAGGAGTACAGAGGCCCATTATCAGCAACCATCACTCCTTTGTTCCAATGGCATGTTATGTTAGCTAATCCAAGAAATAATTTTAAAAGGCTAACTGATCATTAGAAAACCCTTTTGCAATTATGTTAGCACAGCTGAAAACTGTTGTACTGATTAAAGAAACAATAAAACTGGCCTTCTTTAGACTAGTTGAGTATCTGGAGCATCAACATTTGTGGGTTCGATTACAGGCTCAAAATGGTCAGAAACAAAGACCTTTCTTCTGAAACTCTTCAGTCTATTCTTGTTCTGGGAAATTAAGTCTATTCCATGAGAGAAATTGCCAAGAAAGATCTCATGCAACGCTGTCCTACTCCCTTCACAGAACAGAGAACTGTCTCTAACCAGAATAGAAAGAGTGGGAGGCCCTGGTGCACAACTGAGCAAGAGGACAAGTACATTAGAGTGTCTAGTTTGAGAAACAGATGCCTCACAAGTCCTCAACTGGCAGCTTCATTAAATAATACCCGCAAAACACCAGTCTCAATGTCAACAGTGAAGAGGTGACTCCGGGATGCTGGCCTTGTACTGTAGCACTAAGATCATATTTCATCTATTTAGTTTAAATTTAATTTAGAGTATTTTAGAGCTCCATTGCTTTTGGGAAACCCAGCCCTGGCCAGCCAGAGCTTCAGCACCGACAATACTTCTATCTCTACATGGAGTCTCTTTAGGACTTTTTCAAATACTGGTTTCGATGTTCACTATGGGGTTCGCTAAGGACCACCTACTCTTAGAAGTACCTAACAAAATCATCTGTTGGAGACAGACAGGTAGAGCGGTATATGTCTCACTTCCTTGTCATGGCTGAATCAGAATTAGTTAGGTAACAAAGATAAATAAGATGTTTTATCTTATTTTTGTCATTAGAATGTCTTCTTTTGGATAATACTGTTGGCAGTTGCATTTTCCTCTCTCTTCTCCAGGGAAAAGTCACTTGGGGCCCAGAGAGGGGAGAGGTCAGGATTGTCTTCATATGTGAGGGTATCTGTTAAACCATGTGAAGGGCTCCACAATGTCTGTACACCAGTCACTCCCTACTTTTCCCATTGGGGGGAGGAGTATGACAGTGTCTGGAACCATTGTATGTCCCCTCTGAGGTTGCCCTTATCTTGACCTAGTATATGACCTAAGAGGCTCACTGTCTTTTCTGATCTTGTCCAGGAGGGGGTGAATTTGAGATGGGAGTATCTAGAATTGACCATTGATATATGCCATTGGATGAGGTAATGTTTTGGTCCTAAGTGGTACCAAGAAGGAGATTAGAATCTTGTCTAAAGAGACCAAACTGAACAATAATTTAAAGCTAATGCTGTCTGGCTAGGAGATACTCCTCTCTCTCAATTAATAGTCTTCCTTTGTAATGTTCCTAAGATCTGTTATTCTTCATGTGAGTTGAGAGGGGTGTGTCTTGGCTATAAATGATACTAAGAATTGTTTTGTAAGCACTCTCAAAGAATTCATTTATAGACACTGAATTGATCTGAGAGTCACAGGGCTATGGTGAAGCTCATATTTAATTAAAGATGGACTTTAAAATATAACTCTGACTTGTGTGTGGTTTGCTCTCTCATACAGGAAATTACCACGACATCCTTAAAGAGTGCCTGTCCCTAAAAAGCAACTTCTCATTTTGAAAATGGTCTATGTGTCACGCCCTGACCTTAGATATCCTTTTTATTCTCTATTTTGGTTAGGTCAAGGTGTGACTAGGGTGGGTAGTCTAGTTTTTAATTTCTATGTTGGCCTGGTATGGTTCCCAATCAGAGGCAGCTGTCTATCGTTGTCTCTAAATGGGGATCATATTTAGGCAGCCTTTTCCCACTGGGTTTTTGTGGGATCTTGTCTATGTATAGTTGCCTGCGAGCGCCTTGGTCCATTAATTGAACCAACGCTCGTGACACTATGCAGCATCGATATGAGCCAAAAACCTTAATCTAGTTTCAAAATGTTGCACAATATTAAACACATGGCTTCGTTTTACAACAAGAGTATAGCATACTTGGCTCGCATGAAATTGAAAGCGTCCTCAATTCGCTATTTTTGTGCAATCTCTATTTAGCGTATGTAAAGACAAGATTAAATTAAGAATAGTCTGATGGAAGACAATATTAGCCTATCACTTGTGAATGATGCCCAGCGTGTGCAGTACGGCAAGAAATAGAGCATTACTTTTTGGGGGGGGCTTTTTCAAATCTCAGTCGCACAACTCATGTAGCCTAGACTATAGGCCTATATGTTTTGATAAGGTTTGTATCACAACTGACGTTGCCAAATAACTTCTTATAATTAAGCACGTTAATCTGCTTTACAACTGATGTAGAGCTGAACTCAGTCGTCAGGTGAACGGTGTTTCCTCCGACACATTGGTGCGGCTGACTTCCAGGTTAAGCGGGCGGATGTTAAGAAGCGTGGTATGCCGGGTCATGTTTCAGAGGACGCATGACTCGACCTTTGCCTCCCAAGACGGTTGGGGAGTTGCAGAAACGAGACAAGATCGAAAAAGGGGGTAAAAAACAATGCGAGTGGTTGTATTCATTTGGGATCTATTGCAGAGTTTGAAATATATATTTATTTCACAGAAGGACAAGTTCACCAATATAATACATCAACTTTGGGGGATAGTAGATTGGAATACAGACTGGAATATGTTCCGGGATTCCTCCGATGGCATTGAAGAGTACACCACATCAGTCACTTGCTTTATCAATAAGTGCATTGAGGACCTCGTCCCGACAGTGACTGTACGTACATACCCCAACCAGAAGCCATGGATTACAGGCAACATTCGCACTGTCGCTTTCAAGGAGCAGGACTCTAGCCCGGAAGCTTATAAGAAATCCCGCTATGACCTCCGACAAACCATCAAACAGGCTAAGCGTCAATACAGGACTAAGATCGTATCATACTACACTGGCTCCGATTCTCATCGGATGTGGCAGGGCTTGCAAACCATTACAGACTACAAAGGGAAGCACAGACGAGAGCTGCCCAGTGACACGAGTCTACCAGACAAGCTGAATAACTTCTATGCTCGCTTCGAGGCAAGTAACACTGAAAAATGCATGAGAGCATCAGCTGTTCCAGACGACTGTGTGATCATTCTCTAAGCAGCCGATGTGAGTAACACCTTTAAACAGGTCAACATTCACAAAGCCGCAGGGCCAGAAGGATTACCAGGACGTGTACTCCAAGCATGCGCTGACCAACTGGCAAGTGTCTTCACTGACATTTTCAACCTCTCCCTGTCTGAGTCTGTAATGCCAACATGTTTCATCACTGCCTGGTATGGCAACTGCAAGGCACTACAGAGGGTAGTGCGTACAGTCCAGGACATCACCGGGGCCACTCTCTCATCAAGTTTAACCCATGTTCATTTGCTTGTGTTAACTAGACCGACTGGCTAGCCTCATGGTTCTGCCGTCTTGGGAGTCCACAAAGCTTCGGCTTTTCATCTTGCCGCTTTTTACTGCGATTGGTTCACACAGCCGGGTCAGAGCCTGCTCTGCCTTTGTTCTTGAAAACCCTTCTTCATGGAGCAGGGACAAGACATACCAGTTGCGAAGCTGTTCTGCTGCCCAGGATTACGAATACTGCGCCACAGTTGTTTGCTTCTTCCTTAGGCTTTATTGCTTGACGTCTAATGTCATGGCGCTGGCTGTTCTGTCCGGAAAGAGTCCGCTTGCTGTATCTATCCAGACTGACTTGCTGCAGCCTGGTAGACGAGACGACCCTATGAGGGCCCAGGGAAACCCCATCCCAAAACATGGTGACCATGTCTTTTGGGATGGAAGAGCTAACATACAAATGCCCAAGATGGCATAGCAGTAGGACGTGTGTATTTGTCGTTGTCTTATCCTGTGTCTTATCCCGTGTAAATAGCCAGTCTTTTTCGTATATATCTTAATCTCACTTTCTATCTACAAACTAAATATACTTTCTTGCAACCCGCCTCACCCAATGTGGTATGGATATCAACCCAGAGCATATCAGACTGCTTCTCTATACCATATCAGCGGATTCCTGCCGCTCTGGATCATTACACCGGATCATTGCAGCTAGCTAGCTGCAAACGAGTGGCTACGGTTAGCTAACGCCTCTGTCCTGAAGTAAGTACCAACTAGCCTTGAGCTAGCCTCGAGCTAGGCCCATGTACCAGCTAATTCTAGGGCTACAATACCTCCTTTGCCAATTGACCTGGACCCTTTATTGTCGACACGGAGCCCCACCGATCCATCCTGGCTGGACTTGATCGGTCGATGTGGTCTCAACAGGCTATTCTGTTACGATGTCACCAAAAAGCATCTACTAGTGACTACCGAACGGCACCCTGACTCACCTATCACTGCTCTTTTGACTCTATGATCACTCGGCTACACAGCTGATGCCCCCTGGACTGTTTCAATAAGACGGTACTTCATTTTGTTTACCTGTCAGCCCCAACCTCGAACTCAGGTCCTGTATGTACCTAACTGACCCGCTGTGCCCATTCATCGCCATTTACTAAGTGTTGTCTTAGCTCTCCTGATCAACACCTGTGATTGCTTTATGCTAGAGGTCGACCGATTAATAGGGATGGCCGATTAATTAGGGCCGATTTCAGGCATTTTTGGACACTGATTATGGCCGATTACATTGCACTCCACGAGGAGACTGCGTGGCAGGATCACTATCTGTTATGCAAGTGCAGCAAGGAGCCAAGATAAGGTGCTAGCTAGCATTAAACTTATCTTATGAAAAACAATCAATCTTAACATAATCACTAGTTAACTACACATGGTTGATGATATTACTAGTTTATCTAGCTTGTCCTGCATTGCATATAATCGATGCGGTGCCTGTTAATTTATCATTGAAATCACAGCCTACTTCGCCAAACGGGTGATTTAACAAGCGCATTCGCGAAAAAAGCACTGTCGTTGCACCAATGTGTACCTAACCATAAACATCAATGCCTTTCTTAAAATCAATACACAAGTATATATTTTTAAACTTGCATATTTAGTTAATATTTCCTGCTAACATGAATTTCATTTTAACTAGGGAAATGGTGTCACTTCTCTTGCGTTCTGTGCAGGCAGAGTCAGGGTATATGCAGCAGTTTTGGCTGCCTGGCTCGTTGCGAACTGTGTGAAGACCATTTCTTCCTAACAAAGACCGTAATTAATTTGCCAGAATTGTACATAATTATGACATAACATTGAAGGCTGTGCAATGTAACAGCAATATTTAGACTTGGGTATGCCACCCGCTAGATAAAATAAGAAACAGTTTCGTATTTCACTGAAAGAATAAACATTTTGTTTTCGAAATGATAGTTTCCGGATTTGACCATATTAATGACCTAAGGCTCGTATTTCTGTGTGTTATTATATTATAATTAAGTCTATGATTTGATAGAGCAATCTGACTGAGCGGTGGTAGGCAGCAGCAGACTCGTAAGCATTCATTCAAACAGCACTTTCCTGCATTTGCCAGCAGCTCTTCGCTGTGCTTCAAGCATTGCGCTGTTTATGACTTCAAGCCTATCAACTCCTGAGATTAGGCTGGCAATACTAAAGTACCTATTAGAACATCCAACAGTCAAAGGTATATGAAATACAAATGGTATAGAGAGAAATTGTCCTATAATAACTACAACCTAAAACTTCTTAGCTGGGAATATTGAAGACTCTTAAACGTTAGCCTTTTTATGGCACATATTGCACTTTTACTTTCTTCCCCAACACTTTGTTTTTGCATTATTCACCAAATTGAACATGTTTCAGTATTTATTTGAGACTAAATTTAGTTTATTGATGTATTATATTAAGTTAAAATAAGTGTTCATTCAGTATTGTTGTTATTGTTATTATTACAAATATATATATTAAAATCGGCCGATTAATCGGTGTTGGCTTTTTTTGGTCCTCCAATAATCGGTATTGGTATCGGCGTTGAAAAATCATAATCAGTCGACCTCTACTTTATGCCTCTCTCTAATGTTAATATGCCTTGTCTACTGCTGTCTTTGCTAGTTCTTATTGTTTTTATTTTACTGTAGAGCCCTCAGTCCCGCTCAAAATGCCTTAGATGTCCCACCCCACACCCATGCGGAGACCTGACCTGGCTTAATTGGTGCCTCGTCACTCAACGCCTAGGTTTACCTCCACTGTACTCACAGCCGACCATACCATTGTCTGTACATTATGCCCTGAAATATTTTCTACCACGCCCATAAATCTACTCCTTCTATTCTCTGTCCCCAACGGACTAGACGACTAGTTCTTATAGCCTTTAGCCATTACCTTATCCTACTCCTCCTCTGTTCCTCTGGTGATGTAGAGGTTAACCCAGGCCCTGTAGCCGCAAGCTCCACTCCTATTCCCCAGGTGCTATCATTTGTTGACTTCTGTAATCGAAAAAGCCTTGGATTCATGCATGTTAATATCAGAAGCCTCCTCCCAAAGTTTGTTTTATTCACTGCTTTAGCACACTTCGCCAACCCTGATGTCTTAGGCGTGTCTGAATCCTGGCTTAGGAAATCCACCAAAAATTCTGACATTTCCATCCCTAACTACAACATTTTCCGGCAAGATAGTACTGCCAAAGGGGGTGGAGTTGCAATCTACTGCAGAGATAGCCTGCAGAGTTCTGTCATGCTATCTAAGTCTGTGCCCAAACAGTTTGAGCTTCTACTTTTAAAAATCTACCTTTCCAGAAATAAGTGTCTCACTGTTGCCCTGGAAATAAGTGTCTCCCAGCTGTGCCCTGGACACCATATGTTAATTAATTGTCCCCCAATTATCTTCAGAGTTTGTACTGTTAGGTGACCTAAACTGGGATATGCTTAACACCTCGGCCGTCCTACAATCAAAGCTAGATGCCCTCAATCTCACACAAATTATCAAGGAACCTACCAGGTACAACCCTAAATCCGTAAACACGGGCACCCACATAGATGTCATCCTGACCAACCTGCTTTCTAAATACACCTCTGCTGTCTTCAACCAGGATCTCAGCGATCACTGCCTCATTGCCTGCGTCCATTATGGTCCTGCTGTAAAATGACCACCCCTCATCACTGTCAAACACTCTCTAAAACACTTCAGCGAACACCCTAGTGAACGAAGCAATTCACAATCCTCAATTCTCAATACTTTTTGCCTGGCTAACCAGACTCATTGCTCCGGCCAAACGCTACGCCACACCCACGGACTATGCATACTATGCATGCCAGTCTCTCTTGGTCAAGAGTTGGGGAGAGACTGACTGCATCCCTTTTTCTTTTTATAAGAAACATTCATGTGTTGAAAATCCCAAATTGTTTGCATAGTCAACTTACATACAGCTCTGACATTCACACTTACCCCATCAAACATTCCACCAGGGATCTTTTCACAGTCCCCAAATCCAGAACAAATTCAAGAAAGCGTACAATATTATATTGAGCCATTATTGCATGGAACTTCGTTCCATCTCATATTGCTCAAGTGAACAGCAAACCTGGTTGAAAAAAACAGATAAAGCAACGCCTCTCCCCTATTTGATCTATATAGTTTGTGTGTATGTATTGATATGTAGGCTACGTGTGCCTTTTAGTTCTGTCCTTGAGTTGTTGTCTATTAATGTTCTGTATTATGTCATGTTTCATGTTTTGTGTGGACCCCAGGAAGAGTAGCTGCTACTTTTGCAAAAGCTAATGGGGATCCTAATAAAATACCAAATACCAGAAAAGTCTGGCTCTGAGTACCTCCGCGACCCTTCACTGAATGTGAACACATTCGTGGCCGTCTGATTGGTCCAGAAACTGATAGGTTGGGCCAGAGCCAGAACACATGTGGGTAAAGATGGCACCGGAGAAGAAGGCTGACATTTTACGTGTTCCTATCCAATTGTGTTTTTTTGTTTCTTTCTTTGTGTTGTTTGTAACTTATTTTTTTACTTATTTTGTACAGCTACTGTCTCTTATGACCGAAAATAACATCTGGACATCAGAACTGCGATTACTCACCACGAACTGGCAGAATCCTTTTTTTCCTTTAACGAGTCCGACGAGCCCAACGTGAATGACATACTGCTTCCCTGGGAACAGGCCCAGATCACCGTCATTTGTGTGAAGAGAAGGCGGAGAAAAAGGGGCTGGATGGAGGGCTGCCTTCTGAGAATTTGTAGGCGATCGAATAAACCCCCGGTGCCTTCCAAATCTGCTAGCAAACGTGCAATCTTTGGAAAATAAAATCGATGACCTACGTGGAAGATTAAACTACCAACAGGACATTCAAAAATGTAATATCTTGTGCTTCACGGAGTAGTGGCTGAACGATGACATTATCAACATACAGCTGGCTGGTTATACGCTGTATCGGCAGGATAGAACAGCGACGTCTGGTAAGACAAGGGGCAGCGTATTTATTTTTATAAATAATAGCTAGTGGACGACATCTAAGGAAGTCTCAAGGTTTTGCTCGCCTGAGGTAGAGTATGATAAGCTGTAGACCATACTATCTACCTCAAGAGTTTCATCTGTATTTTTCGTAGCTGTCTACATACCACCACAGACTGATGCTGGCAATAAGACCACATTCAATGAGATGTATTCCGAAATAAGCAAACAGGAAAACGCTCACCCAGAGGCGGCGAACCTAGTGGCTGGGGACTTACACACAGAGACGCATACAAAGCTCTCCCTCACCCTCCATTTGGCAAAGATGGCCATAATTCTATCCTCCTGATTCCTGCTTACGAGCAAAAAATAAAGCAGGAAGCACCAGTTACTCAATCAATAAAAAAGTGGTCAGATGAAGCAGATTAAAAAGCCACTGGACTGTTTTACTAACACAGACTGGAATATTCTTTGTACGTACATACCCCAACCAGAAGCCATGGATTACAGGCAACATTCGCACTGAGCTAAAGGCTAGAGCTGCCGCTTTCAAGGAGCGGGACTCTAACCCGGAAGCTTATAAGAAATCCCCCTATGCCCTCCGACGAACCATCAAACAGGCAAAGTGTCAATACAGGACTAAGATCGAATCGTACTACACCGGCTCTGACGCTCGTTGGATGTGGCAGGGCTTGCAAACCATTACAGACTACAAAGGGAAGCACAGCCGAGAGCTGACCAGTGACACGAGTCTACCAGACAAACTGAATAACTTCGAGGCAAATAACACTGAAACATGCATGAGAGCACCAGCTGTTCCAGAAGACTGTGTGATCACGCACTCCGCAATCAATGTGAGTAAGACCTTCAAACAGGTTAACATTCACAAGGACGCAGGGCCCGACGGATTACCAGGTGCTGACCAACTGACAAGTGTCTTCACTGACATTTTCAACCTCTCCCTGTCCGAGTCTGTAATACCAACATGTTTTAAGCAGACCGCCATAGTCTCTGTGCCCAAGAACACTAAGGTGGCCTGCCTAAGAACACTAAGGTAACCTCATGTCTGTAGCCATGAAGTGCTTTGAAAGGCTGGTCATGGCTCACATCAACACCATTATCCCGAAAACCCTAGACCCACTCTAATTTGCATACCGCCCTAACAGATCCACAGATGATGCAATCTCTATTGCACTCCACACTGCCCTTTCCCACCTGGACAAAAGGAACACCTATGTAAGAATGCTATTCATTGGATACAGCGCAGCATTTAACACCACAGTGCCCTCAAAGCTCATCAATAATCTAAGGACCCTGGGACTAAACACCTCACTCTGCAACTGGATCCTAGACATCCTGACGAGCCGTCCCCAGGTGGTAAGGGTAGGTAACAACACATCCGCCACGCTGATGCTCAACACAGTGGTCCCTCAGGGGTGTATGCTCAGTCCCTTCCTGTCCTCCCTGTTCACTCATGACTGCACAACCAGGCACGACTACAACACTATCATTAAGTTTGCCGATGACACAACAGTGGTAGGCTGCTACCACACGACAAGTGGTACCAGAGCGCCAAGTCTAGGTCTAAGAGGCTTTTAAATAGCTTCTACCCCCAAGCCATAAGACTCCTGAACATCTAATCAAATGGCTACCCAGACTATTTGCATTGCCCCCCCCCCCCCCCCCCCCCCCTCCGCCCTCTTTTACACTGCTGCTACTCTCTGTTGTTATCATCTATGCATAGTCACTTTAATAACTCTACCTACGTGTACATATTACCTCAATTACCTCGACTAACCGGTGCCCCCGCACATTGACTCTGTACCGGTACACCCCTGTATATAGTGTCGCTATTGTTATTTCACTGCTGTTCTTTAATTACTTGTTACTTTTATTTCTTATTCATATTTTTATTTTTTTAACTGCATTGTTGGTTAGGGGCTCGTAAGTAAGCATTTCACTGTAACGTCTACACCTGTTGTATTTGGTGCATGTGACTAATAAAGTTTGATTTAATTTGAAAGCGGCAGTTAGAAAATGTGTCATTGGCTTTGATATTCTGATTTGTTAGACAATCCAATCGCTGATGACTTTGTTTTGTACAACACCACCCGTGCCCCTCGTCACCATAAATTACTTCAATAGTGCCAGTCTCAAATTAAAGTATTTAGCAAGCAATAGAGCAGTGGAAGAGTTTAGTATAAGTCGTCAGGCTAGGACACTTTAGCCTTCGGGGATAGCCGATGAGAGAAAAAAGGGGGGGAAGAGAGTAGGAAAAGAGACAGGCCCAAGACTCTTGGAAAAGAGTGCCAGCCCCTTATGCACGCTCTGTTTTACAGTTGTTACATTTTTTGTGGAGAAGTGGTGTGACTATACAGATTGTTCCTTCCTACACTCTGTTTTCCATGGTCCTATACTCCCTGTGGGATCTTTTGGATGGAGAGAAGGTTAATCTTTCTCTGCCTGCCAAGGCCTCGACAGTTATAGTTCATCCATAACTGTTGTGTCGTCTCTAAGGGGGGCATGTTGCTTACGCCCAGTCGCTAAGCTTTTAGCTCGTCCTGGGACATGTCTATTGTGCTTAAGCTTGGATATATAATATTCCTCCAACTTTTGCTTTACTACTGCCCTAAGCGTATGTCTGGGCTGTGCTCCTCCAGCCACTGTTCGCGCCTGCAGTCTGCCCAGAGGTTTTTCAGGTTAATGTACCTAACCCCATCTTTGGCTCAGGTCAATTGTTTTCTTCTCCCATTGTTGCACCTTAGGAGACTATGGCTTTTCACCTGTCGCTGTCCAGTACGTGCGGTTCGCATCTACTTGGATTGTAAGAGAGCTTGGGCAAGGGTGTCATGCTCTTCTCTCATTGGGCAACCACCCTCAGAAGAGGGTGGGCCCTTCTCTCTTGGGACAATATTCTGATGAGTTTACCTATTTGGAACTGTTTTTGGAACATATCTCAGTTGGTATTTGGTATTTTATGTCAGGTGGGGAAAGTGTGTGTGTCAGAGCTGTGTGTAAGTTGACAATGCAAACAATTAGGGATTTTCAACACATTAATGTTTCTTATAAAAATAAGAAGTGATTAAGTCAGTCTCTACTCAACTCTTAGCCAAGAAAGACTCCATAGACATCCATAGTATTTATATCAGCTCTCTGATTACAATTAAGAGCTAAATGTACCGCTCTGTTCTGGGCCAGTTTAACTAGGTCTTTCCTTGCAGCACTGGACCACACGACTGAACAATAATCAAGATTAGACTAAAATAGAGCCTGCAGAACTTGCTTTTTGAAGTGTGGTGTCAAAAAAGCAGAGTATCTCTTTATTACGGCTACATCTCTCCCCATATTACAACCATTGAATCTATATGTTTTGACCTAGACAGTTTACAATCTAAGGTAACGCAAGTAATTTAGTCTCCTTAACTTGTTAAACAGCCACACCATTCATTAAAAAATACAGCTGAGGTCTAGCACTTAGTTTTAGAGATGTTCAGGGCCAGTTTATTACTGTCCGCCCATTCCAAAACAAACTGCAACTCTTTGTTAAGGGTTTCAGTGTCTTCATTAGCTGTGGTTGCTGATGAGTATATGGTTGAATCATCAGCATACATTGACACACATGCTTTGTTTAATGCCAGTGGCAGGTCATTGGTAAAAATAGAAGAGAGTAGAGGGCCCAGACAGCTGTCCTGCGGTACACCACACTTTACATATTTGACATCAGAGAAGCTTCCATTAAAGAAAACCCTTTGAGTTCTATTAGATAGATATCTCTGAATCCACATTATGGCAGAGGTTGAAAAGCCATAGCACATAAGCTTTTTCAACAACAGGTTATGGTCAATAATATCAAAGACTGCACTGAAATCTAACAGTACAGCTCCCACAATCTTCTTATTATCGATTTCTTTCAACCAATCATCAGTCATTTGTGTCAGTGCAGTACATGTTGAGTGCCCTTCTCTATAAAGCATGCTGAAAGTCTGTTGTTAATTTGTTTTTAGGGAAATACAATGCTATTTGGTCAAAGTTTGCTAAGAGCTGGCAGCAATTTTATAGGTCTGCTGTTAGAATCATTAAAGGAAGCTTTACCACTTTTGGGTAGCGGAATTACTTTGGCTTCCCTCCAGGACTGAGGACAAAGACTTTCCTCTAGGCTCAGATTAAAGATATGACAGATAGGAGTGGCTATATAGTCAGCTACCATCCTCAATAGCTTTCCATCTCAGTTGTAAATGCCAGGAGGTTTGTCATTATTGATTGATAACAATCATTTTACCACCTCTCCCACACTAACTTTACAAAATTCAAACTTGCAATGCTTTTCTTTCATTATTTGTTTTTTTATGCATGAATACAATTGCTCACTGTTTGTTGTTGGCATTTCCTGCCTAAATTTGCCCACATTGCCCAAAAAAATGTTTTTAATAATTGGCAACATCAAATGGTTTTGTGATGAATAAGCCATCTGATTCGATGAAAGATGGAATTGAATTTGTCTTTCTGCCCATAATTTAATTTAAAGTACTCAAAAAATAAAAAACATTCTTTACATCATTGATCTTGGCTTCATAATAAAGTTTATTCTTCTTTTTGTTGAGTTTAGTCACATAATTTCTCAATTTGCAGTAAGTCAGCCAGTCAGATGGGCAGCCAGACTTATTAGCCGCTTCTTTTGCCCCATCTCTTCCAACCATACAGTTTTTCAATTCCTCATCAATCCATGGTGCTTTAACAGTCCTAACAGTCAGTTTCTTGACAGGTGCATGTTTATCAATAGTTGGAAGAAGCAATTGCATAAATTGTGTAAAGTGCAGCATCTGGATGCTCCTCTTTAATCACATCAGACCAACACATATTTTTAACATCATCCACCTAAGAGTCACAACAAAATATTTTGTATGATCTCTTATAGTCTATTTTAGGCCCAGCTGTTGGAACTTTGGCTTTCCTGGATATAGCCACTATATTGTGATCATTGCATCCAATGGGTAGAACAAAGTTCTACAGCATTAGTAAAAATGTGATCGATACATGTAGATGATCTTGTTCCTGTAGTGTTTGTAAACACCCTGGTAGGTTGATTAATAACCTGAACCAGATTAAATGCACTGGTTACAGTAAGAAACTTCCTGTTGAGCGGACAGCTTGATGAAAACCAGTCAATATTCAGGTCCGCAAGAAAGTAGACCTCTCTGTTTACATCACATACACTATTAAGCATTTCACACGTATTATTTAGATACTGACTGTTAGCACTTGGTGGCCTATAGCAATAACCTAAAAGAAAAGGCTTTAGATGTGCCAAGTGAACCTGCAACCACAACACTTCAATAACACTTGACATAAGATCTTCTCTAAGCATTACAGGGATATGGCTCTGAATATATACAGCAACACCTCCCCAAAAATAATTTCTGTCTCTTCTATAGATGTTATATCCTTGAATTGCTACTGATGTATCATCAAATTAATTATCTAAGTGAGTCTCGTAAATGGCTAATATATGAATGTTATCTGACAAGTTATGGATTTCATGAACCTTATTTCTAAGGCTACCTACATTAATATGGGTTATTTTTAGCACTTTCCTGTGTAGCTTATCAGAGATAGACATAAAACTGAAAAGAGCAAACAAAGCAAGAGATAAACATATACCTTCAGCAGTCCATTAATCAATTGGTGTGTGTGTGTGTGTGTGTGTGTGTGTGTGTGTGTGTGTGTGTGTGTGTGTGTGTGTGTGTGTGTGTGTGTGTGTGCGCGCTGCGGGCTGAAGCTACGAAACCATAGGCTTGGCTCTCTCACCCCTTCCAGGCTTCTGGGAGGGAGGGTGGATAATGAGCCTGTCATAATAGATGCAAGCAATGTCTCCATGCACTCTGGCAGCTTTCATGGCTGGGATCAGTTCTTTCCTCTTCTGGCGCACAGCTTCAGGATAGTCCTCGTTGAGGAAGATATACGTTCCTCTCAAGTTCTTTGCTCTTTCCAGAACAGCTACCTTGTCCTTGAACCTCAGGAACTTGACCACTATCGGCCTGGGCCTATCACGGTGGTGGGTTTTCCAGTCCTGTGGGCGTGCTCCACCTCAATCTTCCTGTGGTCCATCTTCAATTTCTCAGAGATCATTTCCCTCACTCTGTCCTCAGAATCCATCCAGGTCTCATGTGGAGATTCTGCAATTCCGTCCACAACCATGTTGTTCCGCCTTGATTGTCCCTCGAGACAATCATTGCTATCATGGATTCATACACAGAACTGATGTCCTTTATCAATGACTTACAGATTGCTGTCTTCTTGCCGTTCTCCTGTTCCAACTCATCGAGCTGACCCTGAGAAAACGCAAACTGTTCTTCAGGTCCTGGACCTCTCTGGTCAGGTCGTCCATTCTTTTAGAACTAGAATCCATGAGTATTTGGACAAAACACTTGAAGCTATTTTCTTGTTGAGACTGTATGCGCCTTGTATTGGGCTTCCCCTCACTTTGTTATGAGGTTTTTCCTTAATGGGTTGTCTGTGCACCTTTTTGGGGCAGTACTCCCTTAGTTTTGGGACCTCTGAGGGTTGCTGATGTTTGGACTTCCCTGGCTTCGGGGAGTATGTTTTGCAATTCAGATGTTGGCCATATCCCCATAGTGATGCAGTGAAATTGGGGTGGCAGGTAGCCTAGCGTTTAGAACATTGGGCAAGAAACACAAAGGTCGTTGGTTTGAATACATGCGCAAACAAGGTGAAAAATCTGTCGATGTGCACTTGAGCAAGGAATTTAACATTAATTTGCTCCAGGGGTGGCGTACTACTATGGCTGACCCTGTAAAATAACACATTTTACTACACCTATCTGGTTTATGTGACTATATATATAAAACATATTTAAAAAATTGTCAAGTATTTGAAAGAGAACTTAAGGTTACTTGCTTAACTCTTGTTCTCTAATAATATGAGTGAGATCTATCATCGCATTCCCCTGCTTGCAAGAGTGTGAGGAAGAGAAGCGTGCTTGAGAGTAACCAGAGGACAGGTGAGTGGCTCCTTTTAAGGAAGTTAGGGTTTCACCTCCTTCACCACTTTACCTGTCTGTCTTCAACAGACGCTTTTGATAGGTACTTACAGTACTAGAGTAGGAGGTCCTTGGCGGGGGGAGGGGGATAAATCAGCTATGAAATAAGCAGATAGAATTGAAGTCTATCAAGTAACATTACTTGCATAATTTCTAATCCCCTTTTTTTAAATATATACTGTATTGTTTTATTTATTATGCCGATGCACCCCTCTCCTCTGGTTGGAGGACTTAATGGAAAACATAAAAATGAAATTTAAGTTTATTTCCTAATTGCACTGGAATCCATGCACATCTGCCAATAAACCAATCACTCCAATCTTAATTCCAACCCTCAGATGTCCACAGACTAACCCATCTTTCCCAGTTCATTACCATTGTATTGTTTATTTTTGCAATACATCCTTCTATTTTACTGTGATGTTTTATGAGGGTATTGAACCTCTCTATTTGTAAAATTTCTACTGAGATTGCCCTAAAAATAAATACTATAATTTTTGGGGCGTTTATATTGCTATCTCATTACAACGGCTCTGGTCATCATATGACCCAATTGGTAATAGATTTCCATTAAGCATAATTATAAATATTACGGCATAAAGCACACAAAAAATGTGTTCATAATTTGGCATGGAAAGGGCCACCATGTGTAGTCTCACACTATTACAAAGATGAATGCCAAGTGGGGATGGGAGTTATGATAAGCATAATTGGGGCCTTGGTCATATCCTTGGTCATATCCATGTCACGTTGGTATAAAGAGATTCGGGAGACAGACGCAGGAATGCGTAATAGGGGTATTTATTGCACCCAAATTACGGCATGTCGTGTAAAGGCACGGGGACGAAGACCAAACAAACACCATACAAAAACACAGAGTTGAAACCCAAACAAAAGAGAGAGGAGTACCTCTAATAAATCACACACTCTCACAATGATTAACACACGGGACGAGACCCGTAATCATCTGTGCAATCCACAAGGGCAGCACACAGGTACTCGCACGCACCAACGGACCTAGTAACAATAATCAACCCCACCATGGTGAACAAAGGGCACATATACACAAATACAATCAGTGAGAATAGGGGCCAGGTGTGCGTAATGAAAGTTCCAGAGGGATCCGTGACAATCCAGTTATATTTTTTTACAATTTTCAAGTCTCCATGTGGATAACAAAGGGATTATGATCAAACTTGTGAAAGAGATCATGTAAAGGATAATCAACGAGGGGCTATGCGTTCTATGGAAAACAATGAATGATGAATAATTAAGCAATAAGGCCCGAGGTGGTGTGGTATATGGCCAATATAACACGGCTAAGGGTTGTTCTTATGCATGAAGCAACGAGGTTGTCTCGTTCACTCTACGTATGGTACTACAGAAATAGAAATTCAAAAGTAAAACATTGTTTCCGAGGCTGGACAGGGTTATATTAATCACCGCTGTACCAAACTAAATACTAGGCTGGAAGCAAGGGGAAATAGTGTGTGAGTTAGCATAAATACAAGATAAATAGAAGAGATGATTCCAGTGGTATAGTGGTGTCTGGAGAAGTGGGTATATTTTAATTCAAACACGTGAAGGAAAGGCGCCCTGTGTGAAAAATTCTATGAGAAACAGTGACATACACTCTAAATTCCCTAAAATGATAAATCCCATATTGGTCTTTCACAGTCAGGCCAACCCAAGCTGTACTGTGCAAGTAGGCTACTAGTAATCCTACCATTGAAACAGATACTTGTAAAAATCAAAATCACAGGTTTCAGATTTTTGCACATTTTTTCAGGTTTTCACTCTCAAAGTCACACGTTTTTTAAACAGAAACAAACAGAAAATGGAATGTTCTAAGTCAGTGTGTCCCAAATCTGGCCCTGGGGTACCTCCAACAGTACACTTTTTTTTTTATTGTGACCCTGGACAAGCACACCTGATCCAACTTGTCAACTAATCATCAAGCCCTCAATGAGTTGTATGAGGTGTGGTTGTCCAGGGCTACAACAAAAATGTGTGCTGCTGGGGGTACAGGAAGGCCAGGGTTGGGAAACACAGTTCTAAGTCCATAACCATGCCTAAACTACATCAGGAGACCACTTTTGAGGTCTTGGAAAAATCTAAGAAATGTATATTTTTAAGTGTAGTTACCCTTAATAAAAGTGTAGAAGCACCTAGCACTGTTGTTTGATTAGCAGTGTTTCTGTACCACATGAGTTGGTACAGTTGGTTTGCAAAATAAATGGCTATTGGATTGACGTAAATAATCATGATATTATTCTGACAGGTATACTACTTTGTAGCTACTGTAGTTAACATTTAATATAGAAGGTTTTGGGAAAGCTTTTCCATCTACCAGAAGATGGTTAGGCCTACCATTAGCATCGCTAGAAAACATATAGGCTATTCCTTATTTGTTTGAAACTTGGACGTTTTACTTCATATTATGAGGCATGTTTTAGGCCTACCATACTTGAAAGTAGCGCATAGCCAAAATCCCACGATAGAAACGTGGAGGCAATTATTTGTATGACTTACTCATATGCTTTCTAATGTTCTATTGATTTTCTTTCAACTGTCTTTCATTGTCTAGCAGCCAAAGGCATTATCCTAGTCATATTAGCACCCCACGATAATTGTTGCATGTTTAAATCCCCCTCTCTCTAAATTTCTAACGGATATGTCTATCTCTGTCAATGAATCCGCTCGCATGTGCGGTGCACGTTATTGAACGTTATTCTTCCAGCAAATTGCATTTTGGAACATTTAAGCGAAGGCCTACCGCCGTCTGTACATTGTCGCGACTAAAAAGTGAAGAAATAATAGTTTATCAACATTTTAAGCTAAACATGCTGATCTTTTCCATCAGCCTTCTTAATTGAAACAGCGTATACCTCCACTACACTACTTTGGTACATATCAATGGGGATTAAGAAGTGAGTATACGGAACGCCCACGGGAAAATAAGTGGGTATACCACTACACCACTGGATGATTCGGACAGCAACAATGAACACAGTAGTGATCATTTTCAGATGGAACTGTTAGCAGGCATAGTTGTGTCTGTGACTGCCAATACAGCACGGCTTGGAACTCTGCTTGTCCAATCAGCATCCAGGATCAAAACAAACAGTTTTATAAGTGTATATAACATAGGTATGTATAGAATTTTTGTCAGTTATTGAGTTCAAATAAGCTATAGTAATCATGTATGACTATGTTGCATGTGACCATAAAGTAAAGATTAATGATGTACTCACCACCTTTCTGAGGACAATAGCACATTTTGTGGTTGTGAACACAATTCTTTCAAACAGGGACTTAAAACAAGAGTATGTGCTAACCAATTATTTCAAACGGGACTTAAAACAAGAGTATGTGCTAACCTGTGTGTGTGTGAGTGAGTGAGTGAGTGAGTGAGTGAGTGAGTGAGTGAGTGAGTGAGTGAGTGAGTGACAAAACTTCTGAATATTGAGTGAATTTTCATAACCACTGCATCCCCAAAGACTCTCTACTCTCTTGCAGGACTGTTTTGTAAACTGTATCTTATTATCTCTGTTAATATATATATATATATATATGTTACAGACTGAGTTAGGGCTCAGAATGTACATTCATTTGTGTATTGTTTGATAACCTATACACATTCACATACGGGTTTATGTGACTCATCCAGAAAAAAATAGATGTCACACTCAATTAACACCTTGATAAATATAATGACAAGAAAAATTATTGACTATTATTTGTCTCTCAAAGAAATGTGTGATATATTGCCATGTATTTGATAGTCTATTATGCACGTTGTAAATTATTAGAAAAACACATTAACAATTTACCAAATTCATAATTTATATATTTTAAAAAACAGTTTCTAGATGGTAGGCCTATAAGTAAAGTCCAGAAGTGCCAATCACATCGAAGTGAGGATTTACTTTTACAACAATAAAGTTTGTAATCCCTGCATTACTTACTACCTTGTCCCTCAACACTGTCCGTGATTTTCATCTCTTGGTCCTGGTCCATACTGAAAGGATCGCCCTGACTCGGTCTTTTGGATAGGTTCGCCTCCGGAGCGCATCCGCCGTTTCTTACAGCTGAAGGATCCACGATTGTGGGATCCGGGACGGGGAAGGAATCTTGTGTCGTTGGGTCAGTCATGGTTTACTTATAGGTCAAAAATCCTCGGGAAAATAATCTCACAAAGGACTGCCAAGTGCAGCCATCTAGGGCGCGAATGCCGCCGGTGTTGACAAGCACGAAGTGAAGGCGGCGATGACTAGAAGAAAGATAAACGCAATATCCACACCACAGCATCAGCAGCAACAGACCCAAAACCCCTCCCTCTCAACTGACGTGAGCAGATTCCTAAATTAAGGTTTTGTTTCACTTGTGTAGGAGAGATCTGATTATCAGCACATGCATTTGCTAGACATAAGACTGTCATGTGATGCTCAATTGTCGATTGAGACAGCAACTTTTTCACCCCTCCCTCTAAATCCATGCACGCAACCATGCGCAAAATGCAAGAACCCCGCTCAAAAAACAACTGTCAATATACAGTATCACTGGGTTTGGATTCCATACACTATTTCTCTCATTTCTTCCTGGAAAATAATAGCCTTTAGTGTTATCGATAGGCTACCTGGGGTTTGTAAATATATTTTCTAGTTTGATATTAATTATTTTAATAGGTTACTTTTCAACGTTGCCTACAGTTGATCTGGTTTTACAAGTAATAGATTAAATTTCAGTAATGGATTGAATGGTATGAGTGAATGCAACTCAATCAATAGTGGGGTTTTTCAGCAATTTGAAAGCATGAGTCCACAAGGTGGCGCAAACTGTACATAGCAGAAAACAGAACGCCGGATGCACCTGTTGTTTTATTATAATAAACAGTTATAAACATAAAGTATGTGTGTATTATATGATAATCTATGGTTCACATTACCAACCAAAACATAGTTTTCAGTTTTGCAATGTACACAATATATACAGTAGTATGTGGACTCCCCTTCAAATTAGTGGATTCAACTTTTTCAGCCACACTAGGCAATCTCTATAGACAAACATTGGCAGTAGAATGGCCTTACTGAAGAGCTCAGGGACTTTCAATGTGCCACTGTCTTAGGATGCCACCTTTCCAACAAGTCAGTTCGTCAAATTACTGCCCTGATAGAGCTGCCCCGGTCAACTGTAAGTGCTGTTATTTTGAAGTGGAAACAACTAAGAGCAGCAATGGCTAAGCAGTGAAGATCACAGAACTGGACTGCAGAGTGCTAAAGTGCGTAGCACGTAAAAATTGTCTATCCTCAGTTGCAACACTCACAATATAGTTCCAAACTGCCTCTGAAAACAACTTCAGCACAAGAACTGTTCATCGGGACCTTCATGAAATGGGATTCCATAGCCGAGCAGCCTCACACAAGCCTAAAATCACCATGCACGATGCCAAGCGTCGGCTGGAGTGGTGTAAAACTCGGCACCATTAGACTCTGGAGCAGTGGAAACGCATTCTCTGGAGTAATGAATCACGCTTCACCATCTGGCAGTCTGACGGACAAATCTGGGTTTGGCGGATGCCAGGAGATGCATAGTGCCAACTGTAAAGTTGGCAAGAATAATGGTCTGGGGCTGTTTTTCATGGTTCGGGCTAGGCCCCTTAGTTCCAGTGAAGTGAAATCTTAACGCTACAGCATGACATTCTATACAATTCTGGCAACAGTTTGGGGAAGGCCCTTTCCTGTTTCAGCATGACAATGCCCCCGTGCATAAAGCGAGGTCCATACAGAAATGGTTTGTCGAGGTCATTGTGGAAGAACTTGACTGGCCTGCACAGAGCCCTGACCTCAACCCCAACAAACACCATTGGGATGAATTGGAACGCCAACTGCGAGCCAGGCCTAATCGCCCAACATTAGTGCCCAACCTCACTAATGCTCTTGTGGGTGAATGGAAGCAAGTCCCTGCAGCATTGTTCCAGCATCTAGTGGAAAGAGTTCCCAGAAGAGTGGAGGCAGTTTTAGCAGCAATTAACATTTCCAAATTAATTCCCATGATTTTGGAATGAAATGTTCGATGAGCAGGTGTCCACATACTTTTGGTATTGTAGTGTACATTCATTTATTGTAGTATACATTGCAGTGTACATCCAGTAAACAGTAAATTTGGCACATTACTTGGTCTATGGCTGAATTTTATTGACGCATTTTCTGAGTTATGGGTGGAGTGTCTCTGAAAGTGATGTGTCAACAGAAGTGGGCTGAGCAACCGAAGTGGGCATATTTCAAGCGAATAAGCTAATTGGGCAGATTTGTTATGCTGTGTTTCAAACTTTCAGTGAGTCTTCTTCATGATCTTGGTTAGCAGAGATGATGGTAAGGAATTTAAGTTAGGCAAAAGATTTTGCCATTCACTGTGAGCTGTGTCTTTGGTGTATGTGTACTAGGTTTGTATTGTTGTCTAACATTGACGTGGCTATAATATACCAAGCTAACATTAGCTAACCTAGCCTGTTAAAGTAACGTTTGTATTTGTATGTATTATGGATCCCATTAGCTACTGCCTTGGCTACTCTTCCTGGGGTCCAGCAAAATGAAGGCAGTTATAAAAATAAAAAAACATTTTAAAACATGACAATACATTCACAACAGATTTCACAACATATTAAGTGTGTGCCCTCAGGACCCTACTCTACTACCACATATCTACAACACAAAATCCACGTGTACGTGTGTATAGTGTATGTTATTGTGTGTTTGTGTAACAGGGTTGGTTATGTTTCCACTTGCCTCTAAAGAAATGTGTATTTAATGTTCAAGCATTCTTATTGGCAACTCTGATGAGAATAAGGTGTGTTGTGATTGGCCCCACTTGCAGATAGGGGGAGATTGCGAACGTCAGGTCTCCCCTGTATGAAAATGTGATGCAAGGGGTAGGTCACGTTCTGAATACTGTTTTGTATTTACTATGTGTACAAGTTTGCTGTACATTGCTGATTTATACATGTGTGGGTATATGGTACCTGTTAGGGATTTAGTTTTTTGGGGGGGATGTGCTTTGGTATATGATTGCAGTATATAAGTGTGTTAGCTAGTATGCTGGTCACATAAGCCCACTGCTAACACAGTTGTTTTCATGCTACAGATTTTACCATCGACAGCCATCAACATCATCAAGCCCTGCACAACTAACGTGCTGTTTCCTATTTAATAACAGTTATTTACACATGTTATATTTTGTATTGTATTTTGTTTAGCCCCCGTATGGAAATGTGATGCAAGGGATTTTACCATCGACAGCCATCAACATCATCAAGCCCTGCACAACTAACGTGCTGTTTCCTATTTAACAACAGCAGATAATAAGTAATGCTCAACTGGGACCACAGGGTGGGGTGATTTATTTGGACAAAACACAACGCAAGTAGAGTACGACTAACATCTGTTACATTTGTATGCATGTGTCTGTGCCGATGTTGCTTCAAAGTCCCCACTGTACCATAAGGTGTCTTTTTTTCCTGTTTTTAAATCAAATTTGACTGCTTGGATGAGTTACTTGATTCCATTTAGTCATGGCTCTGTCTATGTAGTACTGTGCGCCTCCCATAGTCTGTTCTAGACTTGGGGGCTGTGTAGAGACCTCTGGTGGCATCAAATAAAATGTTATTGGTCACATACACATGGTAAGCAGATGTTATTGTGAGTGTAGCGAAATGCTTGTGCTTCTAGTTCTGACAGTGCAGCTTTATCTAACAAGTAATATCTAACAAATACCTAATACACACATCTAAGTAAGGAATGGAATAAGAATATATAACTATATGGATGAGCAATATCAGAGCGGCATAGGCTAAGATGCAATAGATAGTATAGAATACAGTATATACATATGAGATGAGTAATGCAAGATATGTAAACATTTTTAAAGTGACTAGTGTTCCATTTATTAAAGTGGCCAGTGCTTACAAGTCTGTTTGTAGGCAGCAGCCTCACTGGAAGTCTGGTAAGCACAGACCACAGTAAGGATGGCCACGTTTGCTCAATGTGTTCCACCTACCTACTCAAAGATGTGTGGAGATTGTGGAACAAATAATGTATATTCTAAAGGGAAAGGATTAGAACACATGATAGGTTGTTTATTCTCTGTTTTTCTTCCATGTGAATACCAGGCTGCTGTGGTGTGGGCCTATGGGTGTCTGTCTATCAACTTCCAGCAACACCTGATATGCAAGACAAGCTTCTAAAAATCACATCAGGTGGTACGACAGACATATATTTATGTTAACGTTGTGCCACTTGATTGTTATTTTTTATTGATTAGTCTCAATTATAACCCGTATGTTGCCTTCTTTTTTAGCACTATTAAAGATCTATTCCATTGGAATTCCTAAAATCACTGTGGTAAGTGCAACTCCAGTCAGTCAGTAAACGGTGACAAACAAACAAGGGGATCATCCTAATAGTCTTATTAGCTGCTATATATATATATACATACATACGTGTATATAAACTCAGTTGAAGTCAGAAGTTTACATACACCTTAGCCAAACGCATTTAAACTCAGTTTTTCACAATTCCTGACATTGAATCCCAGTAAAAAAAAAGGTCAGTTAGGCCCACCACTTTATTTTAGGAATGTGAAATGTCAGAATAATAGTAGAGAGAATAATTTATTTCAGCTTTTATTTCTTTCATCACATTTCCAGTGGGTCAGAAGTTTACATACACTCAATTAGTATTTGGTAGCATTGCCTTTAAATTGTTTGACTTGGGTCAAATGTTTCAGGTAGCCTTCCACAAGCTTCCCACAATAAGTTGGGTGAATTTTGGCCTATTCCTCCTGACAGAGATGGTGTAACTGAGTCAGGTTTCTAGGCCTTGCTCGCACATGCTTTTTTAGTTCTGCCCACAAATTGTCTATAGATGAGGTCAGGGCTTTGTGATGGCCACTCCAATACCTTGACTTTGTTGTCCTTAAGCCATTTTGCCACAAATTTGGAAGTATGCTTGGGGTCATTGTCCATTTGGAAGACCCATTTGCGACCAAGCTTTAACTTCCCGACTGATGTCTTGATGTTGCTTCAATATATCCACATAATTTTCTTCCCTCATGATGCCATCTATTTTGTGAAGTGCACCAGTCCCTCCTACAGCAAAGCACCCTCACAACAGGATGCTGCTAGCCCTGTGCTTCATGGTTGGGATGGTGTTCTTCGACTTGCAAGCCTCGCCCTTTTTCCTCCAAACATAACAATGGTCATTATGGCCAAACAGTTCTATGAAGCTGACTCTTCATATGGGATGATTTCACTGAACAACAAAAGGGAATATTGAATGATCCCCAATGATCCATCGCATCTCCCAAAAACATTTCAACATACAGTACATCTGTAAAAAAAAATATATTTTATTTTACCTTTATTTACCCAGGCAAGTCAGTTAAGAACAAATCCTTATTTTCAATGACGGCCTAGGAACAGTGGGTGAACTGCCTGTTCAGGGGGCAAAACGACAGATTTGTACCTTGTCAGCTCGGGGGGTTTGAACTCGCAACCTTCCGGTTACTAGTCCAACGCTCTAACCACTAGGCTACCCTGCCGCCCCATGATAACCAAAGCTTCAGTTTCTAAAACTGTCTTCCTCTCAGGCTTCCATGTCTTCTCCCTGGACCTCCTCAATGTCCAAAGACCAGTTGCGCTCTGAGGTGGCTGATGTTGGTGGGATTTGGAGGAGGATGGAGGCAACAGGGGAAAGAGCCTCAGATCCACAAAGTCCCTCCCAGCAGGTGGCTGCTGAGATATGTTGGCACAACTGCCATATTGCATCACCATCCCAAAGCCCTTGTACTTCACCAGACTGCAAAGAGCCTTTCTCTCATCCAGGCCAAGGTGGCAAGACATGGCAGTGATGACACCATAGGCCTTGTTGATCTCTGCACCAGACAGGATGCTTTTGCCAGCATACTTGGGGACCAACGTGTACACTGTGGTGTGTATGGACTTCAGGCAGAAGTCTTCATGCATTTTGATGTATTTCAGAACTGTAGTTTCCACTGCTTGGAGCAACTGTGAAGTTGGGAGGGCAGTACCGGTTTCTTCTCTTACATGTGCAAGCAGAGTTTGAACTTCAGACAGGATGGCATTGTCTCCCTCAATCCATGCAACAGCTACTGCTATAGGTTTCAGGCTGCTGGAAAATACATAATCCTAGAGGATCCTCTTGATAGGGCTGTCCATATCGGCAGACTGTGATATGGCCATTTCTTGGATAGACTCCTTCCTCACCCCAACGGGTATTGCTGGGCAGCTTCAATGTTGTGCTCTTATTCTTCTCACTTTGCTTGGTGAGGTAGATTGCTGCTATAGCTTGATGACCCTTCACATACCTAACCATTTCCATTGTTCTCTTGTAGACTGTATCCATTGTTTTCAGTGCCATGATGTCCTTGAGGAGCAGATTCAATTGCATGAGCAACACGGCCAATGGGTGTGATGTGAGGGTAGGACTCCTCCACTTTAGACCAAGCAGCCTTCATGTTCACAGCATTGTCTGACACCAGTGCAAATACCTTCTGTGGTCCAAAGTCCTTGATGACAGCCTTCAGCTCATCTCCAATGTAGAGACCAGTGTGTCTGTTGTCCCTTGTGTCTGTGCTCTTGTAGATTACCGGTTGAGGGGTGGAGATGTAGTTAATTATTCCTTGCCCACGAACATTCGACCACCCATCAGAGATGAGCCGACTGCTTTCTCTATGATTTGCTTGACCTTCATTTGAACTCTGTTGAACTCTGCATCCAGCAAATGAGTAGATAAAGCATGTCTGGTTGGAGAGGTGTATGCTGGGCGAAGAACATTCAGAAATCTCTTCCAATACACATTGCCTGTGAGCATCAGAGGTGAACCAGTTGCATACATAGCTCGAGCAAGACGTTCATCAGCATTTCTCTGACTATGTTCCTCCATTGAGTCAAAAAAACTTCTGATTCCAGGAGGACTATGAGCTGTTGCTATCGATAAGGTGTCTGATTCATCATTTTCACCATACATATTAACCGGATGTTGAAAATGTGTTTTTCAGATGTTGAAAATATGTTTTTTTTTGGGACGATGAAATCTGGTTAATTTTATGTTCTGAAAAAAAGTTGAGAAAACGTCAATTCCAGAAGTTGAAAATATGTATTTCTTTGGTAATTGATTCTATGGCTGAACGTAAACTGCACTTATAATGCTTACTTGAGAATGTATCACACTAATACTTTTTTATCCATTTAATAAAAGAGGAGCCAACTGAAGATTGCAACAGAAAATATTTGGTAACACTTTACTGTAGGTGTTTCTATGCATGCATTCATAAAGCTTTTAAACAAAAAGTACTGGTTTATTTTATATATATATTTATTATTATTATTATATTTTTTTTTTACATTGAGCTCATTGAATTACTTCACCAATCAAGTGTGGATAGAGTAGGCAAGCTAGTTATTTACATGCGTGATGGACAAAGTGTAGCCTATGGTGCAAGATGCGACTGATATTTTGCGGGTTGGGTGAGAGCTAGAGAGGGTTGAGACACTGGGCATCTTCTTGTGACATGCATTATCTAGCTAATTAAAAATCTCTCTCCTGAATCAAGCTTGTAATGTCAGTACAGTAGCCTATGCTTTGAAGGGGGAGGAGCAGGTAGCAAAAAAAAACATGCACAGGCAAAGATTTTCAGCTTGCAGGCAGACACTGGAATACGTTTCTGAGGGACAGAGTGAGGGCTTTGCATAGGTGTTTTGTTGTGGGACTAGAAAAAAATGCCTGATGCATTAAATAACTTTATTAACCGGTTCTCATGCATTTATAATAATGGTTCTGTTACGGAACAGTATGGATCACTTTTGTTCCAGGTTCTGTTTCTGTTCCTTGAAAATATTCATTTTTTGGTTCTGGAAAAATTGAGGTTAGAAAAAGGGTTAGCTCAAATGCTCTCCTAACCTGCTGGCTGTACGCCATCTAGTCACAACCATGAACTGCCATTGCTGAGCCTCCATCAGCAGAGATCTCCTTTGCTCCTTTTTTTCTGGTTCATAAACAATCAATGAACTAAGAAGACAGACCCAGTTGCTAATGCATTGGTGCATATGGGAGAGCCACCCCTTAAGCAGATCGGAACTGTTAAGAATTGTTGTTCATTTACCCACTATCTTTGTCCATCAAGACATGTAGGTAGAGGGAAAGGGGCGTTGCTACCCCATATAGCCAACATTCGCCTCTTCCTCTCTATTGCTTTTATCGCCTGTAAACTAATTAAAATGAGCCAACTAATTTTTAAAAAATTGCGCACTAAGCTACACATTAAAACAGAATCGTGAAGTTCACACTCCAGAAAGAATGGTGGCGATTATGCACTACCAGTTGGTTTGGCTGTGTCAAAAAAAGCTATCGAAGAAAAACTATTGTGGTTGCTGCGCATGCGTCCGTTCGGTCCTTGGTGTGCTGTGTGAAAGCTGGAGAGCTATGGCGGCGTGCCGGGGATCCTCTTCAAAATGGTTTTTCACCCGGGAGCAAATCGAAGCCACGCCGTCCCGCCGTTCGGGAGTGGATCCGGACAAGGAGCTATCTTACCGACAGCAGGCGGCTAACCTCATTCAAGATATGGGCCAGAGACTCAACGTGTATCCTTTATAAACAAGCTTGTAGTCATCAGATGTCGAAGGATTTACCTAGCGCTCTTTGTAGGCCCGTGTCTGGGGCACGCGCTAGAGGCAGGTTATGTTCGGCATTATTTTGTCATAGTAGAACATTTCAAATGTGCCAGTGTGGTGTAGGTTATTATCCATCCAAGTTTAACTAGTAAACATCACCCAACATGAAGGGCATCTGTCTGGCGATAGTTAGCAAACTAGCCATTCTAGCAGCTAACTAGGGCATCTCTCTGGCGATAGTTTGCAAACTAGCCATGCTAGCAGCTAACTAGGGCATCTCTCTGGCGATAATTAGCAAACTAGCAGCTAACTAGCCCACTACTTGTTAGTTACCATAACTGAAATGTTAGTTAGCTAACGCTGATATTCAATGATGAATCATAGTTCCTTCGCTTAGACAAGTGATAGCTGCCCAGCATGCCAACACTAGTCAGCTAGCATTGAACGGTCCTATCAAGCTAGCTTGTTCGTTGTGACTAAGTTGCTTAGCTAGTTAGCTCAAGCAAGTTCACTCAGGTAAAGCAGGACGTGCATTGTTGAATTTCTCAATTTAATTTGCTCGTTTGCCATGTTAGTACGTTGCTTACTGGATCAAATTTATCTAGCTACTGTACCTTAACTAATAGCTCGCTAGTATCTATCCGGCATTGTCAACACAACGTGGATCAAATGATTAGAAGTTGCCACATCTCATTGACTTGATTTAATTAAGTAACTAATGGCTTCCGTGGATAACAATGGCTGCGTTTATACATGCAACCCAATTGTGATTGGTCAAAAGATAAATCAGTGGGGAAAAATTATCACATCAGATTTTAAAGTTTATCTGATTGGTCAAAGGACCAATTGGTGAAAAAAAAGATCACAATTGGACTGATTGTAAACGCAACTGGGATCTGTGGACTAAAATACATAATTTTAGTTAGTTGATGAAACATCGTAAGTTAAAATATATTTGAATTCCTTAACCCATTTTCTCCAGCTCACAACTTACAATAAATACAGCAATTGTTTACATGCATAGATTTTATATGTTCCACTCTTTCACCAAATTCCACAGAAATGTAAGTATTTTATTTTCTTCATTATGTATAGTCAGCCTGACTGTCTGTTTTCTCCATACAGACAATTTGCAACATGTTTACTTACTAATATATTCAAATCCATTTATTTTGTTACAGATAATTTCTCCAACCACCTTATTCCTAGCTGCGAAAGTTGAAGAGCAACCTCGGAAACTTGAGCATGTTATTAAAGTTGCCCATGCTTGTCTAAACCCTCAAGAGACCCCGCTTGATACAAAGAGTAATGTAAGTATGGGTATTGTAGGTTTTATTTTCCCTTCCCACCTCCCTGCTTGTCCCATTTTGTCAATGGCTTGAACACTTTCCTTTTGTGTGATTGTATTGAGGTTTGAGTGTAAAGGGTTATACAAAGTGTTAGTATACACTGAGTATTCAAAACAATAAGAATATCTGCTCTTTCCATGAGACCGACCAAGTGAATCCAGGTGAAAGCTATGGTCCCTTATTGATGTCAGCTCAATAATAGGTAGGTGTTCCTAATGTTTGCTATACTCAGTGTATATTCTCCTTTGTCACCAGAGGGCGAGTCTAGATTGACAATATTCAGGCTTTGTCAGACTGATGTCTCAGTCCAGTCTCAGAAAGATCTTCGTGTTCATATTATTCCTAGTAGCGAGACTGAGTTGAAACTACTGACACTAAGAAAACAATACTGTTACAGTTTGGAATTGGGCTTTGAAATAGAGGTATGGATAGACACATTACAAATGTCATGTAATGATTGTCTATTGAACTTCAGGCATACCTCCAGCAAGCTCAAGAGCTGGTGATACTTGAAACCATAGTGCTGCAGACTTTAGGTAAGTGACGTCTGACTGAGTGAGCATTTAGTGAGAGCTTGATCTTGTCTACAAAGTGTTTGAATATAATGTTTGACTATTCTGTTGGTTCATTGCTGCCAGGCATTGGTGAATTTCCATTTTTCAGACTGTTTAAATTATGTTTGTCATGGTAACATGTTGATCATTCCTCAATGCCATAATTCTATTGTACCCGCGCAGGTCAAAATGTTCTTCTGTTATGATGAATTTCAGATCTTGGCAAACAGCAGTCCCAAGCATGTTCCAATCTGTGGTCTCTATGACTACGATATACTCTATGTGGCCACCATCTGTGGCCATTCTGCTTATACAACACCAATATACTAACTCTTATTTGGATGGAAAGAAATGAGAACTCCCTTTCATAGTCCACATGTTATCCTAACTGTGCTCTTGTGATAAATAATAGAGGGGAAGAACAATAGAACTTTAATACATTTCATCTACAAACTGTTACTGTTGAAACTCACCTGTCATGTATTTTGTTCCAGGATTTGAAATAACTATTGAACATCCACACACTGATGTGGTGAAATGTTCCCAGCTAGTGAGAGGTAGAGGCTTCTTTCTTTGCTCTTTCATGCACTCTAGTCCACCCAACCTCTAACGTGGGTGAGAGGGAAGATAATGCTGACATAATGATTGTGCAACAAGTTATTGTTGACCTTAGAGTTCACAAAACATGATGAACAATTTGTGAACTTCTAATGATAACCCTTACCGGAGCTTACTGGTTGGCAAAGACTTACCCTCTTTTTCTTTCACTTGCAGCAAGCAAGGATCTGGCACAGACTTCCTATTTCATGGCTACCAACAGGTTGTTATCCTGACCCTCCTTTGTTGCACTGTGACTACTGCACACTATAGCTTCCTTTAATGCAGGGTACCCTTTCAGTGTCCAACGGCCCTCTATGCGCCGGTGGCTACTGGGATGCCAGCCCCCTCCTTGCCCCCCAGGTTGAGGGCGTTTGGCGGTACCGGCCCCGGTTGCAGTGCGGTGTATTGTACAAGGGACCAGAGTTGGCACAGTGGGGTTGAATGCACAATGTGAAGTGTAGTGGTGCGCTAGAACCTCACGTTTGCTCGGTTACAAAAGTGCATATGTCTAAAAAGACACTTTGGTAGCCTGAATAGCAGCTAAAGATTACACAGATGTAAACATAACGTAGAAGTCATCCCGGTAAGTACCAATACCCTATTTTCTTTTTATTTGTATTTTTCCAATTTCAGAAAATAGCTTTAAAGTATTTTCTTAAGTTACATTTTTTTAAGTCGGTTAACCAAATACTTTTTCGTGGAATGACATCATATACAGTGCATTCGGAATGTATGAAGACCCCTTGACTTTTCCCACATTGTTACATTACAGCCTTATTCTAAAGTGGATGAAAAAAAATGTCCTCATCAATCTACACAATACTCCATAATGATAAAAGCTAAAAACCGTTCTTTTGACATTTTTGCAAACGTGTATATATATTTTTTAATTAGTATATCACATTTCTGTAAGTAATCAGACCCTTTACTCAGGACTTTGTTGAAGCACCTTTGGCAGCGATTACAGCCTCGAGTCTTGGGTATGATGCTACAAGCTTGGCACACCTGTATTTGGAGAGTTTCTCCAATTGTTCTCCGCAGATCCTCCCAAGCTATGTCAGGTTGGATGGGGAGCGTCGCTGCACATCTCTTTTCACTTCTCTCCAGAGATGTTTGATCAGGTTCAAGTCTGGGCTATGGCTGAGCCACTCGACATTCAGAGATCTTTCACCAAGAATCTATCTGTACTCCATTAATCTTTCCCTCGATCCTGACTAGTCTCCCTGCCGCTGAAAAACACCCCCACATCATGATGCTGCCCCCACCGTGCTTCACTGTAGGAATGGTGCCAGGTTCCCTCCAGATGTGACGCTTGGCGTTCAGGCCAAAGAGTTCAATCTTGATTTCATCAGACCAGAGAATCTTGTTTCTCATGGTCTGAGAGTTGTCATGCCTTTTACTGAGGAGTGGCTTCCGTCTGGCCACTCTACCTGGCCTGATTGGTGGGGTGCTGCAGAAGGTTCTCCCATCACCAGAGGAACTCTGTAGCTCTGTCAGAGTGACCATCGGGTTGTTGGTCACCTCCTTGACCAAGGCCCTTCTCCCCCAATTGCTCTGTTTGGCTGGGCGGCCAGCTCTCGGACGAGTCTTGGTGGTTCCAGACTAATTCCATTTTTAAGAATGATTGAGGCCACTTTGTTCTTGAAGACCTTCAATGATGCAGTAATTGTTTTTGGAAACCCTTCCCCAGATCTGTGCCTCGGCACAATCCGATCTCTGAGCTCTTCGGACAATTCCTTCAACTTAATGGCTTGGTTTTTGCTCAGACATGCACTGTCAGCTGTGGGACCTTTATATAGACAGGTGTGTGCCTTTTCAAATTATGTCCAATCAATTGAATTGACTGCAGGTGGTATCCAATCAAGTTGTAGAAACATGTCAAGGATGATCAATGGAAACAGGATGCACCTGAGCTCAATTTCACGTCTCATAGCAAAGGGTCTGAATACTTATGTAAATGAGGTATTTCTGTTTTAAATGAATGAATTTGCATTAATTTCTAAACCCGTTTTCACTTTGTCTTTGTGATATTATGTGTAGATAGAGGGAAAACAACATGATTTAATCCATTTTAGGAAAAGTCTAACGTAACAATGTGGAAAGGGTCAAGTGGTCTGAATTCTTCCCGAATGCGTTGTTTTGTATATAAAACAGAAATGGAAGTGCCAATTTTACATTTCTGATGTTAACCCATTAAGGACCTGCTCAAATGGCAAGTTTTTATTTGCTTTGAAGAGAAGAATTCATGTTTTCATGCACCATTTCATTGCATTGTAAAATACTGATTTGGTGCCACATCTGCCCATTATCATACGTATTATTCTTTCTGGCTTTCCACGTACAAACAACCTTTCACAGTTCATGGTCTGCAAATTCTCGTAGAACTAGGTCCTTAAAGGGTTACTTTTAACATGACATGTTGGGTTGGGATTTAAATATAGCCTTTTTGTTTCCAACTGTTGAATGCCCTCAAAACAAACTACAGTGTCTGGATGCAGATTTTGATAGTCACTTTTCTGTTAGGCCTAGTCCTAATTAAAGTGCTGTAATTCAGCAATCATATATATTGTTTTTTTTTGTTTATAGAAACAATTATCAAAGAGCCAAAGACAACGTTGTGTTCCAAAAGCGGCCTGTTCGGCTGGGTTTGAGACGTTTGAACTGGAGAGGCTTATAGACAGTGAACAAGGAGAATAAGAGGTTGCCGCTGTGCCTGAGACATCGCTCTAATTCGAGGATAAATGGCTTCTTAATGCCTTAACTGAATCCAATGACCAGCCACAGCAAGTAGGAGCATAGAAATGTAATTGACTTGAATGGGAATGTCTGTTTTAGAATCCAAACCATGGAAATACTAGTCACCATGGTGAATTCTGGAACTTCTGATCTGTTGTTTTTCTGGATTGTATGCGCACTAGTCTCTGGCTGCGCGGTCATACAGGAGATGGATAAAAAAAATAATAATAATATGCGTTATGTCTAGCGTCCAGACATTGTACTTGTTGTGACACAAGGTTACCATCCAGCTTTTACCACAGCCTACCATTTGAAAGACCATCTAGCTCTCTGTGCTAGAAAATATTGTAGCTCGATCTAGTTCTCTATTACTCTGGTTCTTTTAGAACTCAAACCAACTTGGAGTTGACCAGAAGAAGGCATTTCTATGCATGTCTCACCATAACCAGTTAGTCATGAGTGATGAATGCAGAATGAGTGTCTGTTTGAAGTAACTTGAGTTTACTTTGCCATAAAATGTTCACCTTGTGTGTTATTTATTGGTGGTTGATGTTTCAATAAAGGGTGAAATTCGGTCACTTTCCCCACACAAAAAAACACAAGTCATCTTTTTGAATTAGAATTGAAGTTATTGCTATATCTGCAGCTCCTTGTGGTAAACACTAGGATGGTAGCCACAATGTGAAACTGACTCATGATCTATTCTGCATGTCAGTTGTTGTTTATTTTGGTAAGTGTGCAACTGTGTCAATCTGGGTCTAACATTTCTGTTATAATGATTCTTAATCTTCTCTAATACTATGTTTTACCTCAGCCCTAAGCACCTGTTACTAACGTTGATTCCCCCCCTCCCCTCTTTGTTTCTTCTTCCCTCTCGTCCATGTGACCCGTTGTGCCCCGGCCTCTCTTCACGCAGCCTCCACCTCACCACCTTCTGCCTGCAACACAAGCCCACAGTAATCGCCTGCGTCTGCATCCACCTGGCCTGTAAATGGTCCAACTGGGAGATCCCTGTCTCCACTGACGGGAAACACTGGTGGGAGTACGTGGACAACTCTGTCACACTGGAGCTTCTCGATGGTGAGGCTTTGATTTGATTTTGGTTTATGCTCATAGTCGAAAAGCCACAGTTACAATGTGGTTTAGTTTAGAAGAATAGTTTGTTTTCGTCAATGAGAAATGTTTGCGAAATGTCATTGCTATGAATTAGGTGTTAAAACCAAGTGTGATCTTTCCTTGCCTTCAGAACTGACGCATGAGTTCCTTCAGATTCTGGAGAAGACACCGAGCAGGTTGAAGAGGATACGAAATTGGAGGGTAAAGCTTCTGTTTTTCACCAGTGAATCATTAAGACCTCTTACTCACGTTAAACACTGTAGAGCGTCTTGTGTCTGCTGATTTTAATTCAGTGTAGGTATATTGCTGTACAGTTTTATATAATGCCCTTTGCAAAATCGCCTCGTCACGCCATCTTTCTCTCTTCTCCCACTCGCCAGACCACGCAAGCTGCCAAGAAGACCAAGGGGGATGGCTCTCAGGCAAACGACCCCTACCCAGGACCCTCCCTGATCCACGAACATTCCCTGGGAGATGCCATCCCTGGGGTCTCCAACTCAGCCTTCTCCAAAGCCGCTTCATCGTTCCCTGTCCCTCTGCCAGGGCACGCCAGTGGGCCCCTCTCCCTGGACTCTATCGCGTCCATGCAGGGCAGCTCTTATACCTTCACAGCCCCCAGCGACTGGCCCCAGGATACGGGGGTTCGCTTGGAGGGAGGAAGCTATTCCCTCAAAACAGATGCACTTGGCCTCCAGCAGGGTGCTCCAATGAACCCGAACAGACCTGATAAGACAGGAGAGTTCAACCCTACTAAACATGAACACAAGGTCGGGTCGGGGGGGGGTGTGGGGAAGCAACAGCAGCCAATTTTCCCTCCACCGCCCCCGCCGGCTCAGAAAATGTCCCTGGACAAGTATAGAGAGAAGCACGCTGCTGAGCTGGCGGTGCAGCATAAACGCAGGGCAGAGCAGCAGAGTTTCGAGCCTGAGGGCAGGGACTCATATATACCCTCTGTCCAATCAGACCACAGGAAACACATGCAGCTCCACCCTAACCCTGGGAGCAGCAGCACCACTGCCTCCCCTCTTAAAATGAAGCTCGCCACGCCAGGCCAGGACAAGGTCCCCTCTGACAAACGGGACAAGGGGGGCTCACTCAAACTCCGCCTTCCAGTTCCTTCTCAGGGGGGCGTGGCCAGCAAAGAGGAGCTGAAGATGAAAATCAAGGTGTCCTCGGAGCGCCACAGCTCTTCTGATGAGGGCGGGGCCAAGAGCAAACATTCCAGCCCGCTAGTGAGCAAGGAGAAGCACCGAGAACACTCAACCCACCGCCACCACCACAAGCAGCACGGCCACTCTCACCTTCATGCAGCACAGCACAGTGGCAACGGCCGAGGCGTCCCCGAGGGGCCAGCGGGGGCCGGACCAGCCGTCCTCCGGAGACCCCTAGGGCTGGGGGGTGTTGAGGGGGTGGCGGGCATGGCCCCTAGCTCTGGTTCCAGCTCCTCCCGCAAGAGGGGGCACCCACACGTCGCAAGCCACAACCACCACTCCTCCAAAACGAGCAAAAGCTCCAAGGGCGGCGCAGGTAGTTCCTCCTCCTCTCATTGTTCCTCTGTTCAGCTGCAGTCACAGTGTGTGTCGTCTCAGTCACAGTGTGTGTCGTCTCAGTCACAGTGTGTGTCGTCTCAGTCACAGTGTGTGTCGTCTCAGTCACAGTGTGTGTCGTCTCAGTCACAGTGTGTGTCGTCTCAGTCACAGTGTGTGTCGTCTCAGTCACAGTGTGTGTCGTCTCAGTCACAGCTCTGGTTTTAACCTTCCCTTCCCCCCTCCTCCCCCTGTCACATACCAGGTGGGCTACGAACATCTCAACGCCCTAGTGAAACTGGACAAGAAGCCAGTGGAGAGCCGCAGTCTTGAGGGAGCCGGCCGGGCGTTTGCTGCCAACGGGCAGACTACAAACACTTTTGACATGCTCGATTCTCTCAAGTGCCCAAGGAATTAACTCATGAACCCTTTGTAGCAAAGCATAGGAAGGTAAAGTAAAAATATAACAGAAAGTGTAGGACATCTCAACGGTTGAGGCAAAAAGAGAGAAATGAATGCTTCCTGATCATCTGATCTTTTGGCAGTGCTGGTATAGTCCTGCCCCTTTCAATGTGTAATTGCTGCTTTGTCCTCCATATTCTCAGGATGGGTCATGGAATGCGGACGTGTGTCGAGGGGGTCATCCGAGTTTAAATCTCCATGTTCGGAGGGGAAAAAAGTATAAATACTGAAAAGGCACGAAAGGTGCAATTTCTAATAGTCTCTTTTTAAATAGTAATTTAAACAGCGTTGCCACACCTGTTATCCATTCTGGTGAGAAAACATGTCAAGTAGCTCATCGTTGTGGCAGGGGGGGCTTAGCTCAGACAGAAGTAAAGGCAGGCCAAACATGGCTGCCAATGGAAGTTGGATTTTTAGTTTATTTCTCTTGAATTATTTTTTCCTTTTTTATGCTGAATACTGTATGTAGGATCTGCATGCAATCATCAAAGGGATAATGCAGAAAGCTGACCGCTGTTTACAGAAAGTAAAGATAAATGTACATACATTTTTGTATGTTTAAAAAGCTAACCATAAATACTCAGGTTTGGAGCTGCTTGTAACTATAACAAGATATATATATTGGGAAAAAATACTATTGTGACTTGATGTAGGAGTCCTATCATCGGTGATTCTGACTGCCGCATTCCTGTGTTGTGCTTAGAGCCTGTACTACACATGGCTGGCTGCCAGGAGATGGCACTTGAACTTCGACCGTTCCAACTCAGCCAATCCAGACCCTACAAACAGTAACAACCACCTGGCATGTTGTCAGAGGCCATGCAATTTGTACACTTTTTTTTGACTTCCAAGATTACCTTAAGCTGGATGCCAAAGGCTTTGCCTCACAAAAAACTAAAGACATACATGATAAGAGGACAATAATAATAGTGCTATAACGTTTACATGCCTAACCTTTGCTGTGAAGAGCATTTACACAAAATTGTTACTTGGCTTGACGCTGTAGCCCATAGATACAAAGCTGTAGGTAAGTAATGTAGTATTGTTTATGTCTGGTGAAAGAAAACAACAGCATAAAAGTAGCCTGGGTGCCAGTCTTTCTGCTCTCTTGCCAACTCCTTATGTAATTGATATGGCTTGACAATGGAGTAGGCAAGAGCACCAACTGATCTGGGACCAGGCTAGCAGTTAAGGCTGTCAGTGTTGATACAGTACGGTGGCTTGTATGCTGTTCTCCAACGGGTCAGTTTCCTAATATATATGGAGTATATCGTTCTCAATTCTGGACACACAATAGTAACTGTTCTTTGACTGGTTAGTCCTTTATTTCAGTGTGCAGAGAGTTTGTATTGAGGCCAAGATGGTATATTTCCCCAGTCCTGATAGTGATTATACTCTTGGGCACAGACATTATTACAGTGGTTTGGTCTCAACAAGAAGGCAAATGCAAACCTTGACATCCATTTTTTTTTTTTTTTGTTCTAGAAATAAATCTTACAGTTACCACTACCTTAACACATTACCTATGTTGTATGATTGTTATTTACTGTATGCTATATGAAAAGTATGGATGCAATATGTTTGACAAATGCTCGTTGTATCAAAGGTGCCCCAAATATTCAAGGAATTATTTGTGTAATAGCCTAGGGAAAGTATCTAAGTTTCAAGCAATACATTTGAAAGGGCATTTAAAAATACAATTTGGACATGTTATATAAATGATTGATAGGTGTTCCTGATTGGCACATCTGGCGTTATTTCCTAACAGCTTTGAGTGTAGGTCCTAAACTAAGATCACATTGTTAGGAATGAAAGGGTGGTCCAATAGTTGTTCTGCAGACGGGCGCTGTTTCTGGTCACTGCAAAGAGGACAGATTAATATGTTATTCAACTTGGATGCCCTTTTATCATGATTTACTGACTGTTGGTGAGTTGTCACATTTTATCTTTGATTTAATAATTGGTAATCTAATTAAGTTACTGAAATGTTAATCCACACTGTTTTACTTTAGTCTTCGTAGCATTCTATATAAACCCAGAGTAGATCCCAATCCTCATATTCGGAGACCAGGTTCAAGGTAAGGAAACATCCAGTCATTTAGTTGAACTATGCCTTTAAAAATATTATATGTAGGACAGAATTGTAAATCAACTCACTTGGTCAGACAGACTTGAACAAAATCCCTGGCGTCCTCTGAGAACCTGTCAGGCAGCGAGGGCATTAGGCCTCGCCTCGCCCCAATGTAGAACAGCGCTGCCATCTTGTCCATGTGTGACAGCGGCGGCTTCCCCGTGGCCATTTCAAACACTGTGCACCCCACGCTCCAGATGTCCGACTTCCTGCCGTGACCCGTCTCGTTGATTACCTCTGGCGCCATCCAATAGGGCGTGCCGTGCACCGATTTCAGGAGGTCACTATGACTGTATGTGTGAGTGAGGCATCTCAAACGGCGGGCGCAGCCAAAGTCTATCAACTTGACTACTCCTGTAGGCATCAACATCACATTGTTCCCCTTCAGGTCCCTGTGGATGACCCTATTGAGGTGCAGGTAGGACACCCCCTCCAGGATCTGGCGGGTGTACAGGGCCAGGACGCGCTCCGGAAGGGGACCAAAGCGGTGGAGCACGCTGGCGATGGAGCCTCCGGGGACATACTCCATGAAGATGCTGACCATGTGGTCCCGCAGAGAGGTGCCCAGAAATCCCACAATGTTGCCGTGATGGAGGTTCTTTAAGAGGTCTACTTCCTCCTGTAGACGGTTGTACTCCTTGTCTGCGGTTTCAAGGTCTGAGGCGTCCAGGGCCACCTGTTTTACGGCTATCAGCTGGCCTTGGTTGGTCAGTCCACAGAACACCTAAAAACAGCGTAAATGTGAAGTTTTAAAATTCCTATTACAGACAGGCTCAGGTGCTAATTTGAGACCCTAGAGATTAGCTTGACTGTTTCATTTGAATATCTCTATATAATGAAGGTAGCCTTGTTTTGATATGGGATTATACAACTATAGCAAGGTTTGGGTGTTGGCATGATTGGTTCTCTTTACTGTGATGTGACTTTTCCTTTTCTACGAGGCAATTAATAAGCAAACATATTCACAGTTCCATAAGCTCCTCTGCCCAGCACTTCTCCTTTCCTCCAGGTGATGGCATCATCCACTACCAACCCAGACCCACTGAGCACTTCTCCAGGTGTGGTAAAATCCTAATGGACAACCGCACAGGGTGGGAAGTTACACACACAACCACAGGTACAGTGCCTTGCGAAAGTATTCGGCCCCCTTGAACTTTGCGACCTTTTGCCACATTTCAGGCTTCAAACATAAAGATATAAAACTGTATTTTTTTGTGAAGAATCAACAACAAGTGGGACACAATCATGAAGTGGAACGAAATTTATTGAATATTTCAAACTTTTTTAACAAATCAAAAACTGAAAAATTGGGCGTGCAAAATTATTCAGGCCCCTTAAGGTAATACTTTGTAGCGCCACCTTTTGCTGCGATTACAGCTGTGAGTCGCTTGGGGTATGTCTCTATCAGTTTTGCACATCGAGAGACTGAATTTTCCCATTCCTCCTTGCAAAACAGCTCGAGCTCAGTGAGGTTGGATGGAGAGCATTTGTGAACAGCAGTTTTCAGTTCTTTCCACAGATTCTCGATTGGATTCAGGTCTGGACTTTGACTTGGCCATTCTAACACCTGGATATGTTTATTTTTGAGCCATTCCATTGTAGATTTTGCTTTATGTTTTGGATCATTGTCTTGTTGGAAGACAAATCTCCGTCCCAGTCTCAGGTCTTTTGCAGACTCCATCAGGTTTTCTTCCAGAATGGTCCTGTATTTGGCTCCATCCATCTTCCCATCAATTTTAACCATCTTCCCTGTCCCTGCTGAAGAAAAGCAGGCCCAAACCATGATGTTGCCACCACCATGTTTGACAGTGGGGATGGTGCGTTCAGGGTGATGAGCTGTGTTGCTTTTACACCAAACATAACGTTTTGCATTGTTGCCAAAAAGTTCAATTTTGGTTTCATCTGACCAGAGCACCTTCTTCCACATGTTTGGTGTGTCTCCCAGGTGGCTTGTGGCAAACTTTAAACAACACTTTTTATGGATATCTTTAAGAAATGGCTTTCTTCTTGCCACTCTTCCATAAAGGTCAGATTTGTGCAATATACGACTGATTGTTGTCCTATGGACAGAGTCTCCCACCTCAGCTGTAGATCTCTGCAGTTCATCCAGAGTGATCATGGGCCTCTTGGCTGCATCTCTGATCAGTCTTCTCCTTGTATGAGCTGAAAGTTTAGAGGGACGGCCAGGTCTTGGTAGATTTGCAGTGGTCTGATACTCCTTCCATTTCAATATTATCGCTTGCACAGTGCTCCTTTGGATGTTTAAAGCTTGGGAAATCTTTTTGTATCCAAATCCGGCTTTAAACTTCTTCACAACAGTATCTCGGACCTGCCTGGTGTGTTCCTTGTTCTTCATGATGCTCTCTGCGCTTTTAACAGACCTCTGAGACTATCACAGTGCAGGTGCATTTATACGGAGACTTGATTACACACAGGTGGATTGTATTTATCATCATTAGTCATTTAGGTCAACATTGGATCATTCAGAGATCCTCACTGAACTTCTGGAGAGAGTTTGCTGCACTGAAAGTAAAGGGGCTGAATAATTTTGCACGCCCAATTTTTCAGTTTTTGATTTGTTAAAAAAGTTTGAAATAGCCAATAAATGTCGTTCCACTTCATGATTGTGTCCCACTTGTTGTTGATTCTTCACAAAAAAATACAGTTTTATATCTTTATGTTTGAAGCCTGAAATGTGGCAAAAGGTCGCAAAGTTCAAGGGGGCCGAATACTTTCGCAAGGCACTGTATGTGTGTGTATATATGATTAGCTGTAATTGGTGTAGGTACTCCTCTAGTGCCAACTTACCCCCAGTAATGACTTCTCACATCTCAGCTCAGAATTGTTTCTGAATTCCCTCTGGTCTGAGTCACAGTTGTTTTCTGGACATACACCATCTCTCTCATCCAGTGATATTAGCTCTTCTGCCAGACAACGGAGCAGGTCATCGGTCAGTGGTCCCTCCCCCACATCATCCAGAAACTTCTGGAACACAGGGGACACTGTCCTGCTGTCACAGCTACCTGAGGTCCAGGTGTTGATCTTAGGCTGCACAGGGCAATCGGATGGGGTGAATGAGTGGTCTAAATGATTTGCCTTGTTTTTCTCATTTTCTGACATGTTGTTCCCCATGGGACCCCTATTGTGCAGCACATGAAGGTGATCATCATCTGGGACAGAATGAGATGTGAGTTTAGTCTTTGTCTGACTGGGGGAGGTTTCGTCTCTCGGCCGGTGGTGAGAGATTAGTGGGTTTGGCGCATGGCTGGACATAGACAGCACTTCTTCGATCACTGACAGTGACAACATATGGTCCCCCTCCTGAACCTCTGGTGTACTGGGAGAGACGGTCTCTTCTCCATCTTTACCGAGGACCGGCTCAGTCTTAGTCTGGATGTGGATTTGCCAGTCAAGCCCAGAAATAACCACCACGTGGTCTTTGTCATGCGTGCTGGCGATAGGCGTCAGATGCGACTTTCCCCTGGATATAGGCCTAATAGCCCTGTTCTTCCTCTGCTTGGCCTTGTCCACAGGGCTTCGCCTCACTCTTCTGCTCTCCAGTGGTTTAGGGCATTTGTGTTTGGTCCTGTGGGTTTGGGTCTTCCTAGACGGGGCAGACAGGACCTGCCTCGTCCTCTCACATGAACTGGAAACTCTTATGTTGTCAAACACCGGGCCGGCAAACATCTCATAGATGACTGGTCCCTCCTCATCCCCGGTGTTGATTTCCTGGAAGATATCACTATACGTGATGTAGTCCACAGCTGACTTGGCCCTCAGGGTCCCCAGTTGTGACCCAGTCTTGGCTTGTCTGGCACTTTTCGGTTCCCTCTGCTGAATATGTTTCTGACAAGGTACTTTTATTTTAAATGCCTTTTTATCGTTCAGCTTTTTGCAGCTTGGATGTACGGGCTCTGTAACCCTCGTTCTGACAGAGGTTGAGTCTGTGCTTTTCTGACCAGTCTTTGTAGAGATTATCCCATTGACGATGAGATCAGGAGGTTTTCTGACTTTGCTTTTGACTTGTGAAGGAATAGGTGAAGTCCTCAGGTTGCTTTTGGACTTGCTGTTCCCCCGAATGTGATCTTTGTGTGCCAAGACGTTGAAAGACTGATTGGTTTGGACGCTAGTGCTGCCTCTACTCTCTTTGTTCTTGGCAGGCTTGATAGGTTTGATCTTTTTCTCTGTAGTAGGGTTTAATTCAGGTAGTGTGACATTCACAGTAGAAGGAAGACATTGATACTTGGTGTCATCCACAACACTAGTCTTTGCATTGTCATCAACTTGAATCTCTTTGTTTCCATTTCTTTTAGATGCAAAGGGACATGTGGTAGTTGGCTCAGTACTTGTAGTCTCTTTTGAGAGACCCCCTGAGCACATCACCTTTGTCCATTCCACTGCCACAACCTCACCCTCACAGTCCCTTTCAAAGGATGAAGTGCTGTTAACATCTTTGAAATTCGTCAAATCGGGGTTAAGTTGGTGACTCAACTCAATTATTGCTTTGTACCCTCTCCCCCCAGGGTCAGATTTGATAGATACTCCTTCCTTGTTATCTCTAGGAAAGGCACCCTGATGTCTTGTCGACTCCCTATTCCTATGGTCTGCATTATCCTGACTGTAATCTCCAACATTAAACTTTCCAGATGAGTCTAGATCCAACTGCAACCTTCCCTCAAAAGTCTCTCCAGCATGTTGTTTTGCTGTAGTCTCTCTTATGTCTCTTAAGTCTCTCTTATTGTCATCCACCTCTACCTCCAAGTCGATGGAGGATCGGCTACTGAAGCTGCTCTCCTCGCTGCCCCCCCTGGTGCCTGGGGACCCTCTGGGGCTCACCTTGGTCCTGGCCAGCCTCTCCCTCCTCAACCTGGAGGTTATGGAGGTCAGGGGCATCAGGGGCACAAGGCTGATGGGCTGTAGGGGAGAAGGGTGCTTCAGGCCGGGCAGCACTCCTCCGTTTCTATGCCTCCCCTCCAGAGGGGCTAACAGCTTGGGGGTCCTAATGGGGCCTGGAAGCAGGGCAGGGAAGGAGCCCTGGACAGAGATTATTGGAAAAGGCAACGGTGAATAAATAGCAGATTACAGGTGGTTTTTACAAACTAAGGAAGCTGTATGAAAATGTGATGTACGAATAAAACATGATTTATTTGAGTTGACCTACCTTTCGACAACTGCTTTTTTTCTCCGTTTCACCACATCCAAGCCCTGCAAGACAAGAACATGCCAAGCTTTACATACACAAAATTACATAACTAATTTCTTCAACAAAGAGTACTTCTCTAAACACATTCATGAGCATGACCTTTACCTAAACAAATGAATCAACAACATGCTGACCTTTATACTGTCCTCTAAGCCTTTAGCAGACATATCATTATTATATTACTAACTGTTCTGGATGTGAACTCGGGCCTGGACCAGAGAGTCCAGGAGAGGCTCCAATAGACCGGGGGCAGATTGGCTCAGCTGGGCTGGGTGAGGGGCCACCGGGCTGGGGGCCACAGCCTCACATCTGAGCCTGGGGGGAACAGGCAGGCAGGATGAGCTTCCTGTGGTGTTCAATAGCCCCGGTGTAGGATCCAGTTTGTCTAAGTGTCTGGCTCTGAACCACAGACTGGGTAGAGATGAACCTTGACTGGAGAGAGAACAAAGTAGATTTGAGAATAAATCCTTTGCACCTCACTATGCTCTTCACAGGTAATCTTGGTAAAATAATTTGGTTCATTAAAATCATCTATAATTCACAAAACATGGAGCTGAGACATAGGGTAATCTTATATAATTTCCTAACAATGAACACAGTGCAAATGAAAGGGATGGACATTCTCTGTTCTGTGTGGATGCAGGACAGAGGGCACAGCAGAAGGACGCTGGCCAGGGGCTGATGCTGTAAAGTGAGAACTTTTCAAAGGGGTTTATTCTCCCAGGATCCCTTTGGACCTCTTTCAGGAGTAAGAGCCCTACAGACAATGATCTGTTTCAGAAAGTAGACTCTCCCTCCCTCCCTCTGTTTCTCTCAGTCTCCCTCTGTTCTCTGTTTGGGAAGATTGGCATGCCCTTGACATGATGACTGCTGGCCTGACTGTAACTGGACACTTCTTATTCTGTATTTATGTAAGTGAGGGGGGTGGGGGGGTGAAGTACACACAAGGAGGAGGGACTAGCATATGGTGGATTTGTTTGTGTGTGAGAGTGCTAGTTAATAGCAAGGATGTGTGCATAAGTGTTTGTGTGTGTCTGTATGAACAGGTGTTGGTGTTTGGATGTGTTCCTGACTCAATTTGCCCTGTGGTTACTGTATTGTTGTATTAATTTATAGCCGTTCTAATTAACATGGAGCGTGTGTGCGTGCCCACCTGCTACCCTTCCCCAGATCTTGGTAGGCTTGCCTCATGTCCATCATGGCGCTCTGGAAGGAGAGGGAGAGCCCCTTATCTACAGGACCCAACACAGCCTGAGGTCAGTAGGGGTTGATGTACCTTTCACACACAGCAGGGACATTACTGCTACTGTGTGTCAACAGCAAAAGTCCCAAGCCAACAGTGAATGGTTCCTCTGTTACACGTAGGATAGCATTCGGTATCACAACAGTCCACTGACAAGTCCGAATTTATTTTTCTCCAGTTAACCTTTATTTAACTAGGCAAGTCAGTTCAGAACAAATTCTTATTTACAATGACGGCCAAACGGGGACGACGCTGGGCCAATTGTCCTCCACCCTATGGGACTCCCAATCACAGCCGGATGTGATACAGCCTGGATTCGAACCAGGGACTGTAGTGACGCCTCTTGCACTGAGATGCAGTGCATTAGACCGCTGCGCCACTCGGGAGCCCAGATGCTCCACCATGACACTGTTTATGATAAACTCAGTAGAATTTCACCAAGATCCAACTGAATCCATAATATAATTTATTATCGCTGCATAATACCAAACATTTTACACTATTTACATGTTGTTTTTACACACAACTGTTTCTGTACACAGCCTATGTGCAGAAAACTACAAATGACATTTAGCATTTATAGTACTTTCCAAACAAAGTGGTTGGAGAACAACATAAGAAACAATAGACGTTACCTGTTTCAGAGCCAGTTAGTCCAATCTACCCTCATCTCAGCCTACTCAGATTATATGACAGAATGAGATTGAGAGGGGCTGTACACCTCTCGTTCGCTCGCTCTCGTTTTCGCTCTCTGAGCAACTCTTCTGTTGTGTGTGTCTGACAGGAGTCAGGAAGGTTTCCAGCTGGGAGTCTGTATTGTGTCTCCTTGAGGGGAGTGATTTAGCACACTGACCCAATCAGCTTGGGCCATGGCAGGGCTGGCCTTTGTGGCTGTCTCTTTGTGGGATAGGCCCAGTGTGTGAAGAGAGGGGAAGGGTGTGTTTGGGAGGAGGGGGTGGTCTTGTGTAGAGCCAACAGGGCACACAGACCAGGGACACAAGGAGTCACTGTCCAAGACCCTACCTACTGTAGGTGACAGTGCACAATAAGGAAATACAGCTTACCTTGATTGATGGCTTTATGATGGTCGGATAAAGGAACGCACTCTGGAGACTCCAGCAAATCCTACAATGGGAAAATAAGAATGGTCATAAGTAGCCTTAAACCCTGTGGCATTTGGCATGAATCCACACAAATATCTATGATATCACTGTCCTAAGTGCAGTTAGGAGGACAATGGTGACTGTTGTTGTAGCTAGTGGTTATGTTCAACTGACATTTATTTCAGAGCCTATAACGAATTAGATTGTTAAACATCTGATTAACAACTCCACCCCATTTAATTTCCCTGGGGGGGCCCTAAAATATTATATAGCTTCACGTTAGTGCCCAGTCTGCTATGTTTGTGTGCCCCTGGGATAGCCTCTTTCAACCATCTGCCCTTCCGCTATTCAATAAGTGGGCTGGGTCATTAGACACCAGACAGTAGCCAGCTGCGCTCCCTGCCCTTGTCTCACCTGTTAAGGCCACTTCAAAGCAAAGTCAGGATATGGCTAAGAGTCATCTAGTCAGAACACAGACTCCCCACCAGCCAATTACACTGATGTAACTCAGGTCTCTGGTGAATTGGGCCCCATTGCTTTAGGGGAAGAGCCACTATGGATTATGCCTTTTAATTGATTAAGGATATTTGGGCAAGTAATAAATAATGTATTTGAGACAGAAGCTATGTTGTAGTACATTTATTTTGATGCAATACAACTAACTTGTCTTGTAATATATTTGATGATCTTAAAATGTGTTAACACATAGTGAACAAAATCACATTATGAAGTAGGTCTCCACTAAATGACAGACTTGTACACTTCTTACATAACTGTACAACCGGAGGATCACTTACCTCTGTGCTGGCAGCAGTCTGAATGAGGACATTTTGGGTCAGATAGGGAGAGGAGCTTGGGGAGTTTGTTGCTCTCAGCTCATCGGTTAGAGAAGGAGAGGGGCTGGGGGAGTTTACTCTCAGCTCATCAGGGTGGAAGCACTGCAGGTCCAGGGGCGTGGGCGCTGTTTGTTGACCAGGGCAGAATGAGACGGAGGTGTGGAGTCAGTGAGCACAAGAGGAAACAAGGCCCTCTCACACACTCAGGAATTCACCAGGATTTCCCATATGAGTGCTGGCTTTGACCCCTCCTCCAAGCTCAGGAAAACATTTGATTACGCAAGTACACACTGCACGGATCGACTAAATCAATACTATTCACCACAGGAGGTTTGTGGCACCTTAATTGGGCAGAAGGGGCTCATGATAATGGCTGGAGCGGAATACGTGGGATGGTATCAGAGACATGGTTTCCATGTGTTTAATGGCATTCCATTTGTGCTGTTTCTGCCATTATTATGAGCTGTTCTCCCCTCAGCAGCCTCCTGTGCTATACACTAAGCTAATAGATAAGTCAAATCTGTATTGCATTTCTGTCAGGATCGATTTGAAAACTTTAAAGGCATCAGGTTGTACATGACCTGAGTGCTGTGATGTCATAAGAACGAAATGCCACAAACAAGCAGATTTGGTGTGGTACTAGTATGTGTATAACCAACAGATCACATGGTTTGTACTTGGATAGAGAAGTATTTCCCTGGAATATCCTCAAAAGTAAACAGAATATATCAAACCATACCAAACATCTGAGTTGTGTTATGTTGGATTTGTCTGACCATCTTGGTTGAAAGTCATGTTATACCTGGCTGTCTGAGGGACTCAACCATCATGTGGATGAGTTCGTCTTTCAGGGGGCTCTCTATCTGTGCAGCATAGTGAAGAGCAGAACAGCCGTTGACGTCACACACCCCCAGGTCACTGTTTGAAAGAGGGAGAATAATTAACATAATTTATAGAGCGGAAGGCGGCATATAGACCAATGAAAATGCAGGGGCAATGTGAAAAACTATTTGTAAGTGCTGTTATGGAACAAGGAAGTTGTTAGCTTGGGAGGTGTAATATATTATTATGTTGTAAGATTGTAATACAATTGTATTGCAGTAATAATAAGGTCATTTTGCAATAAGGTTCTGTAATAATGTAATGTTTTAGGCTGTTGTAATAACAAAACCAAAGTGATATTGTCATTGCTGCAGGTTTCCTTACGCTGAGAGAGCCAGCAGTTCCCTGACCACCTCCACAGGTCTGTATTCCCATGGCAACCGGACGTCCAGCTCCTCAAACAAGTCGACGTCCCTCACAGCCAGCATTAGAGGGGTCAGCCCGTCGCGGTTCTGAGTGTTCACGTCCACTAGGTCAGTCTGGGCCTGCAACACAGACATAGAGATATAGGCTCAGCACTGGTGCCTGAGAGTTACACATTACGAACAAAGAAAGGTCAAATGAGAAATGTCCTGGAGATGATTACAGATGGAATGCTCATAGCTGCTTCGGCTGCATCCATACAATGCTGTCCTTTGTGCTAATCTAAACTCTAGCCTACCCTGTTGTTAGACAAGCACCTGATGCTGTGTGTCACATTTCCAGTTACACAATGTAAAGGGCGTTGGGAGTGATATCAGTGGCGGTGGCAGTGACTGTGTGCGCGGTTGGTGTGTGCTTGTGCGCGTGTGTGTGTGGTCTATGGTGGGGCGTTGTAAAGGAGTTTTGGGGGGAGGCGGACTTACCAGAAGGTGCTGCAGGGAGTGGAGGTCTCCCTGCCAAGCAGCCTGGAGGAGCTGGGTCTGGTGGGGCAGAGCCCTGAACATGGCTGATAACAGCACCCCCTGGAGGACTGGCAGACTCACATGCAGTGGTGTCTGGTTGCTATGGTTGCACAGAGTCACATCGGCTCCTCTTTTCAGAAGGAAGTGTACAACCTGACAACAAAATTTACATTAAAATACCCTCCCCCCCTCCTCCTATGTTTTATTGGTAGGGTAGGGTTAATGACATGCTTTGGTCCCCTATTTCAAAATGGCAAAGGTCAAGTAAATGACAGCCAGCATAATAGTATGGGGTTTATTGCATGTTTTCTCAGTGTACATAGTACAATGCCATGTTTTGCTTTGGCAACAGTAAAATCTGTTAAATCATACAGAGTCAAAACAAAAGCCAGAAAGACCCAACTCCTGGGACACATGCAAACAATTGTTACCCTGTGGCCTTAGACACACTACTAACAAAGTAATGTGGTTGTTTTGATAGTGTATCTCCAGAGAATGATCATGGGTCTTCACCCCCCCCCCCCCCCCCCCCCCCCCTCAATGTCACATGACACCATGTTATTGTTATTGGGAAGAAAAATAAATAGTCTAGAATTTTTCAACGGTCAACACCTGTGTTTAAATGGATTGTTCACATCCTCACAGTACGTTAAACTGTTTTTGATTTAAATATTCCTTCATTCACACAGTGATGCTTTTGTTGAATATAGATTACAATGTGCAAGACTAATAAACATGCAACCACATAAACAGAACAAAGTCTGTATAAAGCATATCAGCCATGCTGTGTTTCCATTCAAATATATAGGCTTATTCACTAACAATAAGAATACTAATCACATCAGTTCAGTCAAAGGGTCACTGAAGCAGACTAACATACCAGACAGACCTCCCCCTAAACCAAATTCCCCTCCCCCAATGGTGCTTACCTCAGTCAAGCCCCTCTGGCATGCAGTGATAAGGGGAGTACAGCCCCCCTCCATGCGGGGAACATCCACCTCCTCCCAGGGACAATCTCCAAGCTCCTCCAGCCCCAGGCCTACCACATCCAGCTCTCCCCTCAGCACCTCAAAAACAGCCCCCAGAACCCTTCTCTCACTACTCTCCATCATCCACAAGGGTCCTGTTGACAAGTTGGCGAGAATAGAAGCCAGAAGGATGAATGTAAGAGATAACAGTGAAGGTTGTTTTGTTGCTCTATAGCTTGCTGCCTTTCAGCTTGGTTTGTTTGCTGTGGACACTTGGTTCATGGTTACTCTCCTCTTTCAAGATCTGGTCCCTCCACGTATGGTGTGGGGCTTCAGCATGTTTGTGTTGAATGTTGATGCAAGCCTCTAGGGCTCTCCATCCCTGTTCCTTCAGAGCTACCGTTCAGTAGGTTTTCACTCCAACCCTAATCTAGAGCACCTGCTTAATTACTATAATATCATAAGCTCCAGTAGGAGAGGTGGAGTGAAGGACATTTCCTCTCGTTATTGTATCATGTGTATCAGAGAATGACTGCCTCTCACATGGTATCCTATATCCCCTATACCAGCGGTATTAAACGCTTACCCTACAAGGTCTAGAGCCTACTGGTTTTCTGTTCTACCTGATAATTAATTGCACACACCTAGAGTCCCCTCTAAATTAGAGGGGAACAATGGAGAAAAAGCAGTGGAACTGGCTTTGATGTCCAGAGTTGTGTTTGAGGGCTCTATACAGTGTAATGCTTTTGATGCAGGGCCCCTGGTCAAAAGTAATGCACTACGGTGCCTACACATAATACCCCCTAGTGTTGAATTATGTTGTTAGACATAAGCTGAAATGTCTATCTGCCTCACAAAGAAGGGCGCCTATTGATAGATGGGTAAAAATAAAAAGCAATAATTGAATATCCATCTGAGCATGGTGAAGTTATTAATTACACTTTGGATGGTGTATCAATACACCCAGTCACTACATAAATACAGGCGTCCGTCCTAACAGTTGCCAGAGAGGAAGGACACTTCTCAGGGATTTCACCATGAGGCCAATGGTGACTTTAAAACAGTTACAGAGTTTAATGGCTGTGATTGGAGAAAACTGAGGATGGATCAACATTTTTGTTACTCCACAATACTAACCTAAATGACAGAGTAAAAAGAAAGAAGTCTGTACAGAATACAAATATTCCAAAACATGCATCCTGTTTGCAATAAACCACTGAAGTAAAAATGCAAAAAATGTGGCAAAGAATACAAAGTGTTATGTTTGGGTCAAATACAAAACAACACATTACTGAATACCACTCTACATATGTTCAAGTGGTGGCTGCATCATGTTATGGGTATGCTTGTAATCATTAAGGACTGGGGAGTTTTTCACAATAAAAATGTTTACAGAATAGAGCTAAGCACAGGCAAAATCCTAGAGAAAAACCTGGATATCTGCTTTCCACACTGGGATATGAATTAATCTTTCAGCAGGACAATAACTTAAAACACAAGGCCAAATCTACACTGGAGTTGCTTACAAAGAGGACAGTGCATGTTTCTGAGTGGCCGAGTTACAGTTTTGACTTACATCTGCATGAAAATCTTAGGCAAGACCTGAAAATTGTCTTTCAAGGATCAACAACCAATATGACAGAGATTAAAGAATTTTGAAAAGAATAATGAGCAAATGTTGCCCAATCCAGATGTGCAACGCTCTTGCCTTGTTCACACTACAGGCCTTAATGCTCAAATCAGTTCTGTTTTTCAAATCCGTTTTGTAATTACTGTCCAAACAGCAAGTTACAAGCAACCAAATTGGATTTGTGTGTGTTCAGAGTTCAGACAATAGTAATTTGGTGACATGGCTCAAATTTGACTTGTGTCACTTCAACCTGCTAATGTGAATAAGGCTTTAGAAACTTTCCAAGAAAGACAGCTGTAATTGTTGGCAAAGGTGATTCTAACATGTATTTACTCAGCGGTGTGAATACTTATGTAAATGAGATATTTCTGTATTTAATTTCCAATAAATGTTCTAACATTTCTAAAAGCATGCTTTAACATTCATTATTTGATATAGTGGGTTGATGGTTGAGAAAAACCATTGGAATTCAGGCTATAACACAACAAAATGTGGAATAAGTCAAGGGGTATGAATACTTTCTGAAGGCACTATATATAGTACCCTCAACAGTACACATTTTGTTGTATCCCCAGACAAGCACACCTGATTCAACTTGTCAACTAATCATCAAGCCATCAATGAGTTGAATTGGGTGAGTTTGTCTGGAGCAACAACAAAAATGTGTACTGTTGAGAATCCTGGAGGACTGGAGTTGAGAAACACCGTTGTAGGGGATAGGGTGCCATTAGGGACACAAACACCGACTCATGATGTGACTTAGACAATGACAACGAGTTAATGAGAGCTAATACAAACCACAGGCCTGACTGGCATCATAATAACAACAACTATTCATCCCTGGAGCATTAACCAGCATCCTAGTGGATTCATGACTGACAACTAGTCATTTAAACCATTTTGGGAGTTCTTTACAGATTAGCATTCTAGAACCAATTAATGGAATAGTACTAGAAGTGTCAGTCAGAATGGACATAGTTAAAGCAAGAAGTCTTGAAAAAGAAAAGCAGTAGTTGAGTGAAATAAACAACTTTACTCACCTTCAGTATTCTTGTCTCAAACTTTGAAATATCTTACTCAATCCTTTGGCCAATTTTCATGCTTCACATTTACTCCAATGTTCTTTGACAAACAAATATAGTGTTCTGCATTTTAATAGCAGCTGTTTTATAAGAAAACTTCCTCCTAGTTTAAATAGCTTCTACAGTGTATGTCTGCTCTCCTTCCCTGTGCAGTGTGCATGCCTCCCCTCCTAAGTAGCTTGAATGTTTACATTCTGTTACCAAGGAGATAGTCAGCCAGGCAGGCCAACAGTAGATTCATTGCCAGTCTGAATGGGTCTCTCTAACAAATAAAGGCAACACTGAGTGCATGCCTACAATTAGAAGTGAGATCTGTCAAATGTTCCTTTTTCCTGTATGAATTAGCAGTGGTGGGAAAAGTACCCATTTGTCATACTTGAGTAAAAGTAAAGATACCTTAAAATAAAATGACTCAAGTAAAAGTGGAAGTCACCTAGTAAAATAATACTTGAGTAAAAATATTTGGCTTTAAATGTACTTACGTATCAAAAGTAAATGTAATCACTAAAATATACTTAAGTATCAAAAGTGAAAGTATAAATCATTTGAAATTCCTTATATTAAGCAAACCAGATGGCACTATTATCTTGATATTTTTTAAATTAACGGATAGCCAGGGGTACACTTCAACACTCAGACATCATTTACAAATGAAGCGTTTGTGTTTAGTGAGTCTGCCAAATCAGAAGCTGTAGGGATGACCGGGATTTTCTCTTGATAAGTGTGTGAATTAGACAATTTTCATGTCCTGCTAAGAATTCAAAATGTAACTCGTACTTTTGGGTGTCAGGGAAAATGTAAGGAGTAAAAAGTACATTATTTTGTTTAGGAACATAGTAAAGTAAAAGTTGTCAAATATAAATAGTAAAGTAAAGTAGATACCCCCCAAAAAACTACTTAAGTAGTACTTTAAAGTATTTTTTACTTAAGTACTTTACACCACTGTGAATTAGTAATCATAAATTACACCAAAATGTGTCGATTCAGTCACAACAAGCTGTTCTGACACTCAGCTCTGTAATTAATCAGTATTACGCTCATATTTCACGTGACATGTATGGGGTATAGCTTTGTCTTCAAAATAAAGCCTGTTACGCAGACCACCCCATGTACATGCTTTGGTCCATATGCCTGTCAGCATTTAAGTACCCTTTAATCTATTACTTTACGTTCCCCTTAAACTAGTGGTTAGAGCGTTGGACTTGTAACCGAAAGGTTGCAAGTACAAATCCCTGAGCTGACAAGGTACAAATCTGTCGTTCTGCCCCTAAACAAGCAGTTAACCCATTGTTCCTAGGCCGTTATTGAAAATAAGAGAGAGCTGAAGAGAGCTGAGGCTTTATACAAATCATGTTTATTGTTTACAAAAACACATAACAGCAAAGGAACTTTGAGTTTCCCCCATGGTTGTTTGAAAACTGGTTTTACACATTTTATTTTGCAATATAGAATCATCTGTATTGGAAAATACAGTCCATTGTACAACATATACAGTACCTTCAAGCTTACATGGAAACACAAACCTGTTTTATTTATGAATATAGAGTCAGTGTATAACTAACAAACTGCAGAAAGCTCCTATATGGAAGTATGCAGTTTATAGTTGACCTATTACCTACCATAGCCATAGTCCATATTTTGTGAAAAATTCCATCACATTATGTACAATGACTTAACACTTTTCTAGACCACTCTGTCATAACCCCAACACTGTCATAATAGTATAATGAAGACTTTAGAAACGGAAGGTTCATGCCTAATCCAATCCATTGTTTTCTGTGATGATTAGTAGACAGTTTAAGAAACATCCTAGTTCATCTTGTTGAAGGCCATGTTGTCAGGTCAGAGGTCACAGAGTTTGGATGTGATGTCACAACGTCCTCCTATCCTATCGTATCTGAGAAGTCACCGGTAAAACGTGAAGGTTGTGGGGAATATCTTCTTATGAAGGTATTGTACCCGTTCCTGTTGTGTTCTCAATTTCTCAAATTCAAAGTAAGGGATCTGGTGGGGAACATACAGACAAAGACCAATGTCAGATAGGTCTTCATGAGAAAAGAAATACGCCTAGACAAATGTAACTCAGTCACAGAACGACACAGAAAATGACACATTACATTGATTATAGAGATGAATTCAAAGCACATAGAGCACTAACAAACATTCCACACACCTCACATTGTGTGTCTATTCTAGCCTGTAACCAGGAGCGGAGTTCCCCTACCTGAACCACTTCGTAGCCCATTCTGCAGAGGTGGCGTCTCTTTGTGGCCTCCTTTCCCAGAAGGTGATGGGTGTTGCTGCAGAAGCGGTCCTGAGCATCCAGGCACAAGGCAATCCTACATAGAGGAAAACAATTAACCTGTTATCTGACTGGCCATTTTATTTAATGGGTGATAAGTCGTGAAAGGCAATAAGTATCATTCTCTGTGTCCGAGGATCTGCCTGAACAAGGTGCTGGGAAGATTTGCTCATTGGAATAAATTGTTGTATTTCAATTGAATTTAATCTTTGGAAGTAAGGACCACTTATTGGGTACTTTGGAAAACAGGGTGATTGGTAGATCAGGGAATGAGTCTGTGCAGCGCCCCGTCAGACTGATCCTCTAACAAAGTTCCAATGGCTCTAACCTCCTATGAGTGTGGTCCCACTGTGAGAGAGGCAGGACAAACCCATCCTCATCCAGACAGATCTCCACGTCTATGGTGTATCCAGGCTGCGTGAAGACCCTGGTAGAGTAGTAGGTCTTTCCCTCTAGCAGCTTGTTAAGAGGGCCCTTCACCTGGTTGTACAGGTAGCTCTCTACAGGGCTCTCAAAGGAGTGGTCCATGGAGGAAAACTTCTTCACATGGAGATGGTAAGGTAATCTCGGGCCCTGTACGGAACACAGTATAATATACAGTATATACATCAGAATGAACTTAGTGTTCAATCCAACTACTTCAAAATAATATTTTTCATTCAGTGTGACACGTGAAGGCCCATTGTAAGAGTCAGAGGGCTTTAATTTGACAGACAATTTTGCATAATTATTGTATGATTTATTTGTATATTTACAATGTTATTAGGGAGGTACTCACCCGGTAGTAGTTGCACTCTAGTGAGATAGAGAGGTTGAGTTGGGTTAGCTGGCCTAAGGCATGCTTGTCCAGGGGCTCCCCTTGTGCTGGGAAAGAATAGCAGACTTCATCAGACACATACATAACATGACTCTGGCTATCTCAGCGGTGGACAGTGACAGAACTGTGCTGCTAGTATGATGTAACTTAAACCAAAGAGTATTTCTGACCATAATCTGGAGGAATTTAATTTGCAAAGGACAAAACTGACCCTGTTACATAGACATATACACACACCTGACATGAAATTGTGCACACATACTCACATGTAGCCCGTTTACTTTTGCTCTCACTTTTTTTTTTACACACACACACACACACACACACACACACCAAAACGGACTAGCCTACCTTGCAACCTCTGTAGGAAGTAGGGGCTGAAGACTTTGGACACAAAGTTGAGTGGAAACCTCTCCAGGTGAATACAGGAGTGGAGCACCTCTATCAAAGCCCTGGGCTGGAACTGGGAGAAGCGAGAGGACAGCACACTCTCCAGCTTCTTAAACATCTGACTGGAGCACTGGGGCAGGTAGCTCAGTCTCCCCATGGCAATGATCTGCCGAGCTATCTGGGGTGTGGTATACTTCTCTGAGTTGCAAATAAAGCTCTCAGCCACAGCTTCAAATATGGGCTCTGAGCGACACTTCATCTGAAGGCAAAACTCCATCACCACGCTTGTGAGTTCGGGGTCTGCGTCTACTATTTTCACTGGCAGGTGCTTTTCCATGGCTGTTATGAAGTCTTCATCATGCTGACCGAAATGCATTAAGGCACCTAGAACTTTGATGAGCTCTTCATCTTGGAACGATCTGAATACCCTAGAGGCCCGTCTGCTCAGCTTCACAATCAGTGCAATGGCCTGCCTCTGTTGTAATGCCACCAGGGAGTGGAAGATGTTACTGATGTTGATGGCTTGTAGTCTGTGTATCAATTTCTCTGTGTGTCTGTGTAGTCTTGACATGAGATCTTGGCAATGGTGTGGGTCCTCGAGTAGTGCAAGGAAGGAGTACACACGAGCGGTTTCATTTTGGGTGAGAGCATCAATGCTGATGCTCACGGAGTCGAGAACCTGCTCAACAATCTCTGACCTCTTCCCCTCCAGATTATAGGCCACTTCTCCAAGATGGCACAGGTGAATGACCCCAATGTCTGTTTTGGAGAGGTGTGTCCTCCACTCCTCTTTCAATCTAGAGACAATTGAACTTTGATAGTCCACACCAAACTCAACACATACTCCCAGTAAGGTTGCCAGACCCTCAGTTTTCTCATTGCTGGGAGCTTCTTTCAAACGTGTTAACAACTCAGGTAAAACCTCAACCTCGAAAAGGGATTTGACAGAAAGTGGCTCCACTTTTACGTGCCCTAGTTTTGTTGGTGAAGCACTGGTTCCTAATTGGGTGTCAATGGAAGGCTGTCCAGCTGTTTTGGGCAAAAGGTGTTTCTCCGGGTGAACCCTTAATTCGTAGTCTTTCTCTTTTGCAAATGGGAGGTTACTTAACTGTTGCGCCACCGCCCCCATCTCACGTGTGTTATGGAAGCAGCCTAAACTACTTTTTACACATGGTTGTGCCATTCTGGCTTTAAAAGAAACGCCCGATTTCAATATTCTTCCAGATGAATTTGAGTGACGTATTAATCCCCGACTACAAGTCATGAAATAGTTGGGAGAGTACTGACACACAGCCCTAACGGAGGAAGAAATGCTGACAACTGACTTCATGATTGAAAAGATGTAATCCTCCTCTGAATTACAGTGGAACCTAGAATAATAAGAAAATGAAAGTGTGTTATTATGCATGCAGAAACATTATTATACTTCATTAATTACATTGCAGTCCAGTTTGTTACAGCACCTTCTTTAGCAGAAACTTCCATGCACCAAAAACACAGCACTCTTTCACTTTTGGTAAAATGCCGAATGAAAATTCCAGTAAAAGACATTGCCTACCTTACATCATCATTAGCTTTTGAGCACCGTTAATATTTTTTTCTTTAAGTGTGTAGATTGCTTACCTCCTCGGTTCGAATAAATTGGAAGAACTGACGAGTCACGGGCACTTACGGAACTGGCATTGTGTGTGTCGGTAAATACCTTGTGTAATGTCACATGTGTCACTATTTGCTGCCCTCTGCTGGCAACATGTGTCCATGAAGGCATTTCATGTCTCCAATATGGCTTATAATATGAAGGCATTTCACGTCTCCAATAAGGCTTATTATTATGCCATCATATCACCTTTAATAACAAATATATTACAATATGTATCAAAGCAATAATTGTATCTGCAAAAACTGGTTAAGTAACTGCATTGTTGGTTAAGGGCTTGTAAGCATTTCTCTGTAAGGGCTACACTTGTTGTATTCTGCGCATGTGATAAATAACATTTGATTGTATCTGATTTGAGTGTTTGACAATATGCAGACTGATATTAATTCCAAGACTAAGTTGTAAAAGTAAGATATATTTTTCTACTACTGTTACTACTAGATGAACAAATGAAACTGCATTAAATAAAGGATTTTAAAACAAAGTATTCGAATGAAGGTAAATTGTCCATTTTCATTACGAGTGGTTCAAAGCACGACCCTTGTGTCAAAAGCTTTGTTCGGTGTAAAATGTGTCAAATTTGGTGACGTCATTGCTTAATTGCGGAAGAGACTCCATCGACAAGAATCCCATAATGCAACGGACAGCAAAATTCATAAACAGGAATTCATGATGGCGGCTGACAGTGACGTGAGTACAGTACTGGTGTACAGTTTATAAAGTAAACATTGCATCATATTAAAAATGTTTAGAAAATATTGGATGTTAACGTTATTTCCTTTACAGCCGGAGTCGGAGGTCTTCGAGATCACGGATTTTACCACCGCGTCGGAGTGGGAGAGGTAGGTGGATACTGGAGATCTCTGGCTAGCTAAATTAGCTTTAGCTAATAACAGCAACAACAGTAACGTTAGTTGTGAATCATCATCAGACTAGATAGAAGAATTGGATTAGAAGCTATTCATGGCTGGACAAATATAGTTCGCCTGTTCCATATAGCTAGCATAATATGCTGAGTATATGACAGACAACGGTTCTCGTCTCCTGTCTTGTGCTCTCAATCACATTTCTCAATCGGCTAGCTATGCTGGTTTGCATTGCATTCCTTCACGAAGAAATATTGCAGTACAACTGCAGTTACAGTGCAGTACACTGCAGCTATTCTGCAATTACTGCGTACAAAACACCACAGTCGACTGCAGTTACTTCACTTTTACTGCAGTTTCAAAACGGCAATCTTTTTTGTAAGGGTTTTGTTAGTGGTTTACCCATAGGTTAGCTAACTGTCCTGTCACATCAGGATTGCAAAAGAAAGCAACTGTTCTTACCAATGTTGACAGCTCAGCAGAGCCCTACATACACTACATGGCCAAAGGTGTGTGGACACACTTGAAATTAGTGGATTCTGTTATTTCAGCCACACCCTTTGCTGACAGGTGTATAACATTGAGCCCTACACCATGCAATCTTCAGAGACAAACATTGGCAGTAGAAAGGCCCGTACTGAAGAGCTCAGGAACTTTCCATTATAGGATGCTACCTTTCCAACAAGTCAGTTCATAAAATTTCAGGCCCTCCTAGAGCTGTCCCGGTCAACTGTAAGTGCTGTTATTGTGAAGTGGAAATGTCTAGGAGCAACAATTGCTCATCCACGAAGTGGTAGGCCACACAATCTCACAAAACGGGAACGCTGAAGCGTGTAGCTCGTAAAAATCGTATGTCCTCAGTTGCAACACTAAACTGCCTCTGGAAGCAACGTCAGCACAAGAACTGTTAGTCGGGAGCTTCATGAATTGAGTTTCCATGACCAAGCAGCCGCACACAAGCCTAAGATCACCATGCTCAATGCCAAGCGTTGGCTGAAGTGGTGTAAAATTCGCTACCATTGGACTCTGGAGCAGTGGAAACACATTCTCTGGAGTGATGAATCACACTTCACCATCTGGCGGTACGACGGACGTATCTAGGTTTGGCGGATGCCAGGAGAATGCTACCTGCTCCAATGCGTAGTGCCAACTGTGAAGTTTGGTGGAGGGGGAACAATGGTCTGGGGCTGTTTTTCATGATTCGGGCTAGGCCCCTTAGTTCCAGTGAATGGAAACATTAATGCTACAGCATACAATGACATTCTAAATGGTTCTGTGCTTCCAACTTTGTGGCAACAGTTTGGGGAAGGCCCTTTCCTGTTTCAGCATGACAATGCCCCTATGCATAAAACGAGGTCCATACAGAAATGGTTTGTCGAGATCGGTGTGGAAGAACTTGACTGGCAGAGCCCTGACCTCAACCCATTGAACACTTTTGGGATTAATTGGAACGCTGACTGCGAGCCAGGCCTAATTGCCCAACATCAGTGCCTGACCTCACTAATGCTCTTGTGGCTGAATGGAAGCACGTTCCTGCAGTAATGTTCCAACATAAAGTTGGAAAGCCTTCCCAGAATAGTGGAGGCTGTTATAGCAGCAAAGTGGGACCAACTCCATATTAATGCCCATGATTTTGGAATGAGATGAGCAGGTGTCCACATACTTTTGACCTTGTAGTGTAGCTTGTCCTTCCTTATCAACAGTATTTCCCAGAGCCATTTATTTCAAGATTGTGTGTGTGTGTGCCCGTGCGTGCACGCCTGCTTGTGTGATCACTGCTCTCTGACTTCTGCTGGTATATGTTATGATCCCCATGTTGTTTGCTAGGTTTGTGTCCAGAGTAGAAGAGGTTCTGAATGACTGGAAGTTGATTGGGAACAATTCAAACAAACCACCAGAGAAGGTAACAATAAACCCTCATTCAATCAGACCTTACTGTTATGTAAGAAGCACCACGCATTAATAAGCAGCGATCTGGTAAGCTTGTTGAATTCATTCATGGATGCCCTGATTGTCGTCTTGATCCAGGGTGAATACACCAGTGGTACCTGGGAGGAGAAGACCCAGGATATCAATTTTGCTGATTTTAAATTCTCCGTAACGCACCACTGCCTGAAGCAGGAGTCTGAGGAGGGCGAGGGGAAGGAGGAACCTGAGGAGGGTACATTGCTGCTGCAGCTTTTATTTATAATCCCTGTTATATCTGTCTCATAGGAATTGTCACTCAGTGTTTCCCCTAGGATTTATTTCAGCAGTGGTAGCAAACTTAGTGTAGTGGGTGTGACCAATGAGGTCTCCAACCTAACATTTTAGAGGTCCCTTTCTTGGCTGCAGATAATTTCACTTTTAAAAGTAATTATTCTGTAAACTCATACCCAAATAATGATGGTGACTTGTCCTATACATGTATTTATGGCCAAATCATAAATTGGACAAAAACACTTCAAAAAACCCACCTCAAATTTGTATCTCAAACAAACCATTTAAAAAGTCTTGCTATTTCCTCAGAGTATGGTATTCCCACACCATTCTGTTAGGGTATTCCCACACCATTCTGTTAGGGTATTCCCACACCATTCTGTTAGGGTATTCCCACACCATTCTTTTAGGGAAATCCCACACCATTCTTTTAGGGAAATCCCACACCATTCTGTTAGGGTATTCCCACACCATTATGTTAGGGTATTCTCACACCATTCCAACACAGAAACTATATGATGAGACTATATGGATGAACTCCACAGTTTTGTCTGGACCACTGCTCTGCTCTCCAGCAACAGAGAATCGTAGTGGATGTTAAAATATAAATGAAGATTCCCACTCTGCTCTCTCTCCAGATGCCTTCCCCACAGCCATGCAGGACCTGCTCTGTATGAACAATGACTTCCCTCCCAGGGCCCACTGCCTCGTCAGATGGTGAGTACAGTACTCCAGGTCACCTAACCTCCGACCTCTAACCTTTACCTCTTACATTTATTTTAAGATGGGGATTAAAATGACTGAAGATAGACATTCACAACTGCTATTGATATTTGTTAACACTAAATCCAGCTGATGTCTGATCTTTTTGAGAAATATATTACAGAGTTTGGTTTGAATGAGACTTGATGGATAGATAGATGGTAGCTGTCTGCTCTCTAAAGTATTCTGTCTGTGTTTGCAGGTATGGCATGCGTGAGTTTGTGGTCATCTCCCCCGGGGCCAACTGTGAGGCGGTCATCAGTGAGTCCAAGTGCAACCTGCTACTTAGCTCCATCTCCATCTCTCTGGCCAACACAGGCTGGTAGGTGACAGTAACTCAGAGCAACAGTGAATAATATATTAACTAATACTCTTTGGGAACAGTATAATTGTTATAATTCACAGTTACATTAGTATGCCACAACATCACTTTATGTTCTTATGGAAAATCAAGATAATATTGGTAACAGAATTTGCTTTGACAAAGAAAAGGGCTGATACTGCCAATGTATTCTATTCATATTCATGAATCTACGCTAAGGGAAAACAGTGTTAGTTCTTACACATTCACACATCTAGTGGCAACCTGCCCTTTGTGTGTGTTTCTGTTTGATGACACAAGCATGTTTTAAAATAGCAACACTGTGGGTGGTGAGTACAGCTCTCTATGGCATCGTATTGCGGTAGATCAGCTGGTATCCATGGCAACACCGGGCTAAATGGGAGATGGTACCATTGTAGATGCTCCGAGTGCTATGGCTCTGCTCTGTGGTAGCAGCAAGGTCACCTGGCCTCCCACTGTGTCTCTGGGAGTTTACTGTGAGGCAGAGTGACACCAATAACGCGGTTATAAGAGAAGGAAGCATGTAGCAGACCATCAGAATATACATTACCTTCAGAAACTATTCAGACCCCTTGACTTTTTCCATATTTTGTTACGTTACAGCCTTATTCTAAAATTGATTAAATTGTATTTTTTCAATCTACATACAGTATGTCACTAGAAGCTTGGCACACCTGTATTAGGGGAATTTCTCCCATTATTTTCTGCAGATCCCCTCAAGCTCTGTCAGGTCTTTTCAGGTCTTTCCAGAGATGTTCGATCGGGTTCAAGCCTGGGCTCTGCATTTAGAGACAAGTCCCGAAGCCACTCCTGCGTTGTCTTGGCTCTACGCTTAGGGTCGTTGTCCTGTTGGAAGGTGAACCTTCGCCCCAGTCTGAGGTCCTGAAAGCTCTGGAGCAGGTTTTCATCAAGGATCTCTCTGTCTTTGCTCCGTAAATCTTTGCCTCGATCTTGATTAGTCTCCCAGTAACTGAAGCTGAAAAACATCCCACAGCATGATGCTGCCACCACCATGCTTCACCAAAGGGATGGTGCCAGGTTTCTTCCAGATGTGACTCTTTGCATTCAGGCCAAAGAATTCAGTCTTGGTTTCATCACACCAGAGAATCTTGTTTGTCATGGTCTGAGAGTCTTTAGGTGCCTTTTGGCAAACTCCAAGCGGACTGGCACGTGCCTTTTACTGAGGAGTGGCTTCCGTCTGGCCACTCTACCATTAAGGCCTGATTGGTGGAGTGCTGTGGAGATAGTTATCCTTCTGGAAGATTCTCCCATCTCCACAGAGGAACTTTAGAGCTCTGTCGGAGTGACCATCGGGTTCTTGGTCACCTCCCTGACCAAAACCCTTGATTGCTCAGTTTGACCAGCTCTATGAAGTGTCTTGATGTTTCTAAACTTCTTCCATTTAAGAATTATGTAGGCCACTGTGTTCTTGGGGACCTTCAATGCTGCAGAAATGTTTTGGTACCCTTCCCCAGATCTGTGCCTTGACACAATCCAGTCTCGGAACTCTACGGACAATTCCTTCGACCTCATGGCTTGGTTTTTGCTCAGACATGCACTGTCAACTGTGGGACCTTACATAGACAGGTGTGTGCCTTTCCAAATCACGTCCTATTTTATTTAATCCATTTTAGAATAAGGCTGTAACATAACAAAATGTGGAAAAAGGGGTCTGAATACTTTCCGAAGGCACTGTATAGCTTCAAGTTCTTTTCTTGCACGAGCACTTGTTATATTACTAACGCATAGAGCATTTACTGCATTTTGTTTTGTGACTGGAAATAAAAAAAAATAATCCATAGATATAACAAGGCTTATTATTTCAATTCCAAACTTGTTCAATCCACTAGGTGGTGTATGTTTTGATTGTAATTTCTCTATTGTGCACCAGGTGCTGCTGTGTAGCTGTGGTATATCAGGGATGTAGTTACAGGATTTCAGTGTGTGCCTGCTCTTCCACATTGATACCAGAGATGCCTTGCATGTCTCTCAAAATCAAAGTTTTTCAAACATCACGATTTGTCTGTTGTGCAGCTCCAACTGAATACCTCGATCCCAAACCAATGGGAAAGATGAGCAACATCTATAATGATTCGACTAGATGGTGTTTATATATCTCATTCATTTGGTGAATGATGCGCATAGCTATGTCTTCACAACTGATGGCATAGGACATTACCTCGTCTTGACACAAGAACAGGTGTAGTTAGAGTAGCAACAGGATTTCAATGTGTGGCTACCTTCCCACAAAACATCTGAATGAATTTGAAGTGACCTATCCCCATTAATGTCCTCTATCCCTGTGGATGCCATGCAGCCAGGTACCCATGTTTGTGCAGATCCAGCAGAAGTGGAGGAGGATGTACCATGGGGAGTGCCAGGGCCTGGGGGTGCGTACCGACTTTGAGATGGTCCACCTTCGCAAAGTGCCCAGCCAATACAACCATCTCTCAGGCCTACTGGACATCTTCAAGTCCAAAATAGTGAGTATGGAAGGACCAGGGCTTACTTATTGCCTTACATGGGCTTTTATGATTAGTGCCTTTCACATGGGTCACCCATAAATAATTGTAAGACTGGTTTCCCAGTTTCCCAGGAATGAGAGTAAGCATAGTGGACTAGGATGTACTTTCAATGGTGAATCTCCATTGAGCATGCTTGTTCAGCCATGACTAGGGTTAATCTGGGTCTGGGCACTCAGTCCCTACAATTAAATTCTATGATACAGTTGAACTCTAAAGTTTACATACACTTAGGTTGGAGTCATTAAAATTCATTTTTCAACCACTCCACCAATTTCTTGTTAACAAACTATAGTTTTGGCAAGTCGATTAGGACATCTACTTTGTGCATGACACAAGTAATTATTCCAACAATTGTTTACAGACAGATTATTTAACTTATAATTCACTGTATCACAATTCCAGTGGGCCAGAAGTTTACATACACTAAGTTGACTGTGCCATTAAACAGCTTTGAAACTTCCAGAAAATTATGTAATAGCTTTAGAAGCTTCTGATAGGCTAATTTACATCATTTGAGTCAATTGGAGTTGTATCTATGGATGTATTTTCAAGGCCTTTCAAGGTTCAACATTGGGAGCAATTTCTAAGCGCCTGAAGGTACCACGTTCATCTGTACAAACAATAGTACGCAAGTATAAAAACCACGCAGCCGTCATACCGCTCAGGAAGGAGACACTTTCTGTCATCTAGAGATGAGCGTACTTTGGTGTGAAAAGTGCAAATCAATCCCAGAACAACAGCAAAGGACCTTGTGAAGATGCTGGAGGAAACGGGTACAAATGTATCTATATCCACAGTAAAACAAGTCCTATATTGCCATAACCTGAAAGGCCGCTCAGCAAGGAAGAAGCCACTGCTCCAAAAACGCCATAAAAAAGCCAGACTACGGTTTGCAACTGCACATGGGGACAAAGATCATACTTTTTGGAGAAATGTCCTCTGGTCTGATGAAACAAAAATAGAACTGTTTGGCCAAAATGACCATCGTTATGTTTGGAGGAAAAAGGGGGAGGCTTGCAAACCAAGGAACACCATCCCAACCGTGAAGCACGGGGTTGGCAGCATCATGTTGTGGGGGTGCTTTGCTGCAGGAGGGACTGGTGCATTTCACAAAATTGATGGCATCACGAGGAAGGAAAATGATGTGGATATATTCAAGCAACATCTAAAGACATCAGTCAGAAAGTTAAAAGCTTGGTCGCAAATTGGTCTTCCAAATGGACAATTTATTTGACCTTTATTTAACTAGGCAAGTCAGTTAAGAACAAATTCTTATTTTCAATGACTGCCTAGGAACAGTGGGTTAACTGCCTTGTTCAGGGGCAGAACGACAGATTTGTACCTTGTCAACTCGGGGATTCGATCTTCCAACCTTGCGGTTACTAGTCCGCTCTAACCACTAGGGTTCGCTGCCACACCAAATAACCCCAAGCTTACTTCCAAAGTTGTGGCAAAATGGCTTAAGGACAACAAAGTCATGCTATTGGAGTGGCCATCACAAAGCCCTGACCTCAATGTGTGGACAGAACTGAAAAAGCATGTGTGAGCAAGGAGGCCTACAAACCTGATTCAGTTACACCAGCTCTGTCTGGAGGAATCGGCCAAAATTCACCCAACTTATTGTGGGAAGCTTGTGGAAGGCTACCAAATACCAAATGCAATGCTACCAAATACTAATTGAGTGTATGTAAACGTCTGACCCACTGGAAATGTGATGAAAGAAATACAAGCTGAAATAGATCATTCTGTCTACTATTATTCTGACATTTCACATTCTTAAAATAATGTGGTGATCCTAACTGACCTTAGACAGGGAATTTTTACTTGGATTAAATGTACATATGATGGATGGAACAAGATAATACATCATCTTGACTCTTTCTGTCTCTGCCCTTTTCCCTTTTTCTCTTCTCTGTCTTATGTTGTTCTCCAGGGTTGTCCCCTGACTCCTCTTCCTCCCATCAACATCGCTATCCGCTTCACGTATGTCCTGCAAGACTGGCAGCAGTACTCCTGGCCTCAGCAGCCCCCTGGTCAGTACCACCAACAACACAACCACACAGCCTACTAAACTGGAAGAAATGTACAGTGCCTTGCGAAAGTATTCGGCCCCCTTGAACTTTGCGACCTTTTGCCACATTTCAGGCTTCAAACATAAAGATATAAAACTGTATTTTTTTGTGAAGAATCAACAACAAGTGGGACACAATCATGAAGTGGAATGACATTTATTGGATATTTCAAACTTTTTTAACAAATCAAAAACTGAAAAATTGGGCGTACAAAATTATTCAGCCCCTTTACTTTCAGTGCAGCAAACTCTCTCCAGAAGTTCAGTGAGGATCTCTGAATGATCCAATGTTGACCTAAATGACTAATGATGATAAATACAATCCACCTGTGTGTAATCAAGTCTCCGTATAAATGCACCTGTACTGTGATAGTCTCAGAGGTCCGTTAAAAGCGCAGAGAGCATCATGAAGAACAAGGAACACACCAGGCAGGTCCGAGATACTGTTGTGAAGAAGTTTAAAGCCGGATTTGGATACAAAAAGATTTCCCAAGCTTTAAACATCCCAAGGAGCACTGTGCAAGCGATAATATTGAAATGGAAGGAGTATCAGACCACTGCAAATCTACCAAGACCTGGCCGTCCCTCTAAACTTTCAGCTCATACAAGGAGAAGACTGATCAGAGATGCAGCCAAGAGACCCATGATCACTCTGGATGAACTGCAGAGATCTACAGCTGAGGTGGGAGACTCTGTCCATAGGACAACAATCAGTCGTATATTACACAAATCTGGCCTTTATGGAAGAGTGGCAAGAAGAAAGCCATTTCTTAAAGATATCCATAAAAAGTGTCGTTTAAAGTTTGCCACAAGCCACCTGGGAGACACACCAAACATGTGGAAGAAGGTGCCTTGTTCAGATGAAACCAAAATTTTACTTTTTGGCAACAATGCAAAACGTTATGTTTGGCGTAAAAGCGACACAGCTGAACACACCATCCCCACTGTCAAACATGGTGGTGGCAGCATCATGGTTTGGGCCTGCTTTTCTTCAGCAGGGACAGGGAAGATGGTTAAAATTGATGGGAAGATGGATGGAGCCAAATACAGGACCATTCTGGAAGAAAACCTGATGGAGTCTGCAAAAGACCTGAGACTGGGATGGAGATTTGTCTTCCAACAAGACAATGATCCAAAACATAAAGCAAAATCTACAATGGAATGGTTCAAAAATAAACATATCCAGGTGTTAGAATGGCGGAGTCAAAGTCCAGACCTGAATCCAATCGAGAATCTGTGGAAAGAACTGAAAACTGCTGTTCACAAATGCTCTCCATCCAACCTCACTGAGCTCGAGCTGTTTTGCAAGGAGGAATGGGAAAAAATTCAGTCTCTGGATGTGCAAAACTGATAGACATACCCCAAGCGACTTACAGCTGTAATCGCAGCAAAAGGTGGCGCTACAAAGTATTAACTTAAGGGGGCTGAATAATTTTGCACGCCCAATTTTTCAGTTTTTGATTTGTTAAAAAAGTTTGAAAAATCCAATAAATGTCGTTCCACTTCATGATTGTGTCCCACTTGTTGTTGATTCTTCACAAAAAAATACAGTTTTATATCTTTATGTTTGAAGCCTGAAATGTGGCAAAAGGTCGCAAAGCTCAAGGGGGCCGAATACTTTCGCAAGGCACTGTATCTTGTTATTATGACCCCTTGACTTTTCCCACATTTTGTTACGTTACAGCCTTATTCGAAAATGGATGAAATAAATAAATAAATATGTCCTCAGCAATCTACACACTACCCCACGATGACAAAGCGAAAACCGTTTATTTTTATTTTTTGCAAATGTATTAAAAATCAACTGATACCTTATTTACCTAAGTTTTCAGACCTTTTACTATGAGACTTGAAATTGAGTTCAGGTGCCTTGATCATTCTTGACATGTTTTTACAACTTGATTGGAGTCCAACTGTGGTAAATTCAAGTGATTGGATGTGATTTGGAAAGGCACACGCCTGTCTATATAAGGTCCCACAGTTGACAGTGCCTGTCCGAGCAAAAACCAAGCCATGAGGTTGAAGGAATTTTCCGTAGAGCTCAGAGACTGAATTGTGTCGAGGCATTGTGGATTGTGTCGATCTGGGGAAGGGCACCCAAAAATGTCTGCAGCATTGAAGGTCCCCAAGAACACAGTGGCCTTAATCAGTCTTAAATGAAAGAAGTTTAGAACCACCAAGACTCTTCCTAGACCTGGCAGCCTGGCCAAGCTGAGCAATCGGGGGAGAAGGGTCTTGGTCAGGGAGGTGACCAGGAACCCGATGGTCACTGACAGAGCTATAGAGTTCCTCTGTGGCGATGGGAGAACCTTCCAGAAGGACAACCATCTCTGTAGCACTCCACCAATCGGGCCTTTATGGTCGAATGACCAAACGGAAGCCACTCCTCAGTAAAAGGCACATGACAGCCTGCTTGGAGTTTGCCCAACGGCACCTAAAGACTCTCAGACAATGAGAGGCAAGATTGTCTGGTCTGATGAAACCAAGATGGAACTCTTTGGCCTGAATGCCAAGTGTCACATCTGGAGTAAACCTGGCACCATCCCTACTGTGAAGCATGGTGGTGGCAGCATCATCCTGTGGGATGTTTGTCAGCGGCAGGAACTGGGAGACCACTCAGGATTGAGGGAAAGATGAACGGAGCGAAGTCCAGAGAGATCCTTGATGAAAACCTGCTCAGGACTTCAGACTGGGGAGATGCTTCACCTTCAAACAGGACAATGACCCTAAGCATACAGCCAAGACAACGCAGGCGTGACTTCGGGACAAGTCTCTGAATGTTCTTGAGTGGCCCAGCCAGAGCCCGGACTTAAACCAGACATCTCTGGAGAGACCTGAAAATAAATGTGCAGCAACGCTCCCCATCCAACCTGACAGAGCTTGAGGGGATCTGCAGAAAATAATGGGAGACAATACCCAAATACAGGTGTGCCAAGCTTGAAGCATCATACCCAAGAGGATTCGAGGCAGTAATCGCTGTCAAAGGTGCTTCAACAAAGTACTGAGTAGAGGGTCTGAATACTTATACTTATTTAAATGTGATATTTCAGTTTATAATAAATTAGCAAAAATGTTTTAAATGTTTTTGCCATTATGGGTAATTGTGTGTAGATTGATGAGGGGGAGAAAAACAATGGAATTTAGAATACGGCTTTAACCTAACAAAGTGGAAAAAAGTCAAGGGATCGGCATACTTTCCGGAAGGCACCGTGTATTCCAGAGTCGATATGGGTTCGAATTCAGCCCACTGCCCTTCTAACTCGCACAGTCGCACTCCTCCTACCTTACCTGGCTGATCTTATAAAACCACATCCTATCCGTTCAGTAAAACCACAAAATATGAAACGGGAAGGAGCTACAGTGTCTTCAAAGTATTCACACCCCTTGACTTTTTCTAAATGTTGTTGTGTTACAAGGTGAGATTAAAATGGATTTAATTGTCTTGTTGTTGTTGTTGATGATATACATAAGACACTCAGTCCCTAAGAGCATTGCACACCTGGATGGTACAATATCTGCACATTATTCTTTTAAGAAATTCTTCAAGGTTTGTCAAGGTGGTTGTTGACCTTTACTAGACAGCCATTTTCAAGTCTTGCCATTGAGTTTCAAGACAATTTAAGTCAAAACTGTAACTAGGTTACGAAGGGGAACATTCAATGTCATCTTGGTAAGCAACTCCAGTGTGTATGTGGCCTTGTGCTTTAGGTTATTGTCCTGCTGAAGGGTGACTTTGTCACCCAGTGTCTGTTAGAAAGCAGGCTGAACCAGGTCTTCCTCTAGGATTTAGCCTCTACTTAGCTCTATTCTGTTTATTTTTACCCCCCCCATACCTATAATATGATGCAGCCACCACCATGATTGATAATATGGAGAGTGAAACTCTGTGATCTGTTGTTGGATTTTCCTCAAACATAGCATTTTCTATTCAGGACATAAAGTTAGTTTCTTAGCCAAATGTTTTGTTGTTTTATTTAGACCCTTATTGCAAACGGGGTTGCATGTTTTGGAATATGTTTTGTCTGTACAGGCTTCCTTCTTTTCACTGTGTCATTTAGGTTAGTATTGTGGAGTAACTAAAATGTTGTTGATCCATCCTCAGGTTTCTCCTATCATAGCCATTAAACTCTAACTGTTTTAAAGCCACCATTGGCCTCATGTTGAAATCGCTGAGCGGTTTCCTTCCTCTCTGGTAACTGAGTTAGGGAGGACGCCTGTGTCTTTTGGAGTGAGTGGGTGTACCACCCAAAGTGTAATGAATAACTTCACCATGCTCAAAGGGATATTCAAAGTCAGCTTTTTATTTATTTATACCCATCTACCAATAGGTTCTCTTCTTTGCGAGGCATTCGAAAACCTCCCTGGTCTTTGTGGTTGAATCTGTCACTGAAGAACCTTACAGATTATAATTGTATGTGTGGGGTACAGAGATGAGTTAGTCATTCAAAAATCATATTCAACGCTATTATTGAACACAGTGAGTCCATGAAACTTATGTGACTTATTATATTTTTACTACTGAACTTGGTGCTAGGCCTATGTAGGTTAGCCCATAGTGTATTGGAATCGGCCTTTCAACGCCTCCACACGCATTGCCAACTTTTTTAGGAAACTGATATAATCCACTCGATCTCTATGCTCCAAATTCAATAGTGGATGATTCTTCCCACGGTCATGTTAAGTGCTGCTCTCCGGGGTACATTTTAGTGCTGCAAAGAGATGCTCAACTCTTTGAGTGGTGCAGGGAAGGCGATAAAAGGTAAGAGCTCGGAGAGATTTTTAAACGGCTTACAAACAGTCACTATTTCTGCTCCTCTTGAATGGGGCTGGTGAGCTCTAGTTTGAGAGACCAGAGTATATTTGGACCCTTTTAGTTTATGGGATGAATTTGCCTGCCTTCAAGGCATTGAAGATGATAAAGCGTAAAAAGTGTTTACAGTTTGGGTTCTTCTTGCTACTTCTAAGTGGAAGTATTGTGTGCTGAATCAAAGTCATGTTTGAACAATGAAGGTAAGTGGTTTTTTTTGTGTTTTTTTATTTGCTGCCTCCAGACTTCGACGCTCTCCTCGGAGGTGAGGTGGGAGGGGTGGAGTTCGGGAAGCTACCATTTGGAGCGTGTGAGGATCCAATCAGGTAGGATCGACGGTACTGTAGCCATGACGATAAAACAATTTGCTTAAAACTTTTTAATTGGTCGTGTATTATTTGTGTCTTTTAATAAGAGCCTTTAATTGTTTTATGTAATTAATTAATCTCATAATGTGAAGTTGATTATGCGAAACAAACATATCTGTATTTAATTGTTGTTTAGTGAGCTTCACCTAGCGACCACCTGGCCCCACCTGACAGAAGGCATCGTGGTGGATAACGATGTGTACTCGTATGTATCCACCACCACCCTCCCTCTCTCTTCTGCCCTGCTGGTTGACACACACTGAAAAAACATCTCAACAACCTGAGCTATGATCTATCAGCAACATTGTTTGTCCCCCCACAGAATGACAGGTATTTAGACAGGGAAGATGGGTGTCGTCTTCAATAAATATAATCAGTAGCCAGCTTAAACTCATCAAGTAAGTGAGCATTGAGATAGACAGAGAGAGGGAACCTCCAGGTAGGTGATGCCAACAATGAAAGAAGTTCCCTTTGAAACATTGGGAAAGGTTGTTGCCCATAATAATTTCCTGTGTGCCAGACAGTGTAGGTGTTGAGGATGGATCTGGAGGAGTTGTGTGGGAGTTGATATAACAAGTACTTCAGCCCTAGCATCACCACTCGCTTGTTCAACTGCATTAAAGCTGAATGACTTTACGCTTTTCAGTTTAGTGATAAAGTGGTGCTCAGTGAGCCAGCGCATCTTATTAACAGTGTTTGTGTTTTTCTTCGAGGCCCTTCATCCTAAATGTTCATGACATTCACTGTATAAAGACATTGAGACTAATCTCAGCCCTCTGAAGAGAATCGAAGACCGAGATTAGCCCAGCCTAAGATGGTCCTCCTCCAAATATGTTTTGGGTTTTATTTTGATGGTTGTATTTATTGTTGAATCCCCTTAGGGCATTCTGGGATATAAATGTTATACATGGTGTTTTGGCGTTTATAAAAAAAAAAAGATATGAGTTGAAATGTAAATTCTACCCTGACTGAATGGGTAATATACCTGGGTAAGAACCCCTTTTTTCCCTCAGAACTGCCTCAATTTGTCAGGGCATACACTCTATAAGGTGTCAAGTGTTCCACGGGGATTCTGGCCCATGTTGACTCCAATGAGTCCCAAAGTTGTATCTAGACGGCTGGATGTCCTTTGGGTGGAGGACAAGTCTTGATACACACAGTAAACTGTTGTGTGTGAAAAACCCAGCAGCGTTGCAGTTCTTGACACAAACCAGTGAGCCTGGCATGTACTACCATACCCCGTTCAAGGACACTTAAATATTTATTTTGCCCATTCACCCTCTGAATGGCACACATACACAATCCATGTCTCGAGGCTTAAAAATCCTTTAACCTGTTTCCTCCCCTTCATCTACACTGATTTAAAGTGGATTTATCAAGTGACATCATAGCTTTCACCTGGTCACTCTGTGCCATGGAAAGAGCAGGTGTTTTTAATGTTTTGTACACTCAGTGTAGATTATATGGCAAGTGATGTTTAGTGGTCCTTATTTCAAGGATCTCAAATTAACCAAAAGGTCAATAGATGATTATCATGTAATTACTCTTTCCACTATATAATCCCTATACTAACACCAGGACGTTCCAGGCTGTAAAATAAACCACACTAACAAGGAACCTTTCCTCTTTTCAGAGCACCATGTTTTAATAGCCATTGTTCAGTCCTAACCTTGACTATAATGGTAAATGTGAACCACTGAAACGATCCAGGGCCAGTTTACCTTCCTCCCCTGTGTTGTCTGACTGTGTTCTCTGTGTGACCTTACAGTGATCTGGACCCGCTCCAGGCCCCTCATTGGTCAGTCCGAGTCAGGAAAGCAGACAGCCCCACCTGTTTGCTCGGTAAGACCTTCACAAAAATACTTACTGACCTTAAAGAAACATTATAAAATCCTATGGACACCCATGTAGAGCAGTGCATTTCCGTTGTCCTTCAGCTACCAGATATGTGTATAGTGGGAACTACATGCAAAAGACGTCTTATGTAAAATATGTTGGACAATAAAGTAGGGTTAGGTCGATGGTGACTAAATCATGTGACAGATGATGGTTTAGCCTATTTGATCTTGACTTGCACCTCCCAGTAAAAAGACTGAGTGTCACAGGGCAGCACACAGGTGACATTCAGAGTAATTTGCCTATTCCTATTTGTTATGGCCTATTTTATATCGGACACTGATTTTAACTAACTTGTGTCGAGCTGTTTTAAAAAAAAAAAAAGTGTCCTATATTCCTTTCTCTCTCCATTCGATAGGCTATGAATATGATTGGCTTGTCTCCGATCAAGCAATGGACGTAACAGAGTTCCTTCTCAAAGTTATTTGAATAGTCTAAAAACTTAAAGTAGCCAGAGTATTAATAATTAGAGAGAACAAACAATATCAATAGGAAAATAGAATGTCAAGTTAAATCAAGTTTAAGCTTTTAAGAAAGAAATGACTCGTGCTGGCCGGGAAAATCCTTCCATGCGAGGTTGAAAACCAAATGGCCAATAACCGATCCTCCTACTAGGCCTATCATAAAAGCTTTAAGACTAGTTTGAAGTTATAGCTTATTTCCCAAATATAGTAGCCTACGAAGGTGTTGCTCTAAAGTTGTTGGGGCTTTCAAAAATAACCAGAATGGAAGTCTATGGTCTAGGCAAAGGCTATTCTCAGTCACAGCTTTATGAGCGAGAGAAAAATAAATCATATTGTTTGTTATATGATTTTATGATGCAAATACAGCTATTATTGGCCAGTTTTGAAGACGTGAGACTGATTCTATCCAGCCCGTGATGTAGGCCTATAACCTAGTTCACTACAGGAAGAAAGCCCGTTCCTCATCAGACAGTTACTGCTCCAGCATGTACGTGCCACACACACAGACAAACACACACACACAAACCAGTTCTGCTCCTCCACCGGAATGTAAAAGTAGAAAATATTTGCCATTGCCGGCACTTTGCCTCTTCCCAGGCTTTCAACAACATTTATCTTTTGTCATGGTTCTTCCAGTTGCATTCAATTTCGCACTATAGCGCAACTGTTTTAGCTGATTAAATGTTTTGGTGGCCAATAGAGAGAGCATTGTATATCACAATGTTTTATGGGTACCTAAGCACGATACGACAAAGGTTGCCATTGCCCAACCCTACAATAAAGCTTTTTGACTTTGAATTGATTGTAATAAAACCTCATGTTGCCCATCCCAGGTGACTTCCTGACGGAGTTCTTCAAGCTGTGCTCTAAGAAAGAGTCAACAGAGGAGATCCTGGGACGGGGTCCAGTTGAGGAGGAAGGCAAAGGTAATAGGACTCCCTCTATTAGTGTGTGCTATGGCTACTGGGGTCAATAGTCTAACATCACTCACTCCCTCTCATTTTCCAATATGTTGTATGCCCAAAGGGGATTTGTGCAGAGCTCAGTGCTGATGGAGGAAAGGAAGAGTAGAACATGAAGCCACTTTGGACTATTGAGATGCACCCTTGGCTTGTGTCTTTCCATTTTTGTTTGTTTGCTGGTGCATGTGAAGGGAGCATATGCTCTCTCTGTCAGAGCCCACCCTCATTCCCTCCCTGTGTATAATTTCTCTCTCTCTCTCTCCCTCCCCTCCCCTGTCGTTACAGATGACATCAGCCATGCCCTGTCTAAGTTGACAGAGCCCACGGCCGTGCCCATCCCCAAGCTGTCTGTCTCTAACATGGTGCACAGCGCCCGCAAACGCATCCGCCGCCACCGCCGCGTCGACGAATCACCGCTCAGCAACGATGTGCTCAACTCCATACTGCTGGTGAGAGGGGCAACGCATAGACACACACACAGTGAAACCCCATATAAACAATGCATCAGCTCTGATGGGTACGCTAGGCCATGTGTTTGGCCTGCTCAGATGTCTACTGCAGCCCTCTGAAGGATTTATGGGGATTTAGTCTTTCTGACATAGTACACAAGTGGCTCTGCCTCAGTGGCTGTGAGAGAGAGAGAGCGCTCCAGACATTCACTGAGAGGAGAGAAAGGGAGCTGAGTCTGCAGCCAGGCTCCACTGGCATTGCTGTGTGGAACAGTTTCTTAATCAGCCGTGAAGACACTTGGAGTCTCAATTGGCAAGCCCCTAAGGGCCTTTATGGGTCCTGGTCAAAAGTATTGGACTGAATAGTGAATAGGGTGCCATTTTGGGATACACACACTGCCATTGGCCTAGAGGCTCAGTGGTGAGTCAGTGAGGTGAATAAAACATTTAAACCAGACTCTGTTAGTAGCAGAATTGTTCCTTGAGGGGTTTTTTTTTGTCCAAAGGGTGAAATGGAATGGATGTTCCCTATGTAAGAGAATGGTTAAGCTCATATTTGTGTGTGTGTGTGTGTGTCAGTATCTCTTCCCAGACGCTGCCATAGACAAGTCATCATCAGAGAACAGCGAGAGCAAGGCTTCTCAATTGAATACTGATGGGAAACCAGAAGAGAAGGAGTCTGACGACTATGTATGTCTGCCCTCTATCTCACTATTGTTCTCACAGACATACATTGTACATCAGGGGTGTGTTCAGTAGGCATGACATTCCAAAAAAACATTTAAATACCTGAACTTGTCTGATAAAAGCACTTTTTTCAGTGTGAACGAGATTGTTCCTTACTGGACGAAACTCACAAATACAATTTTCAATTGTCAAACTTACACATTCAGAAAATCTATGATTGATTAGTGTAATTTTCTGTAGTACCGCATCCTGATTGCATTCTCTTTGTCAACTGTCTCCATCCAGAACCTGTACAACCAGCTGAAGTCTGCTCCTAGTGACAGTCTGACATACCGCCTGGCTCTGTGTGTGTGTCTGGTTAACTTCTACCATGGAGGGGTCAGGGCGGTGGCTCACCTCTGGCAGGAGTTTGTCCTGGAGATGAGATACCGTTGGGAGAACAACTACCTCGTCTACGGGTGAGACCATTATCGTATTTATTACGCAACAAACTAAACTGCAAAAAAATAAATGTCCTCTCACTGTCAACTGTGTTTATTTCCAGCAAACTTAACACGTGTATATATTTGTATGAACATAAGATTCAACAACTGAGACATAAACTAAACAAGTTCCACAGACATTTGACAAATAGAAATGGAAAAATGTGTCCCTGAACAAAGGTGGGGTCAAAATCAAAAGTAACAGTCAGTATTTGCCGTGGCCACCAGCTGCATTAAGTACTGCAGTGCATCTCCGCCTCATGGACTGCACCAGATTTGCCGGTTCTTGCTGTGAGATGTTACCCCACTCTTCCACCAAGGCACCTGCAAGTTCCCGGACATTTCTTGGGGGAATGGCCCTAGCCCTCACCCTCCGATCCAACAGGTCCCAGACGTGCTCAATGGGATTGAGATCCGGGCTCTTCGCTGGCCATGGCAGAACACTGACATTCCTGTCTTGGTGGCATTGTCATGCTGGAGGGTCATGTCAGGATGAGCCTGCAGGAAGAGTACCACATAAGGGAGGAGGATGTCTTCCCTGTAACGCACAGCGTTGAGATTGCCTGCAATGACAATCAGCTCAGTCCGATAATGCTGCGACACACCGCCCCAGACCATGACGGACCCTCCACCTCCAAATCGATCCCGCTCCAGAGTAAAGGCCTCTGTAACGCTCATTCCTGTGACGATAAACGCGAATCCGACCATCACCCCCGGTGAGACAAAACCACGACTCGTCAGCGAAAATCACTTTTTGCCAGTCCTGCCTGGTCCAGCGACAGTGGGTTTGTGCCAATAGGTGACGTTGTTGCCGGTGATGTCTGGTAAGGACCTGCCTTACAACAGGCCTACAAGCCCTCAGTCTAGCCTCTCTCAGCCTATTGCGGAGAGTCTGAGCACTGATGGAGGTATTGTGCGTTCCTGGTGTAACTCGGCAGTTGTTGTTGCCATTCTGTACCTGTGTGATGTTCGGATGTACCGATCCTGTGCAGGTGTTGTTACACGTGGTCTGCTACTGCGAGGATGATCAGCTATCCGTCCTGTCTCCCTGTAGCGCTGTCTTAGGCGTCTCACAGTACGGACATTGCAATTTATTGCCCTGGCCACATCTGCAGTCCTCATGCTTCCTTGCAGCATGCCTAAGGCACGTTCACACAGCTGAGCAGGGACCCTGGGCATCTTTCTTTTGTTTTTCAGAGTCAGTAGAAAGGCTTCTTTAGTGTCCTAAGTTGTTATAGCTGTGACCTTAGTTGCCTACTGTCTGTAAGCGTCTTAACGACCGTTCCACAGGTGCATGTTCATTAATTGTTTATGGTTCATTGAACAAGCATGGGAAACAATGAAGATTATTTGGATTTTTAAGAATTATCTTTGAAAGACAGGGTCCTGAAAAGTGATGATTCTTTTTTTGCTGAGTCTATATATTAATTTAGCAGCAGTGTGCTTTTACATTTTTTTTTTAAGGGATAGTTTGACATTTTGGCAACTAAGCCATTTCTTTACTTATCCAGAGTCAGATGAACTCATGGATACCATTTGTATGTCTCTGCGTGCAGTTTGAAGGAAGTTGCTAACTATCATAAGCGCAATGACTGCATGTCTATGGAAACATTTAGCATGCTAGCTGTTCCTGTAGACTACCAATGTGCTAGCTGTTCCCCTAGCCTTCAAGTCATTGCCCTAGTTAGCAATGACTTGTGAAACTACCTTCAATTTTGTTCAAACTGCACGCAGAGACAAAAAATGGTAATTCCCAAAATCTCACACTATCCCTATAAGATCAGAGAAACAAGTTACATCATATATTTGTAGCAAGCAGAGCGAGCAGTGGCGCGATTCAGAACCATAAGCGCACAGCCACCGCTTGCTCATATCCCTACAGTGCACTGGCTCCCATCAGTTATATTTAATATGGTGTCAACATCATTTAATTTTCATGCATTTTGGTGTCAAATGTGGTTGTTTTTTGTCACCTTCTCAAAGTCGTTCTACAAGAAAATCTCCTGGGGGCATGCGCCCGGACCCCTGCAGCAAAGAACCCCCCACCCCACCCCTCCCGCTACCTTTCCCACCGCTGTTGAAAAAAATCCTAGGGGAAACACTGCACTTGATTACAGAGGGAATAGAAATAGAAATTGGATTGAACCCTCATCAAATTGGATTGATCCCAAACCGGAATTCCATCAATAATGATGTTGAGGGTATACACCGGGACTGTATACTGAATTATCCCCTTCCCTGTCTTTTATTTCAGACTGGCCAGTGGTCCTCCAGACCTTCGCTGCTGTCTCCTGCACCAGAAACTCCAGGTGACGAGCCCAGTCTATCAACTGTAAACATACAGACCTCACTATGATTATTACTAAGACTGTTTACTCAGTCCTAATTAAAAAAAAACTCTTTGTCAGAGTTTTCCCTCTTTAAGGCCTGAAACAACAACAAAGCTCTCTGTAATGTCTTTGATAAAAACCACTGTAAGCCCCACACACCACATAAACAATAGCTACATGAAAGCATTAATCCAGCACAAAGCAAACTATCTGCAGAAATGAATTGTTTAGGAATGATGGATTAAGATGGTGGTAGCAGCAACTTGTACACTAGGATATCTATCTTTCTGTGTGTTTTGGTTTTGCATATTAGTCGTTATTGGTAGCGATAGCATGTAAAAACATTTTTACTGGTAGTACAAAAGGGGTACATCTCTCCTCCGAGTGTTCACTCAATTGAGTCTAAATTTATCCTGGAGAGGATAGGATGAATAAGGTAGAACTATTGATAATAATTCCTCTGCCTTAAGTTTATGATGGAGAGGGTGTGAGTGAGTGGACAGATAAGAGAGAGCGAGAGCGAGCCGACAGGTAAGAGAGAGAGCGAGCCGTCAGGTAGGAGAGAGAGCGAGCCGTCAGGTAGGAGAGAGAGCGAGCCGTCAGGTAGGAGAGAGAGCGAGCCGACAGGTAGGAGAGAGAGCGAGCCGACAGGTAGGAGAGAGAGCGAGCCGACAGGTAGGAGAGAGAGCGAGCCGACAGGTAGGAGAGAGAGCGAGCCGACAGGTAGGAGAGAGAGCGAGCCGACAGGTAGGAGAGAGAGCGAGCCGACAGGTAGGAGAGAGAGCGAGCCGACAGGTAGGAGAGAGAGATCCGACAGGAGAGAGTGAGCCGACAGGTAGGAGAGAGAGCGAGCCGACGGGTAGGCGAGAAGAAGAGAGAGAGACAGCTAGCCAGTTGACAGGTAGGAGAGAGACAGCTAGCCAGTCGACAAGTAGCAGAGAGCGAGAGCGAGTCGACAGGTAGGAGAGAGCGAGAGCGAGTCGACAGGTAGGAGAGAGCGAGTCGACAGGTAGGAGAGAGCGAGTCGACAGGTAGGAGAGAGCGAGCCGACAGGTAGGCGAGAGCGAGCCGACAGGTAGGCGAGAGCGAGCCGACAGGTAGGCGAGAGCGAGCCGACAGGTAGGCGAGAGCGAGCCGACAGGTAGGCGAGAGCGAGCCGACAGGTAGGAGCGAGAGCGAGCCGACAGGTAGGAGCGAGAGCGAGCCGACAGGTAGGAGAGAGAGCGAGCCGACAGGTAGGAGAGAGAGCGAGCCGACAGGTAGGAGAGAGAGCGAGCCGACAGGTAGGAGAGAGAGCGAGCCGACAGGTAGGAGAGAGAGCGAGCCGACAGGTAGGAGAGAGAGCGAGCCGACAGGTAGGAGAGAGAGCGAGCCGACAGGTAGGAGAGAGAGCGAGCCGACAGGTAGGAGAGAGAGCGAGCCGACAGGTAGGAGAGAGAGCGAGCCGACAGGTAGGAGAGAGAGCGAGCCGACAGGTAGGAGAGAGAGCGAGCCGACAGGTAGGAGAGAGAGCGAGCCGACAGGTAGGAGGGAGAGAGAGCGAGCCGACAGGTAGGAGGGAGCGGGAGCGAGCCGACAGGTAGGAGGGAGCGGGAGCGAGCCGACAGGTAGGAGGGAGCGGGAGCGAGCCGACAGGTAGGAGGGAGCGGGAGCGAGCCGACAGGTAGGAGGGAGCGGGAGCGAGCCGACAGGTAGGAGAGAGAGCGAGCCGACAGGTAGGAGGGAGCGGGAGCGAGTCGACAGGTAGGGGTGTCTCCCCCCTAGGGCTGTGACGGTCATGGAATTTTGGATGACAGTAATTGGCCTGCCAAATGACCGCGGTCACCGTAATAACCGTTTGAATAGCAAGAAAATAAATATATACAGTATTGTTTGCAGTTGTTGTACTTCAATAACACAACCCCCAAAGCAAATCGGGGAGAAAATAAAAAATTAAATGTATTTGAGAAGGAAAAATCATAGCTGTTATGCTGGGAGGTAGAACAAAGTAACATGATGCCATTTGTAACCCCCCCCACCCTAGCCTGGAGTTGACCAATCAGAAGTCCTTACAGTACAACTTGGCCAATTGCTAAATAACAAGGATCCTGCTTCAGACTCAATGTACAGACCAATGAAAACGTAGCATACGTAGCTCTGAGTTCAGGACTGACATTCCACAGATTCTAAACAGCTGTTGAACTGAGAGCCAACTATTTCCCTTGACAATTCCCTATTGACCATTAGTACTCTATTTAGTTTTTAGTACTCTCATCCTCTGCGTTGTGTATTTATCTTCAAAATATTCTTAGAGTACCAGTCAAAAGTTTTGGCGCCTACTCATTCAAGTTTTTCTTTATTTTTTAAAACTATTTTCTACATTGTTGAATAAGAGTGAAGACATCAAAACTGTGAAATAACACATGGAATCATGTAGTAACCAAAAAAGTGTTACAACAAATCAAAATATATTTTATATTTGAGATTCTTCAAAGCAGCCACCCTTTGCCTTGATGACAGCTTTGCACACGCCTGGCATTCTCTCAACCAGCTTCACCTGGAATGCTTTTCCAACAGTCTGTGGTCCAACTCATCCCAAACCATCTCAATTGGGTTGAGGTTGGGTGATTTGTGGAGGCCAGGTCATCTGATGCAGCACTCCATCACTCTCCTTAAACAGCCTTAAGGTTTATTTTCAGTCATTGTCCTGTTGAAAAACGAATTATAGTCCCACTAAGCGCAAACCAGATGGGATGGCGTATTGCTGCAGAATGCTGTGGTAGCCATGTCGGTTAACTTCTTGACGCACACATCCCTTTAGCTGGATCATTTTCATCAACACCCGCTGAATTGCAGCGCATCAAATTCAAATTAAGTTACAAAAAATATTTAATTTTCATGAAATTACAAGTGCAATATAGCAAAACACAGTTTAGCTTGTTGTTAATCCACCTGGCGTGTCAGATTTCAATACAGCTTTTCGGCGAAAGCATAACAAGCGTTTATGTAAGAACATCTCTCTCAGTAGACAAAATATTACAAACACTAGCAGCCAAGTAGATTGGTCACGAAAGTCAGAAAAGCAATAGATTAAATCGCTTACCTTTGATCTTTGGATGTTTGCACTCACGAGACTCCCAGTTACACATTAAATGTTCCTTTCGTTCCATAAAGATTATTTTTATATCCAAAATACCTCCATTTGTTTGGCGCGTTATGTTCAGAAATCCACAGGAAAGAGCAGTCACGACATCGCAGACAAATTCCAAATAGTATCCGTAATGTCCACAGAAACATGTCAAACGTTTTTTATAATCAATCCTCGGGTTGTTTTTAAAATATATAATCGATAATATATCAACCGGGACTGTCGCTTCTTCAATAGGAGAGGGAGAGACAATGGCTACCCCACTCTGTTGCTCAAGCAAAACTCTGCGAACACCCAGCTATCCACTGACGCAATGTGATCTTTCTCGCTCATTTTCAAAATAAAAGCCTGAAACTATGTCTAAAGCCTGTTGACACCTTGAGGAAGCCATAGGAAAAGGAATCTGGTTGATATCCCTTTAAATGGAGGCAAGGCATCGCCTGCAATATCAGTTCTGTTATACTAGTTCTAGTTTCTGGACCTGAGAAATAGGCAGTTTCAAATGGGTAAGTTTTTTTTTTTTTGCCAAAAAATGTAAATCCTGCCCCCTACACTCAAGAAGTTAAGTGTGCCTTGAATTATAATTAAATCACTGACAGTGTCACCAGCAAAGAACCATCACACCTCCTCCTCCATGCTTCACGGTGGGAACCACACATGCAGAAATCATCTGTTCACCTACTCTGCGTCTCACAAAGACATGGCGGTTGGAACCAAAAATCTCCAATTTGGACTCATCAGACCAAAAGACAGATTTCCACTGGTCTAATGTCCATTGCTCGTGTTTCTTGGCCCACGCAAGTCTCTTCTTCTTGTTGGTGTCATTTAGTAGTGGTTTCTTTGCAGCAATTCGACCATGAAGGCCTGACTCACACAGTCTCCTCTGAACAGTTGACGTTGAGCTGTATCTGTTACTTGAACTCTGTGAAGCATTTATTTGGGCTGCAATCTGAGGTGCAGTTAACTTTAACTCTCTCTTATCCTCTGCAGCAGAGGTAACTCTGGGTCTTCCTTTCCTGTAGTGGTCCTCGTGAGAGCCAGTTTCATCATAGCCCTTGATGGTTTTTGCAACTGCTCTTGAAGAAAATGGCAAAGTTCTCGAAATGTTCTTAATGTCTTAAAGGAATGATGGATTGATTGGCTCAAACGTATTAATTAGGAAAGCAATTCCACAAACTGAACTTTTAACAAGGCACAACTGTTAATTGAAATGCATTCCAGGTGACCTACCTCATGAAGCTGGTTGAGAGAATGCCAAGAGTGTACAAAGTTGTCATCAAGGCAAAGGGTAGCTGTAGCTACATTTTTTGGTTGCTACATTATTCCATATTTGTTATTTCATAGTTGTGATGTCTTTGCTATTGTTTTACAATATAGAAAACAGTAAAAATAAAGAAAAGCCCTGGAATTGAGTAGGTGTGTCCAAACTTTTGACTGGTATTGTATATTATAATTGTTGGGGTTGTTCTTGACACATTTTCTCCTCTCCTCTGCTCCTGACTGCATGTGCTGCCATTGAAATAGAATGAATAGAACAGCCCCCCCCCACCTCCCCCAAAAAAGAAAAAATCAGTTAACATCATTTGAATGAACATTCTACATTACTTTGGAAATTGTTTCAATACCAGGCAGTGGTTCCAGGCCTGTTCTATTAATTGTTTTTCTATGTGTCCTGCTGCTGCATTGTGGTCATCTAGTCAACTTTTGTGCCAGCCCTACTCCCCACGGCCCAGCCAGATGTCTGCAGAGGCCCCAGACAGAACCAGACCCATAAACAGTGTTGTTATTCAGCTGCCCACGCCTCACCTGGGGGAGGGAGGGATTGAGGAGAGTGAGAGGAAGAGATAAAAGGAAGTAGGGAGAGGTGGTAATAAAGATGTCCGGAGAGAGTGTGAGCGAGGATGAGAGGGAAGGAAGGAGAGGTAATATCTTTCTGGAAAGGCGGAGTGAGCCACTTTATCTGCAATCACTTTAATAAGAGGAAGAGGTGCCCAGGCTGCACTGGGCAGAGAGCTCCTGACTCATAAGCTGAGTCTGTCTCTGTATCGCTCTCTACCTACCTACCTACCTACCTCTCTTCTCTCCTTTCTCTCTCTCTGTTCTCTATTTCTCACACACACACACACACACACCTAGGCTGGGCATGCATCAGAATTAGAGCAGGAAGTGACTCTATTCATAGTAATAAAGTGCTGCAGCCTGCACTAGGTAGACGTTTGGAGCTCAGTGTAGGAGGAAGAGAAGACTTTAGTGTGGGCACACAGGGACATGATGATGAGAAATGGCTCGATAAGGGGCAAAGGGATGGGGTTATACCGGATAGAATTACACACACACACACCGCCCAAAAGCTTGCCATCTGCTGCTGTTTCCCTGACTCCCTGTACTCATCACTCTTTGTCCGTCTCTGCCCCCCAGATGCTCAACTGCTGCATTGAGAGGAAGAGGGCGAGGGATGATGGAAGGAAGACGGCTGAGGGAGGGAAGGAGAGGGAGAGAGGGAGGGAGAGGAAGGTTTCAGGGACGACCGGGACTGAGAATGGGCGCCTGGGGCCGGAGAGTGCAGAGATGGGCAGAGAGGTGTCTCCTGGGAAGTCGTGGGACTCGTGGAGTGACAGCGAGGGCGAGGACGAGTTCTTTGAGTGCCTGAGCGACACGGAGGAGATGAAGGAGGCTGGGTCCACAAACGGAGAGAAGGGCGGGGCCAAAGTGGCCAAGCCAGACGGTCGGCTCCACCCCCACGGGAAGTTGACCCTGCTCAACTCCCAGGAACCCCTGTACATCCCTGTTACTCAGGTCAGACACACAAGCACACACAGCCATCTCAATCTTCATGGTGGCTTCAAGCACCCTTTAATTGTTTAATGTTTGGTATACAGTGCATATCATTGTAAAATGATTCTTAGGACCATTATGTTCACATACTGACCATGTCATTAACAATGCCACAGGTCAGACAGATAGACAGCCATGGCAGATGTACTGTACAATATGCACCACTAACTCATTGAACTATTCATTACTACATTGTAGTGATACTATGACTCATTGAACTATTCATTACTACATTGTAGTGATACTGTAACTCATTGAACTATTCATTACTACGTTGTAGTGATACTGTAACTCATTTAACTATTCATTACTACGTTGTAGTGATACTGTGACTCATTGTTACTATGATACCATAAATCACTATAACACAGTTGCCCTGACCAATAGACACTGCACACAGTGCCTAATTCATTATCACAGATTTTTAAGAAATTGTTGTAACATAAATCCAATAATTAGCTTTAAATGTCTGTGGGTTCATCTGAATAAGTATGGTAAAAGCCAAGAGCAGCATGATGTGGAACTTAGCCTGACAGACTCAACTCAGCAAAGGTTGTGCTCAGCCTCTTATTGTAGAATGTATTTGGGGGCAGGTACAAAACATATTGTTATAATTGGCTATATCCTCTTCCATTTGGTAATCAGCCTCTATGCCAGGCGTGTGAAACTCATTCCATGGGGGGCCTAGTGTCTGCTGGTTTATGTTTTTTCCTTTCAATTAAGCCCTAGTCAACCAGGTAAGAGACACTCCTTATTAATTAGTGACCTTAATTCATCAATAAAGTACAAGGGACGAGCGAAGACCCGCAGACCGTTGGCCCTCCGTGGAACGAGTTTGGCACATGTGCTCTATGCTATGAGTCTCTCTGATAGTGCTACCTCCCTCCCTCTACATTCCCTGCTATGTGTGTGAGCCCAGAGCTAGCCTGGAGAGATGTGTAGCTCCTTTACCCCTCATCAATTATAGACTGGGATGAATAGTAGAGTTAATTAATGCACAGGGCTGAGGCTGACACTGTTCAATGATTAACACTAGGAGGTGAGACGCAGGAAGGGAGATGGTGGCCCGGGCTGTCTGAAGCTGCTATCTATCCACAAATGTATAACACGCACACACAGATGACACACACACGGACATATACACGGTACACGCACACAAAGAAGACACACAGACCCAGTACACGGACACACACACACACAGCACATGCTGCAGCTGGTGGGCGAGGACGGACGCCTTTCCGTGTTAAGAGAGCGGATTTGACTGTGTGCTGCGTGGAGGAGAGATGGATGGAGTGTGTGAGTGTAAAATAAACTAGTGTCAGCACTTCTAGATGGGCCCAATGTTTTCACACAGCTTGTGTCTGCTAACACACACACACACAGTCTCAGGCCGTGTCTACAATTGACACTTACATTGGACTTTGCTATCAGAATACGAAGATCAGGTCGCGCTGAAGTCTCATTGTGGTCTGATTGTGTTCAGATCTGGCTGACCACCTTATCGAGCCATTTTCCTTCAGGAGGTTTGTAATAATAATTGGGTGTGTAAAAGTCCCCAGGAAATCAGCTCCAAGGGATTTTAATTGATGAAATCTGTTCCCAAGTATTCCCACGCATAATCGAGACAAGACGTGATCGTATACAAATGTAAGCAAGGTTTGAAATGATTATGTTTTAGTTAAACATATCTGTTTGGGCTGCTTGCGGTCAATTTGCAATTATTTGTATTCATGTTCTGGCCCCCCGACCATCCGCTCAAGAAAGAATTGTCCCCCAGCTGAATCTCAATGATGATCCCTGGTGTATACAGAGTCCAGAACACTTGGGTTTTGGGAAAGAGCGGCACCTTTTTCATTATAACATTTGCGGAAATGCATTCCTAGCGTGTGAGGAACGTGTTTGCTGGCCTTATGAATTCTAGCCAGCTAACAACTATTTCTAGAGTTATTCTAACCCGTTTGCAATCCCTTTAGCTTTGCTTGCTGGCTAGCCACAGAGGTTACCTGGCTTGTTCGCTACAGTAGTTAGCTACTACCATGAAGTTGTTGTGTTATAATATTTAGCCTATTCCACTGTTTGCAGACTACATACTGGCATTTGAATATAGTGAGGAAAATCCTGACAAAATGTGGACTAATTACTAATTGCTTCTCTGCCTGTCTCTGAACTGTTGCAGTGACTTCTGTTGCACAGACAGCTTCTTCCACTCTTGTTTGCGGAAGAATTGATTGGGGAAAGTCGCAAAATGCTATTAAAATCAGAGAAATCCTCGCTGTCGAAACTCCCCGAAAGCAGCCTGAAAAGTAGCTGAATTTGACACTATCCACTTTTACCAATAAAGTCAACGGAGGGAGCCTGAAAACTTGCTAAATATATCGACAAAGTCGCCAAATTGGCAACACTGACTGTGGACATGGTGGATACATTTAAATGTAGCTGTAGACGCATAATGTGTCCTTAAAGAATACAAGAACTGCATTCGTTAACTGTCAAGTCTTAGACACGGCCTCAGTCTCCGGCTGTCTGGGTGTATCATGCGGGGATTTTTGCACTTGTCTTTTCTCTGTCTGCCTTTTTCCATCTCTCTCCCTCTTTATCCACACACCATTCTCCAAACTTTTGTGTCTCTGTCTCTCATATATCACTCCCACTACCCCTCGGTCCTTTTCCATTTCCTCTCTCTTTTCTCTTTCTCTCGCTGTCTGTCCTCTCAATGACATGTTCTCTCTTTCTCTTTCTCTTCCTACATCCATCGATTATCTGTACGTCTGTTTGCTCTTCTGTGCTGCTCTGTCTCTGTCTGGATCTGTTGTCTCCATCTCTACTCGCCTGTCTGTTTTTTTTTCTTCTTTCTATTACCTTTCAACCATTTCCTCTCTGACACCCCTGTCAATCTCTCTCTCGCTATCTCTCGCTCTCTTTCTCTCTCTTTCTCTCCCGCACTCCCTCTTTTTTCTCTTTCTCCCTCTCTGTCGAACCTTTAAACAGCAGGGGCAGGGTAGAAGGGGGGGGGGGGGGGGGGGGGCAGGGGTAGGCAGAGATGGGTGTTTTAGATTCATGGCATTGCCACTATTTGTAATGAGGTGGATGCCTCTGCTCCACTACTACTCATGCTCTGCTCGGCATTCTCACCTTCCTTCCCTAGTTTTAATTAGTCTGGGTAAAGTGTTTTTTGATCGCCGCTCCTGTCTGCCCTGTTTGTATTCTCCACACTCTGGCTGCGTCCTAAATAGCATACTATACTGTATATGGTGCACTACTTTTGACAAGGGGCAAGGCCCGTAGGGCTCTGCTCAAAAGTAGAGCACTATATATGGGAATGGGGTGCAATTTAGGATGCGGGTCTCTCGAGCAGCAGCTAATGGTCCCCTCTGACTCAGGTCTTTCTTTATTTCATTAGAAACTTGCTCAGGAGGGGACAGGCTTTTAGTCTTTTCTTTCTCCCAGACCCGACTGTGCATTAGTCAGTCTGAGCCCACTGGGTAGAATGCATTAGAAGCTGTGATGGTAAAGAAAGAAAGGCACAGTTGGATTCTGCCCCCCCCCCCCCCCCCCCCCCGTTTTCCATTCATGATTGCATGGTGTGGCCTTTTGCATTTAGAGGTATGCGGTCGTTGTTTAAAAAGGTAGGTACAGCAGCCTTACATTGGGCTACTTCCGCTCAGAAATCCTTTGGGTGTTGTATGGAGCCCATTGTTATATAAGCCTGCTTTGTGCTGGAAAACAGTTGCATAATGGCAGCAATGAAAAAGGCAGGAATGGCCAATTAAAGCAGGTTATAGAATGTGTAAGTAATGGCTATTAGGGAGTTATTACAAGCCAGGGAGCAGAATCAGGATTCTATGAAATTAGGGACTTTTCTTTAGCAGCTTTATCTGAACAATAGTGATTATTTTGTACATAACAAACCTACTGGGTAATCTATGTGACTCAAGACAATGTTAGTCCTCTGAGCTAAAGCCCTGGCTAACTCAAGTTCCAGTGTCTCAAGCAAGGTTACTGATCAAGCAAGCGGAGTTTGGCCAGCCACCACCTACCTCTACATGTCATCAGTCTTTCTTGTTCATTAAAATAGGTGCATAACCATTTTCGTTATGCACCTGATTGGCCGGTGATCATAACTGACTTTGCCAGTGGTGGAACCGAGTCCGACCTTAGCGAACATTATGCAGTGTTCAGTTGCCCTTCAGCAACTTGGACACTAGACAGGACTGTGGACTGTGGACATTGCTCTACAAGACAGAACCAGTGTTCATTAGCTGGAGCTGATGGGAGATTGGCAGGGCGTTGTGGGTGTTTTGGCATGGGGTTGTAGGTGCCCCAAGTGTTCCATTGTTCACTACTCCTCTGTAGTGATCAGAGTGAATGACCGGGCCAATCCTTGTCACTGCAGCATGTCTCTCACACACTAATAAGTACTGTAACATACAGACCTTATGGATCAGCTTTAGGGGTCAGTTTCTGGCTTCCTTGTGTGTCGGAAACCAACCCTCACACACGCACTTCTTCATGCACACACCAAAACCCCTAAAACACAGAAACCCTGAGTGTCCTCCTCCTCACTCCCCAGGAGCCAGCGCCCATGACAGAAGACCTTCTAGAGGAGCAGTCGGAGGTATTGGCCAAACTGGGCACGTCAGCCGAGGGTGCCCACCTCCGCGCCCGCATGCAGAGTGCCTGTCTGCTCTCAGACATGGAGTCTTTTAAGGTGAGGACACACACCCCACCCTGACATATATATTTTACACACACACACACCCTGAAATGAATGCTGGCACACACACAAACACAGAGAGAGGCACACTCACTCTCACTGCCACCCAGACTGGGTGAGTGGCACAGGAGCCTATTAGTGTTCTCCGTCCTCTCAGTCAGTCAATGTGTCAGACAGGGGGGCGTTTGATTTGATTCTCACAGTCTCTCTGCCTCCCTCGTCTCACACGGTGGCATAGTGGAGGGCATGCTAATTGTGTTATTAATATCAATGAAAGGCTTCTTTCTTATTAGAAAGCGTGAGGGGTGTGGATTTGGACATGTGAAGAGGTCTTTGAGAGCTGATTTTCTGTATAGATTTCTGTTTTAGTGCTTCAAATAATTTCCATTTAGAAGATAAGCCTCCATCGTTTTGAATTATTGAATATTAGGTCGTTGATGTTAAGCCTGTAAAAGTATTAGTTGATAGAAGGTTGAACACACATGCTTTTAATGATTCATGTAGATTTCCTTCGTCATGCAGACAAATCTACAAAGCCTCTCTTTTTTTAATAGTTGTCTCTTTAAAAAAAGAATGGACTCAGGCTAAAGAAAGCTTCATTAATCTCTATGGTCACCTTATTGTGCAATGAATACAGTGAAACGTACCCCATTTTTCTGCTGAGTAGAATGCAGCCACACCTGCCAACTCCAAGCTGTTGGATTCAAGAGGTTCAGAACTTCAGGTCATTAACTTTAAACTTCTCTGATGGGACTTCAGGCTCAACCCCTTTGTTGCCAACAGTAACAAACGTTGACAAATAGTGTTCTTTCAGGGGGCACAGTTGCAACTTTCTGTTGCATTACCCCGGTCTGTTTTTAGCTGGCCCACTAAATGCTCTACTTTGGAGTTAGTTGTATGTTCTCGACCTTTTCTTCTTCTGTTCTTTCTGAGCTCCGACAACAGCTGACGTGAGGAGGAGGGAGATGGGTTATAAACTAGAGGAAGAAGAATGTTGTGTATTCAACCAGAGCGGGAAATGGGGCCCTTAGTTGAGTTAGAATGGCCTCAAAATGTTTCATGGCCAGGGCCGACCTGCTCTGTATGTAATTGTGCTTAGCCAAGCATAATCTGGCATTTTAGCTTTAATTATCCCGGTCCTTGCGGGCGCAATGCCAAGGATGGACCACTGATGAATGGTGGGGACTTAGGAATATGACAGCCAAGCACTACGTAACCAGCCCCCGCCTCAACTGAATATGTCACACGCACGAATTCCAGTATGCGCGCACACACAAATTTCACACACGCGCAAATACACATTTCACACACACACACACCTTCTTTAGGGGGACTGCAGTAGAGAAGCCTCCTGTCCTGGCCTGGACCCCCAGGCTACGGAGGAGCTCCTGTCTCAGTTATTCACGCTTTATCCTCTTTCTCATCAATCCATCTACTGCCGCTGCACTGAAATGGAGCTGTCTCCTCGCTACGAAACTTACCACGGGAAAAAAAATAAAGGAAATGAAGTAAGGCAGGCTTCTAATTAATTATGGAGTGTGAATGAAGGAGAGAAATTACTGTGTTGAATCTCACTAACGCACATCAGCGAAAGGTCACACAAAAGTTCTTCTTGTTCAATTGGTCAGTCGGTTGGTTTCCAGAGGAAGCAGGGAAACAGTGAGACATTGATTTATTTCACAGCAGCAGGTACTCTGATTCAGACTCAGTCCCTCTGAGGGCCATTAACAGACTGATGCTGTCTGCTACACCTGAATCATCACCTGTCTTTGAGTCATGAGCTCACAGACAGCGAGCACTGCTCTGGAGGGGAGCTGAAGCACTAGAGGTGGTGATGACATCAGCCAGATGTATGTGTGTTTTCTGCTACTATCGGCAGTTTTTTTTTAGAAGACTTTTGACTTCTCTTGACTGTGTATATACGCTTTGGAAGATTAGAATATAGTTGAAAACCTTGAACATCTGTGGGGTTTGAGAACATGACTTTGCTGTGACCGTGACAAACCTGTGTCTGTCCGTGTCCATATTAGGCAGCGAACCCTGGCTGTACCCTGGAGGACTTTGTGAGGTGGTACTCACCCAGGGACTACGTTGAGGAGGAGGTGGTGGACGAGAACGGGGACACAGTGGTCAGGGGTGACTTGAGTGCCAGGATGAAGATCCCGGGAAACATGTGGATGGAGGCGTGGGCCACAGCCAAGACTACCCCCGCTCGCAGACAGAGACGCCTGTTTGACGACACCAAGGAGGCTGAGAAGGTACTGCGCTTTAAGAATTGTATTGTGCATTGCAGGGCCGCCATCATTTTTTACATTTTTCTTTTAGTCTGGTCAACTGTAGAATCCTAACAACAGCTGCATACAATCTACTTCACCCTATCCCTCTGGCCAGGGTAAACGAAGAGGTAACATTGTGTTTTTATAGCTAGCTCATTTTTTTGGTTTTGAAAATATGTGAATGGAACCCAATTTAGTTTATATTCAAACTTTGGATGACTAGGCAACCTAGACTTTTTCAATCCAAATTTATTAACTGGAATGAATCAATAAACTCAATATCTGACATAGACTGTGAGGTCTTTTTTTTGTATTAAGCCTATAGTTGCGTAGTGCAGGCCTACACGATGCAGACCTGCGTAAAGCAGACCTCAGCCCCGTGAGTTCTATCGTCCAATAATGTTGGTGTCTCTGTGTATCTGTTGATGAAAACCCCCCTTTTAGTCTAGCTTTAAAATATAAAGGTTGCTGCAGTTTGACATGGTTTTCATCCTCCCAAAGGCCAGGAGTTTTTCCAGGAGTTTTTAAAACCATGTGACCTGATTTTTAGAAAAACTCTGGTCCCATCAGAGCCCTTATTAAACCTTTTTACAACTGATAAATCACATCATACCGTGTTAGTTCCAGAGTCTTTGGTTACCAGACCAGGAATTACTAAAAGGGGGGAGAATCTCAGTTTGGGGTTTTCCCCTCAAGTTAGGATTTGGGGAGGATAGGTTGTGCCTAAGAACAACTTTTACCCAGAGCCATTTTGCATTGTGATTCACTGACTGATTTAATATCACAAGCAGTTCAAAAGTCCCCCCCCCCCCCCCTTTGAACTGCTAGACTGAGACTCAGTGAATGACACCTCTACCTGTTCTGCAGCTCATTGCTGCCAGCCCAGAGAACGAAACACTGCCAGGTTCACTACACACTCTCCCTCTCTCTGTTTGTCCCTGTTTCAGCCAATCACCATGCAGCGCTGCTGGAAATAGGAAGTAGGTCAGAACACAAGAACACCCTGCTATGACACACACACACACACACACACACACACACACACACAAGGTGTCCATCCCCTCCCTGCCATGGGTCCCCTCCCTGAGAGTTTAAACTGAGTTCAGGGGAACCTTGCCGGGCCTTGAAGGTCGGTCATCTAGCCTATAGCACTGCGTCCTTCATCCGAATGGCTGCCGCCAGCCAGCCGGCTCTTTTGGGGAAATTCCAGGTGCACAATTTAGTTTGGAATTAATTTACTGCTGATTTTTTTTATATATATATATATATTTTTTTTTTTTTATTCCTGCTCCAGTAAGTTGTCCTCTTAAGTAGGTAATGACAGGTGTGCTTCTATAATCCACAGTCCTCTGATTGCAGTCGAGACCATCGCCACAAGGTCACTCTGCGACAACTTAAGAGCACTGTACTGTGCCTTTCCTTCTATCCCTGTGCTCTCCCTGTGCACGAGAGCCTGAAGGGTTGTGTGTTATTAAGGGATACCAAATCAGATTGAGCTTCTGGAATCTCATCACTGACTCACTCAACATAACGAATGACCCTGTGTTGTATAAAGAGGAGGGTCATTAAAATGCAGCGCTGCCTCTCGCCAACACAATTGCGTTTATGCGGCAGACAGCCTCCATAAGTCAAAAGAAGCCGATGAACCAGTTTTGTAAAAGAACAATGCCTTTGGAAATGTCAAGTACCTTGCCGGGTCCCTGACAACCTCTGGAATCATAATTGCTGTAAGAGAGAGAGATGGAGAGAGAGAATTTGCTTTTGATATTCTTCCCCTCCCCCAGGTGCTGCACTACTTGGCGGTACAGAAGCCAGCAGACCTGACCCGCCATCTCCTGCCCTGCATCCTCCATGCTGCCATCCTCAAGGAGAAGGAGGAGGGTTAGTGACCGCAGGGTCCTGTTGCTCGGTCTCTGTCTCTGTCTCTTTATCTATCCCTCTCTCATATCTCACCAACTTCCTCTCTTCTCTCCCATACAGAGTCAGTAGAGGACATCCTATCTGTTAGAAAGGCCATCCAGCAGGCCACCTCTCATGCCAGCAAGCTGCTGCGCCACCCCAGCCCAGACTACAAGAAACTAGAGGTGACTGGAAACAACTTTTTTTTTCATCTAGCCTTTATCTTACCAGGATAAATCCTGTTTTTCAAGGGAGACCTGGCAAGATTTGACGATCTCTACCCAACAGTCTCTAATCCCTAACCTCTACCTCTAACCCATTGGTTGGACTGCAAGGTAGCCACAGTATACTTTTTTTCTACCCCCAATTCATCCACCCTAGTACTGTGTCTATGTGTCTGTCTCCTCCAACAGGACGTGATTACCCAGCTGATAGCGGTGGAGACGGTCATTGCCCGCTCCCGCTCTCTGAAGGCCAAGTTTGGCATCGGGAAGGCAGAGCAGGGCGACAACGCAGAGGATCTGGAGAGGTACAGTAGGACAAAAGCAGCACGCCCTGAAATAATAGGAATATATTCCATTCAGCAGACACTTTTATCCAAAGCGTATTAGGCATGCATACATTCCTGGCATTGCAAGCACTGTGCGCTAAACGAAGTAATTTAATGTTAACCAGTAGGGCCAGATAGATCTGCGGAGATACAAAAATACCTATGGAGTTAAATGAAATCAATCCAACTGCTTCAAACCTATCTATTTCTATGCAGGTCTATTTCTATTGAGATAAAATCTCTTTTGCAAGTGAGACCAATCGAAACCATGAATAGCTTAAGTGTTATCGATTCGGTTTTCAGACAGTGCTCTTAACTTCCCTGTAGATTCTCCCCAGCCCTACTCCTGATGAAACCAGCAGGCACATTTTAACCAACCCTCCATGCCACTACTCCTCCTTCCCCACTGTTGTTCTTTTGTCCTCTCAAATCAAATAACATTTTATTCATCACCTGCTTCGTAAACAACAGACGTAGGCCAACAGTGAAATGCTTCCTTATGGGCCCTTCCCAACTGCTGAGAGAAAGAAAAGAATAGAAAAGTAATAACACGTTTGAGGGAGAGGTTGTTGTCCTCGCACCACCCTGCCAGGTCTCTGACGACCTCCTTATAGGGCAGGGGTTCCCAAACTCTCACGACCCCAACCATAGGCTATTAATGACAATTTTTTTTCACATGGTTGGGGTCGCGAGAATTTTCAGATATCAAAATGGGGTCATGGGCTAAACAAGTTTGAGAACCCCTGGCCTATAAGGAGGTCGTCAGAGACCTGGCAGGGTAGTGCGAGGACAACAACCTCTCCCTCACCGTCAGCTAGACAAAGGAAATGGAAAACTATAGGAAATGGAGGGCCGAGCACACCCCCATTCACATCGACAGGGCACACATCAACACAGTCGTGAAGAGGGCACGATAACCCCTCTTCCCCCTCAAGAGGCTGAAAAGATTGGGCATGGCCCCTTAGATCCTCAACGTTCTTACAGCTGCGCTATTGACAGCATCTTGACTGGCTACATCACCGCTTGGTATGACAACTGCTTGGCATCCGACCGCAAGACGCTACAGAGGTTAGCGCGTACGGACCAATACATCACTGGGGCCGAGCTCCCTGCCATCCAGGACCTCTATACCAGGCGGTGTCCGAGGGAGTCCCTAAAAATTGTCATTAACAGCCTATGTTAACTTTTTATTTTTATTTTGGGCTATTGCAGTCAATTGAAAAACATTTCTAACATTCTGATTGTCTTAACTCACCATCACATACTTTTAATGTGGGGCTATGACAGTCAATTGCAAATTAGACTGACATAATGTCTTATCTCACCACCACTAATGAGAAGGGTATGCTTGATGCATGTCGCGTCGGAGCTTCTCAAAGTCAGGAACATTTTTGGTTTTAATGCAAACGAGAGCACTCAATCCAGCTTCACACAGATTTGAGCTGGCAAAGGGTACTAGGAGTTTTATGGTGCTTTCAAGATAACTGGGAACTCTGAAAAATTAAGTGATCTTCAGGTCGGAATGTCGGAGCTCTAGAAAGAGGCCCGAGTTGGATGACCGTTCAAAAGGATTTTTCCCAGTCAGAGCTCGTTTTTTTCCCTAGTTCCCAGTTATCCTTAATGCACTGAAGTCAGAAGTCTGAGATTGCTTAGTTCCCAGTTCACTTACTGATGCTGTTTTCTGTTAGAAACATGCTCAGCGTTGGGAAGGGGGCATGGTTCGCTTTTGTAAGACTCTCCAATAAGTAAGACTTTTGTTAGACTCTCCAATAAGTAAGACTTTTGTTAGACTCTCCAATAAGTAAGACTTTTGTTAGACTCTCCAATAAGTAAGACTTTTGTTAGACTCTCCAATAAGTAAGACTTTTGTTAGACTCTCCAATAAGTAAGACTTTTGTTAGACTCTCCAATAAGTAAGACTTTTGTTAGACTCTCCAATAAGTAAGACTTTTGTTAGACTCTCCAATAAGAATTCTTTCCTCTGAATCCACTGATGCGGTTACGCATCTGTAGAATGTTTTTTTTATTTCCCCAGCATGCTTGAGTTCAGATTCCCAAAGATGTCTATTGCATAGGCAAGGAGACATTTTCTTTTACTTTACACAGAAAGTTCTTTAAAAAAAAATTTTTTTTTTTTACATCCTTTGTGAATGACAGAAGTTCCTCTGTCAATGTGAACATCTTTTCAACCCTCCCCCTTGCTAACCACCAATCCTCAGTGTGAAATAGAACATTGTCATGCTCTGATCACATATCACATAGTTTTGTGAACAGGCCTGCGTGCAGTGGATATGGTTTGATGTAGTTTACCATTGAAGTTACCTGCTGCAGTATATTTCAGTTCTGTGCTCAGCTCTTTTGCTGCCAGTGCCTCTCGGTGTATCATACAATGCTTCCGTATGTCAGAGGGAGACGCAATCATAACTAGAGTGCAGAGGCCTGCCTGCCGTCCCACCATAGATGGAGCCCCATCTGTGCAAGATCCCACCATTCGATCCCATGGAATCTGTTTTTCGTTAATATAGCCACGCAGCATACTGAACATCCTCTGTGCCGTTTCATGCTCGGGAATCGTGAGACGGAACAATATGTCCTCGTGAATAGCATCCCCTGACGTACAAACGTCAACTCGTGGGCATCTCGGCCCTCACGGCTAATGTACATTTGGAGAGTTTGAGTCATTCAGTCAGAGTTTTCTCTTGATTACTAGCAATAGGATAATTTCTTCATTTAGCAGTGTTATCTGACAAAGATATTGATGTGAGTGTCTACATCTCCCACCCCACACGTTGTTTTCACTATATCAATTGCGGCCAGTAATATCAGAGTCTCTGTAATAGTGTGTGGTCTCATAGCATAGCGGGCCTAGCCATTCACCGTGGGAATGATTCAAGTGCAACAGTCAAATGCAGCCTTTTCAAATGATCTAAGGGCACTCTGGTTGAGTTGTATCTTTTTAGATTTGAAAAATTTAGACGAAGGTTAACCACATTGCAATGATTTTGAGATGCAAAGACGATATTATGATCATTTTGGGAGGGTATATGCAGTTGAAGTCGGAAGTTTACATACACTTAGGTTGGAGTCATTAACTTGTTTTTCAACCACTCCACAAATCTAAACTATAGTTTTGACAAGTCATGACACAAGTCATTTTTCCAACAATTGTTTACAGACATTATTTCACTTATAATTCACTCTATCACAATTCCAGTGGTCAGAAGTTTACATACACTAAGTTGATTGTGCCTTTAAACAGCTTGGAAAATTCCAGAAAATTGTCATTGCTTTAGAAGCTTCTGATAGGCTAATTGACATCATTTGAGTCAATTGGAGGTGTACCTGTGGTTGTATATCAAGGCCTACCTTCAAACTCTGCGCCTCTTTGCTTGACATCATGGGAAAATCAAAAGACATCAGCCAAGACCTCAGTAAAAGATTGTAGACCTCCACAAGTCTGGTTCATCCTTGGGAGCAATTTCCAAATGCAATGAAGGTACCACGTTCATCTGTACAAACAGTAGTACGCAAGTATAAACACCATGGGACCACGCAGCGGTCATACCGCTCAGGAAGGAGACACGTTCTGTCTCCTAGAGATGAACGTACTTTGGTGCGAAAAGTGCAAATCAATCCCAGAGCAAAGGACCCTGTGAAGATGCTGGAGGAAACAGGCACAAAAGTATCTATATCCACAGTAAAACGAGTCCTATATCGACATAACCTGAAAGGCCACTCAGCAAGGAAGAAGCCACTGCCCCAAAACCGCCATAAAAAAGCCAGACTACGGTTTGCAACTGCACATGGGGACAAAGATCGTACTTTTTGGAGAAATGTCCTCCGGTCTGATCAAACAAAAATAGAACTGTTTGGTCATAATGCCATCATTATGTTTGGAGGAAAAATGGGGAGGCTTACAAGCAGAAGAACAATATCCCAACCGTGTAGCACGGGGGTGGCAGCATCCTGTTGTGGGGGTGCTTTGCTGTAGGAGGGACTGGTGCACCTCACAAAATAGATGGCTTCGTGAGGGAGGAAAATTATGTGGATATATTGAAGCAACATCTCGAGACATCAGTCCGGAAGTTAAAGCTTGGTCGCAAATGGGTCTTCCAAATGGACAATGACCCCAAGCATACTTCCAAAGTTATGGCTTAAGGACAACAAAGTCAAGGTATTGGAGTGGCCATCACAAAGCCCTGACTTCAATCCTGTAGAACATTTGTGGGCAGAACTGAAAAAGCATGTGCGAGCAAGGAGGCCTACAAACCTGACTCAGTTATACCAGCTCTGTCAGGAGGAATGGGCCAAAATGCACCCAAGCTTGTGGAAGGCTACCCAAAACATTTGACCCAAGTTAAAAAATGTAAAGGCAATTCTACCAAATACTAATTGAGTGTATGTAAACTTCTGACCCACTGGAAATGTGATGAAAGAAATAAAAGCTGAAGTAAATCATTCTCTCTACTATTATTCTGACATTTCACATTCTTAAAATAATGTGGTGATCCTAACTGACCTTAGACAGGGAATTTTTACTTTGATCAAATGTCAGGAATTGTGAAAAACTGAGTTTAAATGTATTTGGCTAAGGTGTATGTAAACTTCCGACTTCAACTGTATATATTTTTCTCAGGATTTTTGAAATTATCCACAACCCGTTTTCATATCAGGTGATACCCACATGGGGTCACGACCCCTAGTTTGGGAACCGCTGCTATAGGCTGCTTCATTGTGGTCGGTGATCAGGCCTCCCACCGTCGTGTTGTCAGCAAACTTGTTTGAGTCCACGCAGTTGTATAGGAGGGGACTGAGCATGCACCCCTGATGGGGACCCTGTGTTGAGTTTGGATATTTGGTAACAATTAGTCTGGGGAAAATGTTAGCTGTTGAGGTGAGTGCTAATGATCATATTTATTTTTACGTTTGCTCATATATTCACTCGTGATATAAGTCAGTATTCAGCATCCATCCATGTCTGGAGATGAAGTGGAAACCTGCCACTAGGATAAACAGTGAGCGCTGTTACCTTTTTCAAGTTTGTTTGGTTTCGATTCTTCAAGTGCGTTAGGGACGGTGGATGAGTTTAAGCATCTGCCTCTGATTCCAAAGGTTGCGTGTAATTTTTGGGCCAATCCCATTTTGGGGGGGCCAATCCCAAATGCCAATCCCGACATTTGGAATAATTTCCAAATTTGATGTTTGACAAACATGGATGAACGTCTAATTCTGACATGAGACCTATGAGAGCTGGTAGCATACAGTACATTCGGAAAGTATTCAGCCCTCTTGACTTTTTCCACATTTTCTTACGTTACAGCCTTATTCTAAAATGGATTAAATTAATTTGTTTCCTTATAAATCTACCCACAATACCCCACAATGACAATGCGAAAACAGTTCTGGGAACATTTTTGCAGAATAATAAAAAAGAAAAACAGAAATACCTTATTTACATAAGTATTCAGGCTCCAATTATCATCTTTGATGTTTCTACAACTTGATTGGAGTTCACCTGTGGTAAATTGAATTGATTGGACATGATTTGGAAAGGCACACACCTGTCTATATACAGTAGGGCAAAAAAGTATTTAGTCAGCCACCAATTGTGCAAGTTCTCCCACTTAAAAAGATGAGAGGCCTGTAATTTTCATTATAGGTACACTTCAACTATGACAGACAAAATGAGAAAAAAAATCCAGAAAATCACATTGTAGGATTTATTATGAATTTATTTTCAAATTATGGTGGAAAATAAGTATTTGGTCAATAACAAAAGTTTATCTCAATACTTTGTTATATACCCTTTGTTGGCAATGACAGAGGTCAAACGTTTTCTGTAAGTCTTCACAATTTTTTCACACACTGTTGCTGGTATTTTGGCCCATTCCTCCATGCAGATCTCCTCTAGAGCAGTGACGTTTTGGGGCTGTTGCTGGGCAACACAGACTTTCAACTCCCTCCAAAGATTTTCTATGGGGTTGAGATCTGGAGACTGGCTAGACCACTCCAGGACCTTGAAATGCTTACGAAGCCACTCCTTCGTTGCCCGGGCGGTGTGTTTGGGATCATTGTCATGCTGAAAGACCCAGCCACGTTTCATCTTCAATGCCCTTGCTGATGGAAGGAGGTTTTCACTCAAATTCTCACGATACATGGCCCCTACACGGATCAGTCGTCCTGGTCCCTTTGCAGAAAAACAGTCCCAAAGCATGATGTTTCCACCCCATGCTGCACAGTAGGTATGGTGTTATTTGGATGCAACTCAGCATTCGTTGTCCTCCAAACACGACGAGTTTTTACCAAAAAGTTATATTTTGTTTTCATCTGACCATATGACATTCTCCCAATCTTCTTCTGGATCATCCAAATGCTCTCTAGCAAACTTCAGATGGGCCTGGACATGTACTGGCTTAAGCAGGGGGACACGTCTAGCACTGCAGGATTTGAGTCCCTGGCGGCGTAGTGTGTTACTGATGGTAGGCTTTGTTACTTTGGTCCCAGCTCTCTGCAGGTCATTCACTAGGTCCCCCCGTGTGGTTCTGGGATTTTTGCTCACCGTTCTTGTGATTATTTTGACCCCACGGGGTGAGATCTTGCGTGGAGCCCCAGATCGAGGGAGATCATCAGTGGTCTTGTATGTCTTCCATTTCCTAATAATTGCTTCCACAGTTGATTTCTTCAAACCAAGCTGCTTACCTATTGCAGATTCAGTCTTCCCAGCCTGGTGTAGGTCTACAATTTTGTTTCTGGTGTCCTTTGACAGCTCTTTGGTCTTGGCCATAGTGGAGTTTGGAGTGTGACTGTTTGAGGTTGTGGACAGGTGTCTTTTATACTGATAACAAGTTCAAACAGGTGCCATTAATACAGGTAACGAGTGGAGGACAGAGGAGCCTCTTAAAGAAGTTGTTACAGGTCTGTGAGAGCCAGAAATCTTGCTCGTTTGCAGGTGACCAAATACTTATTTTCCACCATAATTTGCAAATAAATTCATTAAAAATCCTACAATGTGATTTTCTGTATTTTTTTTTTCTCATTTTGTCTGTCATAGTTGAAGTGTACCTATGATGAAAATTACAGGCCTATCTCATCTTTTTAAGTGGGAGAACTTGCACAATTGGTGGCTGACTAAATACTTTTTTGCCCCACTGTAAGGTCCCACAGTTGACAGTGCATGTCAGAGCAAAAACCAAGCCATGATGTCAAAGGAAAAAACAGAATTGTGTTGAGGCACATATCTGGGGAATGGTACCAAAACATGTCTGCAACATTGAAGGTCCCCAAGAACACAGTGGCCTCCATCATTCTTAAATTGAAGAAGTTTGGAAACACCAAGACTCTTCCTAGAGCTGGCAGCCCAGCCAAACTGAGTAATCGGAGGAGAAGGGCCTTGGTTAGGGAGGTGACCAAGATCCTGATGGTCACTCTGACAGAGCTCCAGAGATCCTCTGTGGTGATGAGAGAACCTTCCAGAAGGACAACCATCTCTGCAGCACTACACCAGCCAGGCCTTTATGGTAGAGTGGCCAGACGGAAGTCACTCCTTTGTAAATTCACGTGACAGCCCGCTTGGAGTTTGCCAAAGGCACCTAAAGGACTCTGACCATGAGAAGCAAGATTCTCTGGTCTTATGAAACCAAAATTTAACTCTTTGGCCTGAATGCCAAGTGTCACGTCTAGAAGAAACCTGGCACCATCTCTACTGTGAAGCATGGTGGTGGCAGCATCATGCTTTTGTGATCTTTTTCAGCGGCAAGGACTGGGAGACTAGTCAGGATCGAGGGAAAGATGAATGGAGAGCGCTCATGACCTCAGACTGGGGCGATGCGTCACCTTCCAACAGGACAATGATCCTAAGCACACAACCAAAAAAAACAGGAGTGACTTAGGAACACGTCTCGGAATGTCCTTGAGTGGCCCAGCCAGAGCGCTGACTTGAACACGATCAAACGTTTTAAGAGAGAGACTTTAAAATAGCTGCGCAGCAACTCTCCCAATCCAACCTGACAGAGCTTGAGAGGATCTGCAAAGAAGTATGGGAGAAACTCCCCAAATACAGGTGTGCCAAGCTTGTAGGGTCATACCCAATAAGACTCGAGGCTGTAATCACTGCCGAAGGGGCTTCAACAACGTACTGAGTAAAGGGTCTGAATAATTATGTAAAAGTGATTATTTCAGTTTTTTGCAAAAATGTCTAAAAACCTGTTTTTGCTTTGTTGTTATGGATTATTGTGTGTAGATTGACGGGGCAAAAACATTTAATGAATTTTAGAGTAAGGCTGAAACTTAACAAAGTGGTAAAAGTCAAGGGTTATGAATACTTCCCGAATGCACTGTATATTATCTGATCAGAACATTTTGCTAGCATGTTATACATGCTAGTCTCCTTGACCTTCACTCGTGTAGTAACCTGGCCTACTCTTGACCAAAAACCTCTGACTTGTCTGATAATCAATCAATGTGATTTTGTTTCACTGAATCTCTGTGTATATATTTGGTTAATTGATCTCTGGCTGGACAAGTGGACGTGGTAGCTTATTTATTAATTTGCTCATCTATCACTGATCAGAAACATGTAGCCTAAATCAACTGTAGCCTATTATTTATCTTTTGACTCGCGTCGTAGCCTTATATAGAGCCCAGGTTATTTTTCTATTGTCCCAATCCCACTGAAACCCAAAATCCTGACTCCTGTCTCGCTTGAAAATTCCTAACCTTATTCTGTAATCTATAGGTTGCATTATCAAACCATGTCTCGCCTATGCATGTCAAAATACCGCTATAATATGTCTGCTCTGTCTTGTATTGCTGCCCATATGAGAGCTTCGGTAGAGAATGTGACCATCAAACGGTATGAGAGTAGATATGGATTTTGTTTTTTATAAATAGACTTGGTCCCCGTTAAGATGCCTTGATATTTAAACAGTTCCCTCTCATCATCTCCCCGTTATTCATGAGCTGATCTGATGTCTGTATAATCATCAACTTGACTTTGCCAAATACAGTGCCTTGCGAAAGTATTCGGCCCCCTTGAACTTTGTGACCTTTTGCCACATTTCAGGCTTCAAACATAAAGATATAAAACTGTATTTTTTTGTGAAGAATCAACAACAAGTGGGACACAATCATGAAGTGGAACGACATTTATTGGATATTTCAAACTTTTTTAACAAATCAAAAACTGAAAAATTGGGCGTGCAAAATTATTCAGCCCCCTTAAGTTAATACTTTGTAGCGCCACCTTTTGCTGCGATTACAGCTGTAAGTCGCTTGGGGTATGTCTCTATCAGTTTTGCACATCGAGAGACTGAAATTTTTTCCCATTCCTTCTTGCAAAACAGCTCGAGCTCAGTGAGGTTGGATGGAGAGCATTTGTGAACAGCAGTTTTCAGTTCTTTCCACAGATTCTCGATTGGATTCAGGTCTGGACTTTGACTTGGCCATTCTAACACCTGCATATGTTTATTTTTGAACCATTCCATTGTAGATTTTGCTTTATGTTTTGGATCATTGTCTTGTTGGAAGACAAATCTCCGTCCCAGTCTCAGGTCTTTTGCAGACTCCATCAGGTTTTCTTCCAGAATGGTCCTGTATTTGGCTCCATCCATCTTCCCATCAATTTTAACCATCTTCCCTGTCCCTGCTGAAGAAAAGCAGGCCCAAACCATGATGCTGCCACCACCATGTTTGACAGTGGGGATGGTGTGTTCAGCTGTGTTGCTTTTACGCCAAACATAACGTTTTGCATTGTTGCCAAAAAGTTCCATTTTGGTTTCATCTGACCAGAGCACCTTCTTCCACATGTTTGGTGTGTCTCCCAGGTGGCTTGTGGTAAACTTTAAACTACACTTTTTATGGATATCTTTAAGAAATGGCTTTCTTCTTGCCACTCTTCCATAAAGGCCAGATTTGTGCAATATATGACTGATTGTTGTCCTATGGACAGAGTCTCCCACCTCAGCTGTAGATCTCTGCAGTTCATCCAGAGTGATCATGGGCCTCTTGGCTGCATCTCTGATCAGTCTTCTCCTTGTATGAGCTGAAAGTTTAGAGGGACGGCCAGGTCTTGGTAGATTTGCAGTGGTCTGATACTCCTTCCATTTCAATATTATCGCTTGCACAGTGGTCCTTGGGATGTTTAAAGCTTGGGAAATATTTTTGTATCCAAATCCGGCTTTAAACTTCTTCACAACAGTATCTCGGACCTGCCTGGTGTGTTCCTTGTTCTTCATGATGCTCTCTGCGCTTTTAACGGACCTCTGAGACTATCACAGTGCAGGTGCATTTATACGGAGACTTGATTACACACAGGTGGATTGTATTTATCATCATTAGTCATTTAGGTCAACATTGGATCATTCAGAGATCCTCACTGAACTTCTGGAGAGAGTTTGCTGCACTGAAAGTAAAGGGGCTGAATAATTTTGCACGCCCAATTTTTCAGTTTTTGATTTGTTAAAAAAGTTTGATATATCCAATAAATGTCGTTCCACTTCATGATTGTGTCCCACTTGTTGTTGATTCTTCACAAAAAAATACAGTTTTATATCTTTATGTTTGAAGCCTGAAATGTGGCAAAAGGTCGCAAAGTTCAAGGGGGCCGAATACTTTCGCAAGGCACTGTAGGAGAGATTCTGTCATTTGTTGGAGGTTATCTAGCAAGCTTTCAACTTTGGTCATTTTACTTTTGTTTGACTGCCGTTACAAAGTTTGTATGATCCGACAACGCTATAGCCTACTCGGGGTCCGCTGTGTGTCAAGATACTGTATCCTGGACCAACTGCTGAAATGCGCTGAATTAATTGAGGAACATGATAACACTCTGAATTTATGAACGGCCTGTTTCTCAATTCACAACAATTGAATTGCCAATCAAATGTACTCTATCATTACTAAATATCAGTTTCACTTTCTGTGAAATCTTTACATAGTGGCGCTGACAAGGTGGCGCAGCACCTCTCTTATTTGCGGAGAATCTTTACATAGTCACTATAACTTGGTTTTGAACACTTTGAATGGGCACATTTTTGCTGTATTTCCCCGGACTCTCTGGTTAGATGAATTGTTCCCGGGTATTGAAACTGTCCATTTTAGAGAAAATCCCCATTGCCTACTTTCACCACCTGGGTGGCGGACCGTCAGGATGTCCAGGATCCAGTTGCAGAGGGATGTGTTCAGTCCCAGAGTCCTTAGCGTAGTGATGAGCTTGGAGGGCGCTATGGTGTTGTAGTAGTCGTTGTAGTAGCTGTAGTCGATGAACAGCGTTCTCACATAGGTGTTCCTCTTGTCCAGATGGGAGAGGGCTTTGTGGAGTGCAGATTGTGTCATCTGTGGCACTGTTGAGGCGGGATGTGAATTGTAGTGGGTACCTCTTGTGTGCCTTCCATCCCATCCTTCTCGCTTTATTAATATCACAAGCCGGCTCTTATTTCATCATACAACCCTGCTCGGGGGGGGGGGGGGGGGGGGGTAGGAGTAGGAATGCTAATAAATGTTGGGCAAACACACGTACTGTGTTGTGTGCTATATTAAAACTCCACCACCCTCTCCCCAGGCACACACACTGCTCAGATTGTAATAAGGGAGCATAGTATAGTGGGTGTGTTTGTGTGCGTGTGCCTATCTTGGGAGTGAATAAGTGAGTGTGTGTCTGGAGTGTGTAGATCCATCTGTGTGTGTCTCTGTCTGTGTGTGTGTGTGTGTCTGTCTGTCTAGGTATTCACTTACAGTGTCAGAGGTTCAGGTACATTGAGAGAGAGAAACATAGATATACAGACAGATAGGGTTATATTTGGGAGGCCCCCAGTGTTCATTTGTCCCAGGGGCCTCTGATTGCCCAGCCATTCAGGCAGTAGAACCAGGCAGAGACAGACTAATTTTGAGGACTCTCAGAGCTGGCCTGGAACCATGCAGCCATTAACCTGTCCCTTTTCTCTCCAACAATGAAACGGCCTGTCCTGCCTTGTATCCGAGATGCTGTGTCAGGGGAGAGGGATGCGTTCCAAAAAGGCTGTAGTTTTCACATGTTGTGTACTGTACTGTAGCTAGTTTTTACAACCCCTTCTCGTTATTCTGTTGGTAAAAGTATAATTGCATGTCTTTTAAATATAATATACCTGCATGTGTTTTCTGACTATGCTCACATGGAATGAACCTCTTCCCCCATCTCCTCTTCTTCTCACTCTCAGGTTCGTGAGCTCTCTGCTGGAGGAGCCTGAGGTGTCTGTGATCGGAGCAGGGCGCGGCCCAGCCGGCAGCATCATCCATAAGCTGTTTGTCAGTGCTCAGAGGGTAAAGCACACCGTCTCACACTGTCACCACCATCCAGAACACACACGCACACACTTGTACAAACATACACTCTGTCTCCCACTGGGGCCTTTCCTAACTCCTGGCGTCACAGGATATCCCGCCACCACTATCGGCTCACGTGCTGTTTGTCCAACGGCCCAGGCAGGAGATGTTATGTTCCCCCTGACTGATTCCCCTCCTACAACCCCACCCTTTTTCCAGGCACTGAGGGGCTCCTGGGCATGCTGCCTGAGTAACAAAAAGCATGCTGCTGCTGGACTGTGTTCTAATGTGTTCACTTATCACTACTTTCTTCTTGCCGCTTTATTAAACCGTTTTACTTGCTTAAGTTAAGTCACTCTTCTTGCATATCACATAATGCAACTCATACCAAGTATGATGAAAACGTCTGTCAAAAAATGTCTTTGTGCAATCTGACAGACAAACATCTAGGCTCTGTAGTTCCCTCTGTTATGATTAGCAGAAGGACAATTAAACACATGTCTTGTTTTATTCAGTTTGATATGATTTGACAAGCAAGGAGAGAGACACCTGGACCAAATGACTCTATTCTGTGCTGCATGTCTTTGAGTATACGCCGACTGAATAGTCTGAGATGATCAGTTAAAAGGCACTTGCAATGATAGATTACCTCTCGAATTGTACTGTACAGTTGCACCTGTATTGGCTATGAAAGTAAGTGTATGCTTGGCGGTAACACAATATACATACACAATAACATAAATACAATGCCTGGTTTGGTCTTGGCACATCCAATGACGCATACATTTGTTTGTTCAACGTGAAAGTTAGTTCAAGCCAATAAATGTGTCTTCTTACGGAGTTCATCAACAGATGCAGTCCCTGGTCCCAGATCTGTTCCTTAGAATAATTGCTAGTAAAATGCAAACAGGGAATGAATGCTTGTCTTGGCTCTCTCCCCTGTGCCTTGTGTTGGAGGATGAAACGGTGCGAAAAAATAGTTAGATTTCAGCAAACTCTCACTCCCTCAATCACTTTTTTTTTTTTTTTTTTACCCAGCAAGATGTCGGAGTGTTAAATTACAGCCTGTGTTTTGCCAAGCTCTCAAAAGAAAGCTTGTAATTATCCCAAGCACATGTAAATCAGATGAAACCATCAGCCAATCAAATGAGGTGAGTTTCTTGGGAACAAGGGAAAGAGAGACAGAGAAGAATAGAAGAGAGGAGAGATGTCCTGCCCCTCATCTTACCCATGTTACCAGTACAAGACTAGAGTACTAGTTTGATTGTTGTCTGATTGCAATGCCGCCTGCTCTGGCTTGAGTGCGTATGCTATGCATGTGATGCATTCGGTGGGATGAATGTCATGTCTTCTCAACCAGAACCTAATCCTCTTCTTAATCACCTGACTTTGTGTCGGTTTGTTGTTTGTTCTTCTGTTTGTTATTTTATGTTTTTTCGTTCTCTCCATCGTATTATGTGTTTTTTTTGTCTCCTAACGCTGCTTGCCTCTCACCCATGTCAAGCTCGCTGACTACAGCAGTGATGAGGTAACCACTAGCAACCCTCCCTATCCCCCCTTTACACCCCTAGTTCACCCCCCCCCCTCCCAGTCCATCCATCCACCCCCCATGCCCCTCTCCACGATGACTTCTCCCTCTTTCTAGTGCTGCAACTGAGGTTCAGGCTAGCTGAGGGAGGGATACAGACAAAGATTACAGTTATTTCTCTGGTAATGGTTTGGAAGAGTGAACCGCTGCAATTTCCAGACCTCCATAACACAATGGAGAACCACAGGGTTCCTAAAGCGATGCCACTTGCCGTGTTTTTAACCTCCCCCTGACCTTTTTACCTAACCACCTAGCCCCTCTTCTTCTCCTCCTCCCTTCCATCTTTTCTTCTAACCACCTATCTGTTACTGTAGCTCTAATCAATTATTTTTGTTGTATGTCCATTTGCTCTCATTCTCTGATGGGTCTGCGTTGATAAACAAGTGTTTTCTGGTGGATGTGGAGGTTGGTTTATAGTAGACTAGTTTTAGCTGGTTTAGTATGTATACTAAGGAGTGGTATGTCGCTATACACTGAGTGCATAAAACCATTAGGAACACCTGCTCTTTCCATGACAGACTGACCAAGTGAATCCAGCTCAAAGCTATGATCCCTTACTGATGTCACTTGTTAAATCCACTTCAATCAGTGTAGATGAAGGGGAGGAGACAGGTTAAAGAAGGCTTTTTAAGCCTTGAGACAATTGAGACATAGATTGTAAAAAAAGATTGAAGTGCCTTTTGAATGGGCTTTGATAGTAGGTGCCAAGCGCACCGATTTGTCAAGAACTACAACGCTGCTAGGTTTTTCATGCTCAACAGTTTCCCATGTATATCAAGAATTCTACCTATTCTTCAGATATACTACATATTCTATCCACATAATGTCTAAACATGCCATCACATACATATATAATTATACTCCGGACTCCGACATTGCTTGTCCTAATATTTCTATATTTCTTAATTCCATTCTTTTACTTTTAGATTTGTGTGTGTTGTTAGATATTAGTGTACTGTTGGAGATAGTAACACAAGCATTTTGCTAAACCCACAATAAACATCTACTAAATATGTGGATGCGACCAATAAGATTTGATTATGAATGGTCCACCACCTAAAGGACATCCAGCCAATTTGACACAACTGGGGGAAGCGTTGCCGTCAACAAGGGCCAGCATCCCTTTGGAATGCCTTCGACACCTTGTAGAGTCCATGCCCCGATGAATTCAGGCTGTTCTGAGGGCAAAATGGGGTGCAACTCAATATTAGGAATTTGTTCCTTTAAGTTTTGTACACTCAGTGTATACATTACAGTAGGTTAGCGGTATCCTGCTGTTTAGTATGTACACTCAGGAGTGGTAGGTTGCTCTTTTCTGTCTGGTTAGTTATATACTAGTTTTAGCCTGCTAGTTTACTATGTAAGTATTGGAGGTTGCTGTGGTGTGTTTGATCCCTTTTGGCTTTAGATCTTAGCGTCACGTAGCTTTCTTGTGTTGCCATCCCTCTAGGGCTATGCTTTGCCCCACTGAAAACAAATGCATACATTGATCTGGAAGCACACACCGAATCGCTCCAATCCATTAAATGTGTTCTCCTTTCCTCGCCTTAGACAATAGTTTGGGAGATGTGGGAAGGCATTTGTTAATTTGTAATCAGCTTTCTAATTTATGTAATTTGTTCCTGCTCAGTAAAAATAGATTGTGTTAACATGCTGCTGTCGTTTCCCAGTCCAGACGCTTTCACTTGCGCCAGGTCTGATCACTGTCGAGGTTGTTTCATTCCCCCAACCACTTAGAATGAGTTGTATGTATGTTTTTCTCAGTCTTGCGTGTCACACTCTGTTATACTCACATTGTAAAAGTGTAGTATGTGTTAAGGTTCTGCTTAGACTGCCTAAAAATATATTGTGTTCTAGTTTCCACATTTTATTGGGATTTTATAGAAAGTCTACTGTGTGTTGGGCCCTGCATTCTCCATTTTGTGCCGGCCTGAATGTTAGCCACTCAATTATGTGCCAACCTAAATTTTAGCCACTTTGGTTGCATTTAGACAGGCAGCCTAATTCTGGTCTTTTTTCCACTAATTGGTCTTTTGACCAATCCCATCAGATAATTTTCCGAGCTGATCGGATTGGTCAAAATACCAATTAGTGTTATTAGAATTGGGCTGTCTGTTTAAACACAGCTGTTGACTCCTCCCATCTGTCTGCCTCGCCCCACACAGGCTGCCCTTTTGGCTCCATTGGATGAAGACACAGGACGTGGGGGTGGAGCTGATGACAAAAAGCCAATGGGTGGTGCCAGTGTGCCAGACTTCCCTCCCCCTGCAGGGCGTGAGATCCTGCTGCGTACGTGTGTCCCGCGGCCCGCGCCCTACTCCAAGGCTCTCCCCCAGCGTCTCTTCTGTGTCCTGATGAGAGAAGACTTCAGGCTGGCTGGGGCCTTCTCATCCGACACCTCCTTCTTCTGAGAGAGGGACAGTGAGAGCGAGAGAGAGAAGGAAATGGAGAGCAAGAGAGGGGCTAGTCTGGAAGATGAACCAGGGAGTGTTGGTAGGAGGGCATTTGGGATCTCTGGTCAGTGACTCAATCAAGGCTGTATGCATCTCATCATGAGTGGAGTTATGGGCGAGTCTATGGTTTGTTCCAAAGCCACATGACGGAAAGCTCCACCCATCTCGGGGCTGGCACCATCTTAAGTGTCTCGTGGGAGGATCGGAGAAACAGAACGGTGGGCTGGCAGGCAGCGCTTTCTTATGAAATCATCGCACTGTGCAACGACTCATATCAGACTGTTCGTTGGTTCCCGGAGGGCTACTATTTAGACTATTCAGTTATTTGGGGTTTAAATGCAAAATAGACTGTACTCAATTGGGAACTGAGCTTACTATGACTGTTGTAGTCAAATAAATCTCATGCTTTTTTGTTGCGTAGCTCTGACAAAAAATAACCTAGGGAAAAATAAAAGTACCCTTGTGTGAAAATAATTTGTTTTTGGGGGGGGGAATAAGAATATTCCCCTTGACCTATCTCCCTGAGTGGTAATATATTAGGACGCTAAATAGCATATCATGTATTTTTCCCTGCCACTTGATTGTGATCGTTTGTGGCTCTCCAGTTGCCCAATCAGTCATTGGTTGAAGACCATCATCTCTTAGACGCTCACAATGCTCTGTCTGTTCTGTAGCCCCAGACACTCTCACGCTGCCCATCGCGCTCGTACTGTATGCAGTAATTAGTTACCACTTAAAGCATTTCTCACTATAATAATGCTTATTGATATACATGCAATCACCGTAGGTTTTCCCTAGTCACCTAAATGTATTGAATCCTAGTTGAAAGTGCAATTACATATTCTATATTGTAAAGACGTAGCCTTACATATAGCAGCAGAAAGAAAGGTGTCCTAGTTAATGTCGTTAGTGCTGTTTCTATGAAGAAGGATGTTAAGTGCTGTTAATTGTTTAAGTTGCTGAGTAATTTTACTTAAGTCAATGCAGACAACTTTTCTACTTTGTCAGTAATTGACTGAGGGGATGGATTCAAACTGTGGAGCTAGCCAAAGTCTGTACATGTCAAGTGAGTCTTGGTTGTAAATGTCTCCTAGTTTAGTCCTGTTACATTGGTAAAAAAAAAATAAACATTTTAATTCAACACTAAAATGTATAATATTGGTATCTGTTATTGGTATAACTATTTAACATTTTGTGCACTTATTTTCTTAATTGCGATTAATCATATTGTCTGAAAGCGTTCAAAATACACTGAAAACATCTCATACATAATCTACTGTATACAGCTAAAAACAACAATGCAATGTCAAAACAGGTTGACATTGAGGTACATTTTTTTTTTACTTTGGGCAAAATCAAGGCGTCAATATTCTTGTAATGCTTTTTGTATCAATCTTAAAGGGTAGGTAGGCTAAACGTAACATACTGTATGGGTTTGCATTAGTGTACACAACAAAAGTCCCAATGCAAAGTTACACATCACTTTTTATCACATAAAACCGATCAGCAATCCGAATGTCATGTCAGATAATGTTTTTCCGGGTTGTGGTGTAATATGGAGGACCCGGCAAGCCAGCCTATTCCCTATAATGTAAACTCCAACAGAGTTGCTAACTAAGCTGAATAAGTCAGCCAGTTGCTATCAACACCTACATTAAAGTAAACCAACGTTTTGGAAATACATAACGCCATCTAACCAGTTATGAAAGAATGTTAGATATATGCAGTTATCTTAGCCAGCCAGCTAATGTTCGCTTTTAAGCCAACTTACTATTAGCCTAGCCAACCACCAAGGTTATGGTCGGCAAGCTACAGCCCCAACTACTGGAGACCAGCTAGAACACAACTAACACAACTAAAACATAACCACAAATAAAAGCAAAGGGCAAGCAGAGACTTACAGGTTGATGACCGGGGCCCATCCGATGGTAGAGTGCAGGCCCATCCTTTTAAAAAGAGTACAAGCTGAGAGCTACCAAAGTGAGGGGAGGCGGGCGCTTCACCGGACTGAGGAAGAGTCAGGGAAATCCAATAGCTATATAGCAAGAAAAATCCAAAATAGATAGATTCCAGATGTCAGTCAGCTAGGTGGAAGGTGGAAAAAGTTAGAAAAGTCTAGCTTTAGCTAGCTTGAGCTAGCTACAGAGCTAGCATACAAACTTGGTAGCACGGCGTAGATCCTCCATATGACGTTGAGAAATAGCGCATTGTGGGTAGTTTAGAAGATATCTGAATAAGTTAATAAATATGTAATAACCCAAAACATAACTGTTTACTTTGAAGTAGCCAGATCGTGACTACAATAAAGTCTTTGACCACACTGTGTTGTTACATTGGTGAGTAAATACTCATATTTCCTACCCTTCAAATTACAGCTAAATATGTGCAAATTCAGAATTTGCAATTAATCACAGCAAATCTTTTGGCAACACATCACTATGGGAAGCTGAACTGAAGAACTTAGAATCCCGCCTGACAAGGCCAATGAAAACCATCACATGCTGTAAACCCCGCCTTTCACAGCTGATAACACTAAGGCTCAGATTCATCACTTCAATTCTTCTGCTCTTCATCTCGAGCTGAGCAGAACCGAACGATTCATGCTAAATGTAAAATCGGCTTTTGAGTGACTAAAATATTGCGATAATATTTTTTGTGGGATAGAAATGCAAAAAATTTGAGAAAGTACTTTTTCTCTCATGGCTAACTACTAGAAGTTTGAGAAGACAGGCTGAGTTGGTGGGGAGCTTATATTCATAAAACACCTATTTCTAGAAACTTGGATGCAGTGTTGTAGCAAATTTGGTGATAAACAAAGCAACTCAAACAACATTGAAATTGCAGGTATGATGTACTTTTTCTGTTTACGTCTCCCGTTTGGCATGTCGCTTATGATGCAATTCACAGCAGCACATGACAACTGCATCAGAGTATTGAATGAACCACCCCCCTTTTGTTCCTTGCTTGTTGAAGATCCTGAGAGGAATCTTTATTACTTAAGTACTTTATTATTTTCCACTTTGAGTTTCGTCCCGCTTTTATATACACTTCCTCTAGTCCTTTTACAACCCCCTATCCCAGTCCATGCCCTAAAACAACCGTCCCCTAGAAACAGGACTGGTGAGCCAGACCACGATTTCCATTTTCCTCAGTTGCTCACAACCACCATTAACACATCACTGTCCTCATCTTAGACTCTCCTGCACACCCCATAGTTTTAGGTTTTCTCTGGTTACAGTTCCATAACCCCAGGATATTGTGGACAAAGAGGAGGTTGTTGGGGAAGTGTCTCTCTGTGTCTATCAGTGCCACTGCCTTGGAAAGTCCAGACGAGGCCACCCACGTCCCTATCCCGGAGGAGTACTGGGACCTACAGGTGGCTTTCTCAAAGATTCGTGCCACGTGCCACGTGCCTGCCCATCATCGCCCATGGGACTGCACTATCGACCTACTGCCTGGTTCTACCCTCCCGGGGGGCACATCTACCCTCTCTCGCATGCAGAAACCGAAGTCTACTTCCAGGAGGCGCTTGCCCTTGTCCACCTCTCCGGCCTCCTCCAGCTTCTTTTTCGTAAAGAAAAAGGACAGAGGTCTCCGCCCCTGTATCGATTACCAGACACTGAATAAGGAAACTGTTAAATTCAGTTATCCCCTGCCTCTCATACCCACTGTGATCGAACAGATGCACGGTGCTCCGTACTTTACCAAATAGGATTTACGCAGTACCTACAACCTGGTACGCATCAGAGAGGGGGATGAATGGAAGACCGCCTTCAGCACCAGCACCGGGCACTACAAATACAACGTAATGCCCTACGGCCTGAAAAATGCACCCTCTGTGTTTCAATCCTTCATTAATGAAGTGTTTAGAGACATGTTGGGTCACTGTGTAGTGGTGTACATTGACAACATCTTAGTGTACTCCACTACACGTGAGCAACGTCTCTCATGGCAGGTCCATTTTGGAGAGGCTGATAGGGCATCACCTGTATGCCAAGGCGGAGAAGTGCCTTTTCTTTCAGCAGGCGGTCTCCTTCCTGGGCTATCGGATATCCACCGCAGGAGTGGAGATGGAAGAGCAGAGGGTCAGTGCAGTACGGTCGTGGCCTGTTCCATCCAACATAAAGGCGGTGCAACGCTTCCTAGGTTTTGCCAACTACTTCAGGCACTTCATTGGGGGGTTCAGCACAGTGGTGGCCCCTCTCACCTCCCTCCTGAAGGGAGGTCCTAGACAGCTGCGCTGGACTGAGGAGGCCAACGAATCCTTCCTTTGCACTCAAGGAACGTTTTACGAACGCACCTGTTTTGACCCCTCTCTGCCCTTCATTGTGGATGTTTTAAGTTCTTTGGTGTCCACATCACCAACAATCTATCATGGTCCAAACACACAAGACAGTTGTGAAGAGGGCACAACAAAACCTTTCCCCCTCAGGAGACTGAAAAGATTTGGCATGGGTCCCCAGATCCTCAAAAAGTTATACAGCTGCACCATCGAGAGCATCCTGGCCGGTTGCATCACTGCCTGGTATGGCAACTGCTTGGCATCTGACCGTAAGGCGCTACAGAAGGTAGTGCGTACGGCCCAGTACATTTATGGGGCCAAACTTCCTGCAATCCAGGACCTATATAATAGGCGGTATCAGAGAAAAGCCCATAAAATTGTCAGAGACTCCAGTCACCCAAGTCATAGACAGTTTTCTCTGCTACAGCACAGCAAGCAGTACCGGAGTGCCAAGTCTAGGATCAAAAGGCTCCTTTACAGCTTCTACCTCCAAGCCATAAGACTGCTGAACAACTAATCAAGTGACCACCGACTATTACATTGACCCTCCCCCCCCCCATTTGTTTTGTACACTGCTGCTACTCACTGTTTATTATCTATGCATAGTCACTTCACCCCTACCTTCATGTACAAATTACCTCCAACCTGTACCACCGCACACTGACTCGGTACCGGTACCCTCTGTATATAGCCTCGTTATTGTTGTGTTATTGTGTTAAATGTTATTATTTTTTACTTTATTTTCTTAACTCTTCTTGAACTGCACTGTTGGTTAATGAATCTCAAAGAAACCAACTGTATTTATTAAGTTACAATTTTGCCATGCGGTTTCTAAGTACACCAAGTAAATAGCATACTGTATGTAAAAATGTTAGATAGAACATCATTATCACATCAAAGCACTGCTAGTGCCACATTCAGTTTAGTTACTCTAGCCCCTCTGTAATGGCTTCCGTTCTGTCTCTTTAGTATGCCTAATGTCCTTTATCCAGCTAAAGTGTTTCCCTATTAATATGTTATTATTCCAGGCAACATGACTTTCTCTACATTAATGACAGTCCATGCTCTATTTGTAGCTGTTACACTGAAAAAATTACTTTTACTTTGAAGAAATTCTAGGCTATGAAGAAAAAATATGAAGGATTCTTTCTTGTGGAATTGCGATTCATTGAATAACTTGAATAAGATCAATGTCCTCGCCCCTGCGGAAATTGAATTAACATAATACAAAAATCCCCATAAAAAATCTGTTAGTTTAAACTAGAGAAATCTGTTTTTTTCTTTGGATGCATCTCAATTCACCGCATCCACCTATGTCGCACTTCCGCATCTGCGGTGAAAGGTGACAGAGCTAGAGCAGTGTTTGTCAGACCATAAGACATCCCAAAAGTCAGTCTTCTCACAAAATCGTCTGTAGCTCGTCTGTAGCGTCCGAATGGTTTGGCCTACAAACTATTATGACCCCTCTATGGAGAGATGAAACTCTCACGAAAATGTATAGTACAGTGTTGGTTGTTTTGCTCTAGGACACCCAAAGGCTTCACAAGACTCATCTGAAGGTCCCCCGGTACCAGTTGAATGGAAGTATACAGTGCCTGCGGAAAGTATTCAGACCCCTTGACTTTTTCCACATTTTGTTATGTTACAGCCTTAATCTAAAATGGATTTTAAAAAATGACCCTCAGCAATCTACACACAATAACCCATAATGCAAACATTTCAAAAAAACTGTTTTGCCAAGCCATGAGGTCGAAGGAATTGTCCATAGAGCACTGAGACAGGATTGTATCAAGGTACAAAGATCTGGGTACCAACAAATGTCTGCAGCATTGAAGGTCCCCAAGAACACAGTGGCCTCCATCATTCTTAGACTGAAACAGTTTGGAACCACCAAAAATCTTCCTAGAGCTGGCCCCCAGTCCAAACTGATTAATCGGGGGAGAAAGGACCTTGGTCAGGGAGATGACCAAGAACCTGATGGTCACTCACCAAGAACCTGATGGTCACTCTGACAGAGCTCTAGAGTTCCTCTGTGGAAATGGGAGAACCTTCCAGAAGGACAACCATCTCTGCAACACCCCACCAATCAGGCCTTTATGGTAGAGCGGCCAGACGGAAGCCCCTCCTCAGTAAAAGGCACATGACAGCCTGCTTGGAGTTTGCCAAAAAACACCTAAAGACTCTTAGACCATGAGAAACAAAATTCTCTGGTCTGATGAAACCAACATTAAACTCTTTGGCCTGAATGCTAAGTGTCTCGTCTGGGGGAAACCTGGCACCATTCCTACGGTGAAGCATGATGGTGGCAGCATCATACTGTGGGGATGTTTTTCAGCGGCAAGGACTGTGGGACTAGTCAGGATCGAGGCAATGATGAACGGAGCAAAAACAGAGAGATCCTTGATGAAAACCTGCTCCAGAGCTCTCAGTACCTCAGACTGGGGCAAATGTTCACCTTCCAGCAGGACAATGACCCTAAGCACAGCCAAGACAACGCAGGGGTGGCTTCGGGACAAGTCTCTGATTGTCCTTGAGTGGCCCAGCCACTTAAATCTGATCTAACATCTCTGGAGAGATTGTAAAATATCTGTGCAGCAACGCTCCCCATCCAACCTGAAAGAGCTTGAGAGGATCTGCAGAGAAGAATTGGAGAAACTTCCCAAATACAGGTGTGCCATGCTTGTAGCATCATACCCAAGGAGACTCGAGGCTGTAATCGCTGCAAAGGGTGCTTCAACAAAGTACTGAGTAAAGCGTCTGAATACTTATGTAAATGTAATATATTGTGGCAAAGAAGGGGGTCGAGTGATAAATGGCAGATATGTGAGAGCAGAACTAATAAACGGGCTCTGCCCGATCACTAAAATGGCCATCTTGTCTTGTCTTTTCTCAAAGGATGATTTGGATTCAGGTTCTGTTGTATTTTGAAACGGGTGACCTTTAACCTACCTGGAGAAAGTGATGCCAGTGAGGGAGAAGACATGGCGGACATCTTTGGAGGAAAGTCTCAAAATACAACAGAACCTGAATCCAAATCATCCTTTGAGAAACGACAAGACAAGATGGCCATTTTAGTGATCGAGCAGAGCCCGTTTATTAGTTCTGCTCTCACATATCTGCCATTTATCACTCGACCCCCTTCTTTGCCACAATATATATACACTGCTCAAAAAAATAAAGGGAACACTAAAATAACACATCCTAGATCTGAATAAATTAAATATTCTTATTAAATACTTTTTTCTTTACATAGTTGAATGTGCTGACAACAAAATCACACAAAAAGTATCAATGGAAATCAAATTTATCAACCCATGGAGGTCTGGATTTGGAGTCACACTCAAAATTAAAGTGGAAAACCACACTACATCCTGATCCAACTTTGATGTAATGTCCTTAAAACAAGTCAAAATGAGGCTCAGTAGTGTGTGTGGCCTCCACGTGCATGTATGACCTCCCTACAACGCCTGGGCATGCTCCTGATGAGGTGGCGGATGGTCTCCTGAGGGATCTCCTCCCAGACCTGGACTAAAGCAAGACATGATGTCCCAGATGTGCTCTATTGGATTCAGGTCTGGGGAACGGGCGGGCCAGTCCATAGCATCAATGCCTTCCTCTTGCAGTAACTGCTGACACACTCCAGCCACATCAGGTCTAGCATTGTCTTGCATTAGGAGGAACCCAGGGCCAACCGCACCAGCATATGGTCTCACAAGGGGTCTGAGGATCTCATCTCTCATCTGGTCAGGCTACCTCTGGCGAGCACATGGAGGGCTGTGCGGCCCCCCCAAAGAAATGCCACCCCACACCATGACTGACCCACCGCCAAACCGGTCATGCTGGAGGATGTTGCAGGCAGCAGAACGTTCTCCACGGCGTCTCCAGACTGTCACGTCTGTCACGTGCTCAGTGTGAACCTGCTTTCATCTGTGAAGAGCACAGGGCGCCAATGGCGAATTTGCCAATCTTGGTGTTCTCTGGCAAATGCCAAACGTCCTGCACGGTGTTGGGCTGTAAGCACAACCCCCACATGTGGACGTCGGGCCCTCATACCACCCTCATGGAGTCTGTTTCTGACCGTTTGAGCAGACACACGCACATTTGTGGCCTGCTGGGGGTAATTTTGCAGGGCTCTGGCAGTGCTCCTCCTGCTCCTCCTTGCACAAAGGCGGAGGTAGCGGTCCTGCTGCTGGGTTGTTGCCCTCCTACGGCCTCCTCCACATCTCCTGATGTACTGGCCTGTCTCCTGGTAGCGCCTCAATGCTCTGGACACTACGCTGACAGACACAGCAAACCTTCTTGCCACAGCTCGCATTGATGTGCCATCCTGGATGAGCTGCACTACCTGAGCCACTTGTGTGGGTTGTAGAGTCCGTCTCATGCTACCACTAGAGTGAAAGCACCGCCAGCATTCAAAAGTGACCAAAACATCAGCCAGGAAGCATAGGAACTGGGACGTGGTCTGTGGTTATCACCTGCAGAACCGCTCCTTTATTGGGGGCGTCTTGCTAATTGTCTATAATTTCCACCTGTTGTCTATTCCATTTGCACAGCATGTGAAATGTATTGTCAATCAGTGTTGCTTCCTAAGTGGACAGTTTGATTTCACAGAAGTGTGATTGTTAAGTGTTCCCTTTATTTTTTTGAGCAGTGTATACAGTGGGACAAAAACGTATTTAGTCAGCCACCAATTGTGCAAGTTCTCCCACTTAATAATATGAGAGAGGCCTGTAATTTTCATCATAGGTACACTTCAACTATGACAAACAAAATGAGGATTTTTTTAAATTTATCACATTGTAGGATTTTTAATGAATTTATTTGCAAATTATGGTGGAAAATAAGTATTTGGTCACCTACAAACGAGCAAGATTTCTGGCTCTCACAGACCTGTAACTTCTTCTTTAAGAGGCTCCTCTGTCCTCCACTCGTTACCTGTATTAATGGCACCTGTCTGGCACCTTTTATCAGTATGACAGACACCTGTCCACAACCTCAAACAGTCACACTCCAAACTCCACTATGGCCAAGACCAAAGAGCTGTCAAAGGACACCAGAAACAAAATTGTAGACCTGCACCAGGCTGGGAAGACTGAATCTGCAATAGGTAAGCAGCTTGGTTTGAAGAAATCAACTGTGGAAGCAATTATTAGGAAATGGAAGACATACAAGACCACTGATAATCTCCCTCGATCTGGGGCTCCACGCAAGATCTCACCCCGTGGGGTCAAAAGGATCACAAGAACGGTGAGCAAAAATCCCAGAACCACACGGGGGGACCTAGTGAATGACCTGCAGAGAGCTGGGACCAAAGTAACAAAGACTACCATCAGTAACACACTACGCCACCAGGGACTCAAATCCTGCAGTGCCAGACGTGTCCCCCTGCTTAAGCCAGTACATGTCCAGGCCCGTCTGAAGTTTGCTAGAGAGCATTTGGATGATCCAGAAGAAGATTGGGAGAATGTCATATGGTCAGATGAAAACAAAATATAACTTTTTGGTAAAAACTCAACTCGTCGTGTTTGGAGGACAAAGAATGCTGAGTTGCATCCAAAGAACACCATACCTACTGTGAAGCATGGGGGTGGAAACATCATGCTTTGCGGCTGTTTTTCTGCAAAGGGACCAGGACGACTGATCCGTGTAAAGGAAAGAATGAATGGGGCCATGTATCATGAGATTTTGAGTGAAAACCTCCTTCCATCAGCAAGGGCATTGAAGATGAAACGTGGCTGGGTCTTTCAGCATGACAATGATCCCAAACACACCGCCCGAGCAATGAAGGAGTGGCTTCGTAAGAAGCATTTCAAGGTCCTGGAGTGGCCTAGCCAGTCTCCAGATCTCAACCCCATAGAAAATCTTTGGAGGGTGTTGAAAGTCTGTGTTGCCCAGCAACAGCCCCAAAACATCACTGGTCTAGAGGAGATCTGCATGGAGGAATGGGCCAAAATACCAGCAACAGTGTGTGAAAACCTTTTGTTATTTACCAAATACTTATTTTCCACCATAATTTGCAAATAAATTCATTAAAAATCCTACAATGTGATTTTCTAGATTTTTCTTTCTCATTTTGTCTGTCATAGTTGAAGTGTACCTACAGGCCTCTCTCGTCTTTTTAAGTGGGAGAACTTGCACAATTGGTGGCTGACTAAATACTTTTTTGCCCCACTGTATATATTAGAAAACATTTCTAAATAACTGTTTTTGTTTTGTCATTATGGGGTTTTGTTTGTAGATTGATGAGGAATTTATAAAAAGCTTTTTTTTAATAGTAAGCCCTGTGACCTAACGAAATGTGGAAAAAGTCAAGAGATTTGAATACTTTCCTAAGGCACTGTATATGGAGACTGTTTAGTGCCAGAAATAAGGGGTTAAGCACATGTAAAAAATAAATAAAAAATGTTTAAAAAAAGTTGTTTTTTATGTATATAAATCCTGATCTTTCTTATATCTCTCAGATATAGGACATACACTTCAGAACAAACTTCCTTTTGTCACGATCATCGTATGAAAGAGTGGACCAAAACGCAGCGTGGTAAGTGTTCATGATAAATTTAATACTCAAAACACTCGAACAAAACAACAAAGAGGGGAAACCGAAACAGTCCTGTCAGGTGCAGACACTAGACAGAAAACAACTACCCACAAAACCCAAACGAAAAAGGACAACTATATGATCCCCAATCAGAGACAACGATAGACAGCTGCCTCTGATTGGGAACCACACCAACATAGAAATAAAGAAACTAGAATGCCCACACTAGTCACACCCTGTCCTAACCAAAATAGAGAATAAAAACCTCTATGGCCAGGGCGTGACACCTTTAGATTTTCTTTGTGGGATTATCTGTTGTTCCATGTAGTGAATCTGTTATTCAATGTGTTTGTATGGGCTAATAAAAGGTCAAATGAAACATTTTATCAAAGATGTTTTAATTTTGGGATACTTCAAGGGGTCTTGAAATTCAAATAAAATAGCAAAATGATCCTTGGTATGACCCTCTTAAAACAATTCCATATAGCTTAGTAGAACCCCCCCCTCTCCAGCTTAGACAGGGTTTAGACTCTATGCCATATAATGGTATGCCGTTGATAACTGTTTCAGGGAGTTCCATTTCTCTTCACATATTCAGGATAATGACATCTCCTTTCTGTTAACTTTTATCTTGTCAATTGTTCAATAGCCTCATCACTGACTGACTGAAATAAAAGCCACACAACTTTCTTTCTCAGCAGTTTATCAATCAAGTTTATCGTCTCATTATTGCTAGGCCAAATGTGTGAGCATGTGAGACAGATTGAGATATGGTTCTCCTGGCACAATGCGATCAGTTCAGTGGTAGAGCTGTTCACAGCTTGATCAATGGCTCCTAGCTGGTCCCGTAGCGTTTCCATAAACAGAAATATGGCTGTAAAGCGCTTTAACACTCTGAGTGCGGCTTATCGCTCAGCCTCTGTTTCCATGGCAACTCGCAGCACTTTTGTTCCAGCCCCTCCGCCCCCAACTTCGCCTTACTCCTCTTGTATTACAGCCACAAACATAGAAGTACAGTTGGATGGGTTGTTATGTGGGCAGCGATACACAAACACACACACGCACAGGGACGCATGCGTACACACACCACACACACTTGTGTCTCTTCGAGAACTTAACATGTTTTACTAAGGCCGTAGAATTCCGCTGCTCCTTTGTTGTTTTTCAATGGCAGCTCGATGAAGCACATACCCCTGGTATGAATACTGTATGTTGTGTTGTGAAGTTCAGAAGCTCAATTAGCACTGATAAAAGAGTCGGCTGGAACGCAGAAAAGAAGACAAGGAACTTTTGGGTGTGTTAAAAGCGAGGGCTGCTTCCCTTTCCTTCCTTCCCTTTCCTTCCTTTCACACAAATGTGACAAAACCTAACAGACATGATGTTAGGAGAACTTTGTGAAACTTGAAAACACACTGGAATATGCAGCGAGAAGGCATCGCAAATGCCATTTTTCATGAAGTTTTGCACCACTTAAAATAGCTGTGACACTTTAACCGTACCCTCCTTTCCCAACTGTCTCATTCCCCTCCTTCCCTCGCTCTTCCCTCTTAACCCCCCCCCCCCCCTTTGAGCCAGATAAGCTTGTCATAAATCAAACCTGACATGAATCTGCTGCATAGGATACAGTTCTGGGAGAACTTAAATACATGGCAGATAACTGTAGATTACTCCAGTCCTCGCCCATGATGCAGTACTTTTGGGGAACTTGCTTCTCTTTCTTGATATTACCTCTCTATGGTGGAGGGCATGTAGCTAGAACTGGTATACTGTATTTACAGCTGCCTAGCGCCTTTGTTTAGATCAACTGTGTTTAAGAGACTGCAGCTTGACTGCCGGTCGCGGTGAAAAGCAGACAGCCAGATTAGTGTCTCTGTGCTGTGTGGCTGGCTGATCAGGATTAAAGTGATTCCTGAATGGGTAGAGATAGGACAGAGTGGGTGGTGGATGCTCCTTCTGCACAGGGAAAGCAAGCAATGCTATGGATTTTGCTACAACACCTCCAGCGAAATAGGATTGTGTCGAACTGAGGAGCAAAATGCTTCGTTATACAACTGCTGTTAAAATGAAACTATTATACAACCCCTCTATGAGAGGACGGTGTGTTGGGCTCCTCAAACACGGGTTATTTTTGTCTTGCCAAAGTTTGCTGATCAATCCATCAAAACAGTTTCTACGTTAAGAAAATCGTAACGTGTGATGAAATATGTTCCCTTGTTTGTTCATCATAAGGACACTTTAATCGAATCTGATTGTATTTCTCTGTGAAGCTTGCTTGAAATTCTGTGTCAAGCCAATGGAAACATGGATAGTGTTTCTTCATGTACTCACTCAGCCCACATGATTCTTGATGCCACTCATCTTTGACAAGGGCTGCCCATCCTCTAATGTGTTAACTACTTCTGACAGTCTTGCTATTCATATGCTGTCCACCTATCAGAGAGACTGTTGTCTTCAGTCGTGAGAATAAGGCCTCAGACCAGTAATCTCTGTTATTTCAGAGAACAAATCAATGCAAGGAGCTTTTCAAACTGTATTTGTCACATGCGCTGAATACAACAGGTGTAGGTAGACCTTATAGTGAAATGCTTACTTTACAAGCCCTTAACCAACAATGCTTTAAGAAGTTAAGAAGAAAAGTGTTAATGAAAAGTGTTAGTGCTTTGATTAGCTGTTCAGGAGACTTGGGAGTAGAAGCCTTTTGGACCTCAACTTTTGTCTCGGTCTGTGCGTACACGACATTTTTGTGTCCTTAGCTAATCTGTCTTCCTTCTCTCTGTTTAGGGCGACATTCTATTACGACATTCTATTCCAACATTCTATTTCAGAGCTGTTGGAGATCTGTCTAAGGGCTAACCCATTAGTGATGACTGCCTTGATTGTTTATGATGCATTGCAGATGTTGTGTGGTCTGAAGTGAAGACCTACTTTCTTTCTGAAGGGCAGTGTTGACTTGGCTAAACAAATAATGTCCCCAGCACACTAATAATGAATTCAATAAAATGCCATTTAAAATGTCAGTGAGGGAGGGTACAAAATGGAACCGCAGTTGCATATTAGAGAGAGAGAGAGAGGCCCAAATCACAGACTTTACCTTGAGGGCTCTTTAGGCAGAGACGCCCACAGGAGGAGTCCGGCCCCAGAAATCGATCCCCATTTCAGAGTGTGTAATAAGCTTGATCTGGGCTGAGCAGCACAAGAGAACCACCAGAGGACCTTAAAGGAGCACTTAGTGGGAGTGACAAACCACCTGAAAACATACATGCACAATCTCACTCAAACACACACTTGCACGTAGGACATGCACGCGCACACACACTCACACACACACTCCTCCGAAACACAGACCAATACTACCACATCTGGGCATTCCCCTTCCTGTTCACCCCTCTATAGGGAGAAGAGGTCTGAACCTCCACTGTATTGGACTAATCATGTTCACTGCTGATAGTATTTATTGTCCTGACTATTTCCTCTCTGACATGGCGGAGGTCTAGCCAGCCAAAAAGGCTACCATTGATTTTTGAGAAGCAGTCTTTGGGGGCTCTTGTGGGAAAATGGCAAACAGTATCAGAGGGCCGTTGGGCTGGGGACCGGTGAGCTGAGCTGAGCTGCAGGGAGAAATCAATGCCTGTTCCACCGGACCCCGGATTCTATTTCCTGTAAGCGTCTCACAGGCCCACAGGCATCTGCACATCCCTTAAACACCTACCCCTCCCTCACCACCCCTCTCCTCCAACCTCATCTCACCCTCTCTACTTCCCCCCCATCTCCTTCCTTCCCTCAAACTCTCTCCCTCGCTCCCCCACCACCATCCCTCCGTCGGCATCTTGGCATTGTTGCTCTCTTCCAGGGGGAGGGCATCCCACGCAGCTCCAAATCGTTTATCTTCTCCCGGCACAAAGCCGCAGATCATAGGGGAAGAAAGAGAGAGAGAATGTGTTGGTGTTTCATCCCCCTTTCCTTCTCTCCCCCCCCCGCCTCCCCATGGCACTGTTTGACAGCTTCAGAGACGCCTCTCTCTTTTTCCCGGAGCTTTATGAGGTAGCGGAGCCATGGACAGAGAAGCTACAGGAGAACTGGGGGGTTGGAACATGTTCTTACCCTTTCACCCCAGTTCTTGTAAGGTATTGTAAAGGCTTTAGTGGAATGGTAGAAAAGTGCTGTAGCTTTATGTAGTTCACTCTGAAACATTTATCCCTAGTAGTCCACAATGATTCACACTAGCTGTTCCATAACGTCCACAGTCTTGGACGGATATACTGTCCTGTATGAATATACAGTATTTTACTCCAGTTATTGGATTGGTTTGCGTAATGCTTATGTAAACCTGAGTTTTCATCGGTTGTACAACAGATTTTTTTTTGTTTTGTACACTACTTCAGGAGCTCATATATGACTTCTCGTATGTTTTGTCAGGCAGTAGTTTGGATAGTGTTAGAGATTTCTAGTAATTTATAACATATGTACATATATGCAATTTAACAGATGCTTTTATCCAAAGCAACTTACAGTCATGCATGCATTTACTGGGATCTATTAATAACACAACAGCTAAGTAATTCAATACTGTGACTAAACATGATCAATAATAATTAGCAAAATCATCATCATTAAAAGCAAAATATAGATTTTCAATGATCTTGTGAGCATTTCTAACATCTTGTTTCAATAGAATCATGTTTTCGTCATTATCCAGTCAAATGGATCTAAAAGAGGCTTTAAGCTTTGCAAGCAGATCATTGGGACACAGAGACAGAAACACACTGCTCTCCTCTCTATCTGAGCACTACCCCAGGGTTCATGTTCTGTCTGAAGGTTATCCTCTCCTCCACCTATTTCAAAACACACACTAACTCCATGCTCCTCCAGCCTAACAGACCTCATCAAAACTACACGGAGTTCAGATGTTGACGTTGAAGCCGACATAATGTAGCTTTATCTGCATGGCTCTCTCTGCTTTATTTCTCTATGGAGGGGTGAACATATCCCATGGTGCACCAGTGAGAGCCTGTTGATCCGTGCCTCGCCCGCTGAGGGTTCCTGCTCTACCCAGAAGCCCCAGCCTTCACAGAGACCTTCTTTGCTCGACATAAAGCCCACCGCTGTTCCCAAGGCAACGTCCACACCAACCAGCCAATGGGGTTCCAGCTCCACCTGCCTCAGGTCTTAGACAATGGATTAAGTTCCCCGCATAGCCAAACATTCACTCGTTCCTCTTCCAGGAGCCGCCCGACGTTGTTTTTGTAGACGCCGCAGGGCTCAGCAGAGCAAACAGTCTGTGGGCGATATCTCATCCTCTGCTTTGAGTCCTAACCTCATATCGAGCCCCATCTGAACAGGCCCCTGAGAGAGGGAGCCAGGGGGAGAGGAGGGGGGAATCGCTTCAGCAAACACTGTGATATTGGAGGAGGGAGCGTTGGTTTCACATTTCATTATTATTACAATATATCTATTCTCTGGTGGTGATATTGGAGGGGGTTGATTTTGTTTTGATTTGACACCAGAGCCACTCTATGTGTGCAGATCCCAGATGGGGTCATCGCTCTCTCTTCATCAGGTCTATTCTTAGTTCTCTGCATATTGGTGCCATCTGACCACTACTTCTGTCTCCATGACCACCAGTGTTTACCTTCCATTATTAGAGAGTACCTTGTACGCCACAGGATACAAGTGTGGGCTCTGGTATGGTAGGACCTTGGTTTGTGTTCTTCAATGATTGTTCTCTGTAAAGATACTATATGTTATTTGACTTCTGTTAATCCGCCGTAGTTCATGTTCTGTCGAGAATACGGTTAACATATATTGTGTGTTAATATCTCAAAAGGTTAGATACTCTCTGTGCTCCACCTCAGTAATAGCTTGGTTAAACCATGGCTAAACCCAATCCCCCCCCCCCCCCCCACCCCCACCCCATAACCAAGAACATGAACAAAATAGAAAAAATACAAAGGAAAACAGAAAACAACAATGCAAATAACAAAAGACATGAAGGACAACAAAAATCATAACAGCAAGGCCAACTGAATATGTTTGAGTGCATGTATGGCACTATTTATATGTGTGTGTGTCCGTGTATGCGCACATGTGTGCATTTGAATGAGAGTGTGTGTATATGCATGTGTACAAACACCTGCATGGCATCAGCCTCAGGAAAACCAGCATTAGCTGTAAAAACACTGCCCCTCAGTGTCATTCAAACTTACTTTTTGTTATGTTTTATTTTGATCCTATTTTTTTAGACTTTTATCTTTGACCGTCATTCTATCCCCTCCCAACAACTCCACTCCCACTTGTCTCCAATTCCACATCCCAACCCTCAGCTTCCCTCAGCCCATCCCACGTATCTCTCCTGACCACCTTCTTCGGTTAGATATTATCTGTGCTCCGCCTCAGTAATAGCTTGGTTAAACCATGGCTAAACCCTTCACTCTGGTTGTTTCACTTCAGTCTTGTTTAACCAGGCTACCTCAGTGATGCCATGTTAAGATCTGTGATGAAACTTGATGCCGAACACAGATAAATCACAGTTACGTTGTTGGCTTCAGTGAAATCAAAGCTCACCGTAGACAGACATGCGACACACCTCTCCTTTACTTGATGATAACAGTTAACTTCAGCGTACGTTACAGCCCAAGTGATTTCTAGTTTTGATCTTCCCGTGCCACACTGACACTAACACGTCAACCCCATCTCCACGTCACGTCACCCCTGTTTAGAGAGTCAATACTTTGATTAACTCCTCTGAGACGTGGATCTTGAAGCAAGTGGGTTGATTTTGGACATTGGGTGGATTTTACTTAGCAGTGAAGCAGCTCCATTATTCCTCCCTTTCAGTCCTATCCCAGCTAGCACATTTGGTTCCTTGGATGTTGTGGGAATGTATGTTTTTGGTTTCACATTGGCTGTGGGAACAAAGCCATACATTTCCTGACCGGTAAAACTGAACTTTAAACGTTCCAAGGACACAAGTGAAAGGTTCTGAGAATGTTTTATTATTTTCCCTTGAAAGTTTTCCTGGAAGATTGTATTATCTGAGAAGTGTGTGTGTGCGTGTGTGTGCGTGTGTGTGCGTGTGTGTGCGTGTGTGTGTGTGTGTGTGTGTGTGTGTGTGGCAAATAGCAGCGGAGAGCAGTAGAAATTAGGGATGGAGGACTGGAGGGGGGAATGAAAAGGACCACATGAAAGGTGCATCCCATCCTGACAGGGTTCAGATCAGGTCGTAGGTGTGCTTGCGCTTGGGCGCGTGTGTCTGTGCCCTAGGACAGTAGTGGGCTGAGGGGTGATCTCACTGGAGGTTTGTATATTGAACTGGTTCCTCCATAGGATTCTCACCTTTTAATTATCATGTTTTCTCCCTCAATGCTGCCGCTAATGGAGTGAAGAAACACTGGTGCCTCCTTTTATTGTCTTCTACCTAGAAGGAGTTACAGTACTGTACCTAACATAAATAGTGTGAAACCAATCATAGGGTTGTCCCAGTTGACACATAATGTTCTGAGAACCATATGTTTCTTAGAGCTTGGTGTGAGTGTTGTGGTCCTATGGTTATTTTGCATACAACCTTCCCACAAAGTTCTGGTGCAGGATAGTTGCTTGGCTTTGGAACATTCTGAGCACATTTAAGGAACTTTACAAGATTAAATGTTCTTGGTATTTCCTTACTTTAACAGAATGTTTCCTAAAAGTTCAGACATGGTTACATTTAATACATTTTTTGGTAAATGTCCTAGGACTGTTCTCCTACTGCTTTGGCATTGGGAATGTTCTCAAATTGTTCAGAGAATGTGAAGGAAAGGTTCTTCTGTGGGAATTTCAATACTTCAGCATGACGTTTCCTACAGGTTTCCCCATGGTCATGTTCTCAGAACATTAAGAGAACTTTCCATAAAAACCACAAGAAAAACATTAGTAACGTTCAAAGAATCAAATAAAATTGTATTTGTCACATGCCAAATACAACAGGTGTAGATTTCCCCGTGAAATGCTTACTGACGAGGCCTTTCCCAACAATGCCGAGGTAAAAAGTAAGAAAAATGTGCCAAAAAATAAATATTAAGACAAAAATAAAAAATAAAGAGAATATATACAAGGACTACCATTACCGAGTCAATAATCTAAGAATGTTATTGCATTTTGTACACGTAATTATATATTTTTTTGTTATCCTTTATCTTGTTAAATGTGTTCAGGTGTGTTGGCCGCACCCATTAATTGGCCACCCCTGATCTATCCATTGTAATGGGTTCTGTTTGAATAGACAAAAATGAACAGCTTCGTATGAGTAAAAAAGAATGTTATGCTAGCTTCATCCTAGTGGCTCGGTGGACTAAAACCATGCATATTGATCCAAAGATCCAAGGTTCTAATCTCACTGATGACATTTTTGGTGTGTTTTGATGATTAATGCCTAACCAAATCCATTTCCATGTGTCCTATCTGTGCTTGGAATTCGAAACCGTTAACCTCAGCTAGCATTTTTTTTTAAAGTCCTGCTGGACTGGTAACAGGCATCAGCGTGGGTAAACATGAATAGAAACTACATTTATTTGCAGAGTACAGCAATCCTTTAAGTGGACCACAAAAAATATTAGATACTTAATAAGTGACAAAAAAACAACAAATATATAAAGATAACTAATCCATTGCTCAACAATGTGAAAGCAGAACTAATTAAATGGAACAGTATTATCATAAATCTTACCGGTAGAATAAAACTCTTTAGAATGGCTTAGCTCCCAAAGTTTTGGGATTTATTTTCGGTAATACCAATTACACCACCGAAGACATTCTTTTAAAAAGTATACTTGGCATAACAGACTTTATATGGGCAAATAAAATGAATAGAATAAAAAGTCTGAGAATGGTTTTAACCTTGTATCAACTCGCTACCCATACTGTATAGTTAAATGCACTAACAAGGAACAATGGGTACATATTGAAGATGCTCATCCCCAGAATATTTGGTAACAGGAAGTACATTTATTGGGGTGTGAGTAAAGACAGATAAAGTCACTCAACTCTGCTGAACTACTTAAGAACGTATTTAAAATACATAAATATCATGTACTGTACAAGTGTATAAATGTTACCTTTGAGTCTCCTAAAGCAAATGAAAAGAGTTTAAACTTCAGAGGTCTTTCCAACAGTCTTCACTAATTTATTGTAAGGTTCCCCGTTATTTCCTGCAGTTGTTTTTGTGTTAAAAGCCAAAGCTGAAAGAGGTCTAGTGTGGAAACTGGAGCCATTGTGTTGCATAACACTTTACAGCCTTGGGTGTAACTGTGACCTCTGTCCTCCTCGTGTAAGTTGTGAGCGCACTCTCTTGCAGCCCAAGCTTTACACACACACACACACACACACACACACACAAATCACACACACAACACACAACACACAAACACATGCATCACTATGAACTCTCATTCTCCACTTCATGTGCATGTCGGACTTCTCTCTCTCTGTGTGCTTCAAACACCGCAGTGCTTGCCGTCTTGCTCACAGCAGCCTGGTTCCTCTCTCTTTTTTCTCTCTTCCTTTATGCACTCCATCCTCTCTCCATCCTCCCACCATGCATCTACCGGCTCATCCATAGGGATGAAAGCTCTGCTCAGACGCTCCGCTCTACCCTTCAGCGTGTGGGCGGGCGAGGAGAAAGAGTGAGCCCTCTAATGACACACACACTCCCACACAGAAGCCAAAACCAATTCCATCCTGACAGGAATAAAAGCTATTCTCCATTCTATCACTTACAAATGGCCAATCGATGGATGGATGTCACTGACTCACTGGGGTTATCCACCCACCAGGTTTTTACGCTTTTTAAAAATCTTAACTCAAGTCAGTTGAAACTGAAAGAAACAGAGAGAGCAGGAGCAGACATTTTGACTAGAGACAGGAATCAGGATGAGAACGCATGGCGGCTTGTTGGCGATCGATACAGCCAAGTGACGGCAGTTGACATGATTGACTGGGGGAAGAGGACAGACATTGATACACTTCTCTCTCTCTCTTCTCCTTCGCCAGACCCCATCCCGGCATAATCTTCCTTTCCATTCAGCAGCCCTAATCTCATTACAGATTTAAACAGATCCCCTCAGAAAACATAAACCCTGACTGAGAGGGGGCTTGAACAATACCTCAGGGTTTAAAATAATCTGACACAGTGTAAATCAGGTCTCCTCTCTTCTGAATTGAGCTGAGTGGCTTGTTTCAGTTTCAGCTATGTGCTTTAGCTAGACGACCATGTCCCCTCTCTTCTTCTCCTCTATCTGCAGGGCGTCAGGTAAGGACAGACACAGAATCAAATGAAGTTGATTGGATGCAAGAGATTGTAAATAACTCTTCTTACTGCATCTTTCCGTCTTTTCAACAACGCACTTGATGATGGTTTTTGTGTAGGCGTGTGTTGAGTACGCAACGTGTTTATGTCAGCACCTGCATGTGTGTGTGTATGCTCACTGCATGTGTGCGTAGGTAAACTGGTGATTGCAATGGGTGAGTGTTTGTTCATGCCTGTGTGTGTCAGCTCGCACACACACACACACACACACACACACACACACACACACACAGAGACCCTATCCACCATCTCGTTCGTCACCACCTTGCTATTCTGAAGACAGATCCTGTCAGGTTTTCTGCTGGCATAAGAGCCTGTGGCGAATGAGGGAAGGAAGGGTGGCATCAGCAGAATCGCACCACTACCCGCCACCCGTCTCCCGCCACCCGCTCCCTGTCAACGCGGCAGAGGAAAGTAGTGCTGATGGAATGGGGGTGGTGTTCATTAATGTCTGTCACAGAGCCTCAAAATAATAACGCCAGGAGCTGTGAGAGAAAAGGCCAGCAGGTGACAGCGAAAGCTGTGAAGATCACTCTCTTTCTCTCTACTGTAGTTTGGTCATGTTGCTGCGTCCTTCACCCACCGCCACTGCTGTCTGTCTATAGCGCCTATTAACTTTCAACAATCAATGTCCATGAGACCGTACTGAGTGAATGTGATTATAACCTGGTTATACAACCCATTGACTCCTGAATGATAGAACGGAGACGTTTTTGAATGCGGGAAGAAATGTCATGGTTCGTTTTCTAAATTGCACCCTATTCCTTATATAGAGTGCATTAGTTTGACCTAAGCCCTATAGGCCCTGGTCCAAAAGCAGTGCACTACATAGGAAATAGGCATGGAAGGAACAGACACAACGGGCGAGGAACCCTTAGGATCAATCAGCACCTTGAGAAAGCATCCAGCAAGCTGCCATGCCACGTTGGTGTTGCTAGGTTGCAAAAAAAGGAATACGTGTTGCTAACGCTCCTTTTTTCATGGAGAGCGTTTTTTGTGTCCCTGGTCGAATGAGTGAACAAGCAAGTGTTTCGCTTGGTGCTGAGCATCAGATCCATGCAGGTCCAACCTAACTGACCCACCACTATGCCCCGAAATTTAACCCCCTGACATGCCACCGCTGGCAAGCAAAGACTCAGCCAATGAGAACGTAGCATTGGTACTGACAATCTATGAGAATGAAGCACTGGTACAAGAGAGCAGGGGTAGCCTATAGGAACACAGCACTGCCTCAGTAATCACACAGCCCCATTAACAGCCATTAAGAGCTGCTCTCTGGGGTCATGGCAACGTCTTTCTCCAGGGAGACGGAGTGGAGGCGGGCGGGAAAATGAAAGAAATAAACAAGCCTTTGCCATTTCAATGATCTCTGTTTGATTGTTGGCAGTTTTTTGTATCCTTTCAAGGATCTAAAACATCCAGAAATAAATCCTTGGACAGGTTTCAGAGGGCATCCAGAGGAAGAGGGGTTGAGGGGGTGTTGATTGGTGTGTTATACTGCCTCTCTCTCTTTCTCTCTCTCTCTCTCTCTCTCTGCTTCCAAGATGGACGCCCCTTGTTCTCAACGTAATCTACCCATGTTTGCATTCGCCATTTTGTGGCCCGTCTTCTGCTTTAGAGAGTCGATAACGCCGCACTAGGAGCGATGACATCATCACGTCATCCAGAAATATGGCAGACATCGGATGAATATTATACGTTAATATCTTTAGCTGTGAGTCATGGAAAAGAATGGACATTTTTGGTGCTGAAGTGATATAGAAAGTGTCTTGGAATTGGAATTCTCAATGGAGCCATCTATAGGAATTGTCCTTTTGGGCTCGGTTTTAGCTAAACTGAAGTACCGAATGTGCCTTCTGAAGACATTGAAAAGGGTGCTTCTAGACCGGAAACCTGGTCCCCTGGTTGACACTGGGTCTTTGATAGTGGTTGGTGTATGTATGAGGCTGACTTGATGGTTCACTGCCAACTCATTTTCCTCAACCTTCCCTGACCTCGAGCTGCTGTGATGTAGCGAGCAGCATATGGTTCCCATCCCCTCAGCACAGTATGTATGAAGAGACTCTGGAGTATCTATTTTTTCTCCTTCATTTGCATCTAATTTTAATACCATGTAGATGTGGAGTAAATTACAAATGCACCATCATTTATTTTGTACTGTATTGTTTACTGTGTTCATTTAGAAATGGGATTATGGTATTGATGAGTAGTTTGATGGATATTTTGGTACCATTTTTAATATATGTACAAATGGAAAATAAGCAGGTGTAATAAATGGTGTCATTTGTGGCCTGTTGCTCCACAGGGAGCAGTAGTAGGAATCAGTGATTAAGGAGTGAAATATGCCTCAGAAGGTGTGATTGTGAATTAAACACTAGCCTGGCCATAGCTCGTAGGCCAATCCATAAACCCATCAGGACACCTCTCTGGTCAATGGCATCAAATGATAAAATAAAACAGCTGACGTCATGGTTCCAGACCAGTCAGGCGCTGTGTCCTAAATGGCACCCTATTCCCTATATCGTGCACTACTTTTGACCAGGGCTCTGGTCAAAAGTAATGCACTGTGTAAGGAATAGGGTAACATTTGGGACACACGACAGGAACTGACTGCATGGAAGGAATGCATAAAAATAGATGTATGCTCTGAACATTCTAGATATCCCATTTTATTAGCAAGTAGTGATTAAACCCTGCAGTAACCTTCAGATGAAATTAAAGAGAAGGGGTGAAATACTCAGGCTACAGATGTAGGATCTTAATTTGAGCCAGTTTGCTACAGCAGGAAAATGGACAACAGGAAATGTGAATTATTATGTGGTTTGTAGTTAATGGACATTTTTCCGTAGGGGTTGATATATTTTGCATTAGGGCAAATCAAGTCTGACATTTTAAAGTGGAAATTACAAACTTTAGAAGCCTTTTTTAAAGTTTTACAATTCTCAGCAACAAAATAAATTAAATTAAGATCCTACATCTGTAAATAAGAGAAGGGGCCCGTGGAAATCCATATTTGAAGATATCTGTACTTTTTGGGTCTGCAGGGAGAGCGAGATGAGGAATCGGCGATATCCTTCGGAAGATAAAGATCCAGAGTGTAATGGAATATGGGTGGATGGAGAAAACATTCCCACAACATAGGTCTTTACACAGTCGTGCAAATGCAAGCTTTATGTAACATATACAGGAAGACAAACAGACAGTAGATTTGGCTGTCATAGACCTTTTCACTACATGGAGGATTGAGATAATGACATAACCCAGGTAAAAAAAAAAGGAAGTTAAATGCTTTATGTGCAAATGTGTGTGTATATATATATATATATATATATATATATATATATATATATATATATATATATATATATATATATATATATATGCAGCTTTCATGATTTTACAATATAGGCCTTAAGTGGGGACTTCTCATGGTAGGTGTTCCTAGAAAAGCAGGCCTGCGTGACGGACAACGACCCATGTAATGTGCTACATGCTTTAACCGCTGCCAGTACCCCTTTTAAGTGGCTGTAGACACCTTCCCCCACAGGTCGATGTGAAAACAAAAGACGCATGCCGTGCCTTTTTCCTCTGCTGCGCCTCAGAAAGGCTGCTAATTGTTTTTTCCACCCCGAGAAGCTGTTTCTTGGCATCTCTCAAAAGGCCAGGGACTCTTATTGATTTTATGAAATGTCATCTGAGTTTTGGGTCCCACCCCCACTAAATTCCCCTCCATTCCCTAGTGCCAGCCAAAACCTCCAAAGACATGCCTTTTAACAACACATTGAAATCTAAGCTTCGTATTCTTGAGACAACACTTCATTACTTATTCATGCAGTATATCAAATGGTTCTATTTTCAACACTAATACTTCTCATATCTGTGGATGTATAGGTACTAGCTGTATGATTGCTAATGCCTGGGATGTGTAGTACTAATCTATTGTCTATTGTTGTGAGAAACTGGAGACACGTAGCCTGTGACTCTACTAATTAATTCAAGGCAGGTGGAAATCTAGGAGATAGTAAGAATGTCTTGATTGATGATTAGTGATGAATCTAAACACCACCTTTTGTGAACAATACCACGTCCTCTTGCACCTATGAAAATAAGCATATAATTTGGTTAATACCTGATTATTTACACAAAGTGATGATGCCTACCTCTATGAGCCACCTGGCGTCTTTCGTTTCTCTCTATCGTCGTGCCAACGCACATCAGACCTGTGAATCATGGGTGATATGTGTTTTGTGATCCCGTTGAGCTGGGGTGTACAGTAGGCCTAAGAGTGTGTCCCAAATGGCACCCTATTCCATATTTAGTGCACTACTTTTGACCAGGGTGCATAGAGCTCTGGTCAAAAGTAGTGCACTATATAAGGAATAGGGTGCCATTTGAGACGCGGACACCCTCTCAGCCCCCTGACCCACACACACGGTGTAGTTGAGAAGAGCATTGCCGTTGAGAGCTGTGTCTGTGGAGTGTAACAGCTGGCTGCCAGCTCTGCTGTACCGCTGTGTCTTCTTCTTCAGCGACATGAAGGCAGCTTCCCATCCTAGCGTTACATCTGCTGGCGCTTGCTGCCGCGGCAACACCGACATGTGTTGAGAGTGTGTGAATGGATGCTTGTCCTCAGAACCAATCTAGCATGAAACACATTCTGATGGCGTGTTGGGAAGAAACAGAGTAAATTAGAATGTGTTCTCAGTCTTACCTGGTAAAATAAAGATAAAATGAAATAGAAAATTAGAAAAAACATGTTTTAGTTATGAACAGTACAATAATATGATGACTGCACCTGTTTATCAGTATACTATTTTGAGATAATTTGCTCTAATTTCAATGTTTTTTTAAAATCATTGACAGCAATCTGTTTACTTAACTGTACATTTCTGAAGCAATCAGAATCTCCCTCATTGTAGCTTAACTCATTATGGAAGCAGCATATTTGTGAAACTTAAGCCACCACTTATCAATGAATTATTAATTTGGTAATTTATTCATATAATAAGAAACAATACAATATTTATCCCTATTGTCACTATTGCTCATGTAAATTACATCAGTGTAAATGATGTATTAATATTTTCTATGTTTTATTGATTAGAATAATTTTAAAAATTCCCTTAGTTATACTTTTGTTCTATGCTTAGGCCTGTGGGCCTAATATTCCATTAGAATTCAGAAACTTTAACCTCTGTAATGGCTTTTTGACATTGCCATTAAGTGACCAGTTTAGTTTGTAGATCCATTTTAACATATTTTTGAAGCTTTTTATAGAGCTCAAAAAGACGGACCAGCTGACGGCAGTATCAATTCTAATCTATTCTGTTCTGTTGTATTATATTCTAGTCTATTATATTCTGTTCTATTCTGTTACTATAGTCTAATGAGATAGATAGCCAGCCGCATTTCACAGATATCGGAACATGGAGATATATATGTAGTACTTGTATTAACACCACAGATAGGTGTTCACCGAATGTTAATAAGATATGTAAGTTCACGTAGGGGATAGCCTTGTGTGAGATCCTGTTTCAGATGGAAGCACCCAGGAGGTCTGTCTTTAAACTGGAGACATCCTCCCCATGTTCAGCCTCACACATAGTCTGCTGCCCAAATGGCTCTCTATTCCCAGATAGTGCACTACGTTTGACCAGAGCCACCGCTAAATAGGGAACAGGGTGCCATTTCATACGCACCCGCAGATAACATTTTAACTGGGCCAGGCCCGCTTTCCATTCCATTATTCATTCGCCTAAGCCAAGGTGACTTACATTTTCTTCGTTTTAGTACTAGTATAGCCCTCTCTTACAGCTGTTTGAGTAAGCTTCTGGGAGGGAGACATGTATGGCATCGCCCCTCACTCACTTTATACAGTGTCTAAATTCGTCTTGTCATTTTCTGTTGGCCGACATGCCTTGGGGCCTTTCCAAGCTGGGTTGTATTAAAGGTGGGAGAATAGTTCAGCACAGGGATGTCTTGAAGTGGAAGTTCAATTGAAACTTTTCGCTACATTGGGCCTCACTGTCATGTTGTAGTATACGTGTCAAGGGGTAGTGGTGGCTTCAATTTATTTTTGTCAGGTCACATTGCATGGAAAAACTTCAGGTCCAATCATAAGAGTTGACTTTAGGTGTTGGTCTCACTTCTGTACCCTCTCTCTTGTGTCAGAGAGAAGAAGGGAAGCCTTCACCAGTGGCAGACAGTAAAGTGTTGCTCATTAGGGTGTGTCATGACAGGGCTGCTGGTGTGACAGAGAGACAATGTTAGAACCTCATCACACCTCTACAGGGGAACATTTGGGAATGACACACACTTGGGTTCCTTTTCGTTGTCTGAACACCGCGCTGGTAGGGAAAAATATACCACAGCTGCAGTGTCGCCACAGCGATAAGGACTGTCCAATCAGATGTCTCTCAGCTGCCAGGTTGTGAAGGAACAGATGAAGAAAAACTTGAAGGACTTTATAACATGGCAGCATGCTGCCATGGGCACATCATTGTGAATGTAACTCTTTAGGGAGAAAGTATGCTTTATGTCTCCCCATTCCAACATGGTCTCATTAGAATATGTAAAAATGGTGACATTTAACCATTGTAGTTATATGTCCCTTTGGCCGACATATTAGTTATATCGCCGATATGAAAATGAGATACAGTATGTCTGCACTCCAACATGTAAAAAATGGCTTAGTTCTCAAAATTCTAACACTGTAGTGATTATATATCCTAGCTCAAATTGAGAAAGTTTCCCAATGGTGGAACCAGCTTCCGCCTGAAGCCTGGACAGTAGAGTCCCTGCCTATCTTCTGAATACGTCTGAAACCCTACCTCTTCAAAGAGTATATTAAATTAATCCCAGAAAAATTGTTTCTTTCTACTAGCACTGACGTTGCTGATAACTACTTTATTGAGGGAAAATGCACTTGATTTGACTGTGATATGTGGATTTCTGACCCATCTATCTTAAGATGAATGCACACATTTTAAGTGACTCTGGATAAGTGTGTCTGCTAAATTACTAAAATGTAAATGTAGAAAGTATAACGTTTCTGACTCTAATATTTCCTGCTAAAACATTTCTGATTCTGACAATAAACCAACCAGGAAAGTCGACGTATTAAATCATCATGTTGGTGTAGCCCATTTTTGTCTCTCTGAACACAAGCAGGAAGTAGGACATTAAATGCATCTGTTAGAGCCAATCCAACAGCATATGTTTCAGAGGAGGAACAATGGGAAATCACACACTAGGAGAGCCAGCAACGCAAATACCATCGCTAATGGGCCTCTTTTAGTAATGTACTCCCTTTATATAAGTTATGAAACAAAACGCCTGCTGCATCGGTTCAATCACAAAACCATAATTGAAAAAGGAGAGACACAACAGACACTCGTGTGTGTTCTCTTTGTTTTCAGTGTGGCGGACGGTAGATTCATTAAGACAAGGGTAGCGAGGTCAACACATCTTTCCAGCTACTCAGCTCTGCCAGAGCTGAATTAATGTCATTCCCTCCCGTTAGTTAACGTGTTCTAGTCCATCTCCTCTCCTCTTTTCTCTCTACACTCCACATTCATCACGCCATATGGTGGTGGAGAGATAGAATAGAATGGCGGAGGTGCTATTCTGAGCAGCACAGGTGACGGAGGTCCTTAATGTGAGGGGAAAGTGATGGAACTGACCTTTCCTCTGTTTAATCTAATCTTCCAACTGAGAGGCTGACTTACCGTGCTCCTCTCCTGGGAGGAGGGGTACAAAGAGGTGCCTGACCATAAATACTGACAAACTGAAAATGTCTCTGTATCAGGAGTCATGGCACTGGCAGGGTCAATCCACCAAGCAAAAACAGGAGGCTTTTAAATAGCCCTTCATAAAGAATGTCCTCTCATTTACTGTTTGCACTTTCTATATTTTTATGCTTTTTCGTTATGGTGTTGTCATTGTACGATTAATTCTTATACCAAAATAAGAGATTCTGTTATAATGGTATAATATTGATCAAAAAGTATAGTGTGATTCAAGACTGATATGAATATAAGTGACAACCAGATGGCTGGTGGGCATAAAGTTTGTCTGACTTTCAAATTGTTATCTTACTTTTACTGAACACCAGAAACATATAGCAATATGAAGCCTGAGATTAGGACATAACTTGGTAGACAGCTAGACATATTCAATTTGATAGCTCTTTTATTAGAGATAAAACAGAACAGCTAGCTTGTGTTAATTGCATTGAGGATGAGAGAGCGAGAGAGAGCAAGAAATGGGCCTATTAACATCTGTGTACTCAGATATCAAACAGGAGACGACACAGAATGTCAGAATCTGCATTTTTTAACATTATAGCCAGTGTGCTGTCTTCAATGGTAAATCAGAAAGGTATCTGATGGTGGAAAAATCTGCTTTCTCTTCTAATGATCATTCTCTGCCTACACAATAATTCCTACTGATAGTTAACATTTTCACCCCGCCATACCGTTTGTCTGAAAATAAGGGGATGAAAGGTAGATGAAAGCAGCATGATTTTCATGATAGCAATAAAGTGAGATCTAGCAGAATGCACCCTGTACCCTGAAATAACACAGAGATATTTGGAAACACCGCCAATTAAGAAGATACACCAATGGAATGGAATCGTTAAATCTGTGGAGCCTGGCTCCTGCTGTTGCTAGGTTTCCGGAGGATTTGTGGGTATGCTGTGATTGATGAAACGTATGGCGGGCAGCAGGTTCCTGTTGTATGTTGTTGTGAGCACTTAAATTCTTTGTTCAAAGAGTGACTTTGGGTCAAATATAACGACTTGAGGACGTAGAAAGAAACCAACAATAAAACAAATCTGAATGCACAAAAAAAATCTATTTGCTTTTAACAATTTGATTAAAAACAGGTTGGGCAAGATGATAAGGGTTTTCTTAACCTTATAAAGTTAATTTCTAACCCTGTTAATTTATACCCTATTTCTTTCTCTCTCTTGTTTTTTGGGAGCTCACCCACCGGGCTCTGTTACATACGTGGCGCGGCATTCTCTGTTGTGCACTGTGTGGTCATGTGTGTGTGTGCGCATGTGTTTGTGTGTGTTTGGTGTGTACTGTATGTGCTATTCTGTGTGGAGAGACTGGCAAGGCAGACAGATGTCCTCTCACCAGTGGCACGGGGGTCTAACTGAGATCACCTGCCTCCTCATCCACTTCACCCGGCTGGGGTGCTGGCAGTGTCACTGGGGTGAGGGACGAGTGGCCGAGGACAAGGTGCGTGTGTGTCATCTTCTGACATAGTTCACACACACTCACACAAGCAAACACCAGCACACACAGCTCAGTGACGTACATGCCTTAGAAGTGAGATGTCATTACTGTACACAGCATACCACCCAAAACGCTGGAAAGAGCCACATTGAGTTGATTGATTTATTATAACATAAGGTCAAATGTAGCACTTTGACACAAAGGAGACTTGTCCGTTTTGCAACAGCATGTCTTCCATAATAGTGGAACTATTACTTACTATTACTATTACTATGAGAATGTAGTAGTCCAAAAAAGTTCTCATCTCATATCAACCTCAAAAAGTGTCTTTTGAGCTCTTTTATTACATACAATAGAATACATAATACCCCTTGTGCCCATTCTCTACATAACCTAATTTACACAATTGTATCTGTTTTCAATCACCCCCCTCATCCCACTACCCCAACCCCATCTCCATGTTATGCCAATCCCTCTGAGGGCCAACCTGGATTTGTCACCTTGAGTGGGGCTGCTGTGGGGATATGAGGGGGAAGGAGAAGGACGTCCTCTCCTCCTGGCTCTCCTCTCTTGTCATTGGCCAGTTAACGGTTCGGTGGAGAGAGAGTTGCAGAGGCCCCTTCTCCTGTACTCTGGGGCCTCTGGGTGTGAGTCCACCTCTTAATTACTGACACACTCCCACTGTTGGGATGGGACTGGGAGAGATGGGGGGACTGGGAGAGATGGGGGGACTGGGAGAGATGGGGGGGGGGTGGGAGAGATGGGGGGAATGGGGAAGATTGAAAGGGGAGAAATGTGGGGAACAGGAGAAATGGGAGAGAGATGGGGGGGGGGACTGGGATAAATTAGAGAGTTTGGTGGGGAGAAGTGGGGGGGATGACGGATTTGGCCTCAAACCAATAGAAGAACGTGATTGGGACTTGCTACTTGGAAGTGGTAAGAAAATGAGGTTGCTCACTGGGCTAGGACTATAGGCCTGGAGGATGATGTTTTTAGATTGAGCTGTATGACCCCCAGTCGTGGGCCAGAGAGGTTGGTTCAGGACTTTATTACTAGGGCCATTACGGAATATTGGCCCCTTTTGTCCGCCATAATGATGATATGTCACAAGGCCTGCAGCAGATTTTTTCAGTGGATTCGCCACGGCCAGTGGAGGCAGGACAGGACAGAACGCTTCCATCTTCATGGATTAACCCCTGTTCCATAGACAACAACATGTCCCAGGGGGGTGTAGCCAACTAGCTGTGTAGCTGTGCATGTCTTAGGATGCTCCATCCCTATTCTGAGGCGAGAGTCCAATGAGATGGCTCACTAGCTTTCGAATTGACCTTTACTCTGAGGGCTTGCATGCAGACACTGAGCCGCAGACACTGAACTCTTAAGGCATTAGCATGCTCCAAACTCGGCTAGGCGAACTGAGCGAGTGTGCTCGCATATTCTCTTAAAATACCTTTGCTTGAAAAATGAGAAAGTGGCAATAGTACTGTTCGTACATCTTGAGACACCGTAGCCAGTATACACTTCCTCAAAATAGTCAGAATTAATATGTTAACTCAAGAAATCGGTCATTCATTTTGACGTTTTTTGTATCAGTATTACTCAAGTGAAAAGATTTGCATGAAAACAAGTCGTCACTTGTTGAATAACAACAAACACTTCATTAAATAATCCTTACTATTGACCAATCTCCAACAAAGGGTCGTAAAACTTCGGCTGATGACTTCGGCTTGCCTCGAGGAACATTTTTATGTGCACGAACAGCCGGAAAAAAACTTTGCCGAAGACCAAAACTAACAAAAAAGTCACAAAATGTCATCATAATATGTGCACAAACTGCTAAGAACTGTTTTGGATGTGAAGCATGCGGAAACCTTTATACATAGATGAAACAGTACAGCGATTTCAGTCGAAGGCCATTCCTTTTGTGATAAGATAAATAGGGATGTCTTACTGGGCTACTATTGTATTGTCTTATCATGTCATACCGGTCTATTCAAGTGCTACATTCCATTCACAGTGTGATACATTGTCGTCATTAGGAAAATGCATCATTAGGAAAAGAGCCTGATTGAAAGGGGACAATAATACCACCCACTGTATGGCGGACAGACACTGCCACGCATAGCACTCAACCCATGCCATACCCTAAGCCAGATTGTCAACAGCACAATAGTTAATAATTTCCTTCATTCTACAATTCTAGAACACAAAGTTCTCCAAAGCCCTCTTTGATTGTCTCCCACCGAGAGCTGCTGATGAGATTGGTGGAAGGCACTGCTGGCCACACCACAGGGCGCCAGTCATCCAGCAACCCAGCCATTCAGCTAACTAACTTTACCTCCTTCTCACCAGGGCTTCATTCCGTCAGCTAACTGTAATCACGTTCATTTGAGATGTGTCCCAAACGGCAACCTTCTCCCTACATAGTTCACTACTTTTGAACAGGGCCCATCGGACTCTGGTCAAAACTATTGCACCATATAGGCAATAGGGTGCCATTTGTGATACAGATTTGCTCTTGGGGTCTCTTACCAACCATGTGTTGTGATCAGATTGAGTGTCTTCTGGGAGATCTAAATTCAGCCTCCATTTCCTTGCTTATTGGAGGTGAGGAATCTGAACGTGTGAAAATGTTCGCATGGGGAGGTGAAATTGCGTACTTTACGGTAGACGTTTTGTTTCCTGCTGTCGTCTTCTCCTCTCGTCTTCTCCTTTTTCTTTTTCACACCTTTTCCTGGCGTGCTATTGAGAGCGTGTGGAGAAGATTAGTTTCCTGAGTTGCGGAGAGCGCTCTCTCAGAGGAGCACAGCGCAACACAACAGCAATAAAACATCTAATTTTCTTCCTTATTTTAAGACTAGCTTTTCACAGTCCCCTGACAACACAGAGACATTCAGGCCAAAGTTCATAATAGCCGAGCTGAAAGTAAAGTAAGAAATCAAAACAACATTCCTTAAACTGAAGCGTGTTTAAGAGATGTACTACTCTTGTTTAATGGTAATTGCTGTCTATTGTTCCCTGGCAACGGGCAGAAATACAAAGGTGCTATGTAATAGCATGCTTTAACATATGCTTTTCCTATGCTCTAGTTGGTCATAAAATGATAATACCCTGTATTACCTTACAATGCTAACTTCATCCAACTGCACAGGTCATCCAACTGCATAACAGAGCACTGATAGAAACTTTCTCAACAAAGCAGGGAAAGTATAGACGCTTTCCATGGTGCTGAAACTCTCAAGCCCTCTAGTGGCGCTGAATGGACAGCTAGGGATGACAAGGATTCTCAACTTCCAATGTGTTTCCAGCCACAAACCCACAAAGCACCCCAGACATACACTATATATACAAAGTTATGTGGACACCCCTTCAAATTAGTGGATTTGGCTAGTTCAACCACACCCGTTGCTGACAGGTGTATAAAATTGAGCACACAGCCATGCAATCTCCATAGACAAATATTAGCAGTAGAATGGCTTTACTCCAGAGCTCAGTGACTTTCAACGTGGCACCATCATAGGATGCCACCTTTCCAACAAGTCAGTTCATCAAATATATGCCCTCTTAGAGCTGCCCCAGGTCAACTATAAGTTCTGTTATTGTGAAATGCAAATGTCTAGGAGCAAGAATGTCTCAGCAGCAAAGTGGTAGGCCACACAAGCTCACAGAACAAGACTACTGAGTGCTGAAGTACGTAGCTCGTAAAAATTGTCTGTCCTCGGTTGCAACACTCACTACTGAGTCCCAAACTGCCTCTGGAAGCAATGTCAGCACAAAAACTGTTCATCGGGAGCTTCAAGAAATGGGTTTCCATGGCCAAGCAGCCACACACAAGCCTAAGATCACCATGCACAATGCCAATCGTCGACTGGAGTAGTGTAAAGCTCACCGCCATTGGACTCTGGAGCAGTGGAAACTCGTTCTCTGGAGTGATGAATCTTGCTTCGCCATCTGGCAGTCCAACGGATGAATCTGGATACATAGTGTCAGCTGTAAAGTTTGGTGGAGGAGGAATGATGGTGTGGGGCTGTTTTTCATGGTTCAGGCCCCTTAGTTCCAGTGAAGGGAAATCTTAACACCACAGCATACAATGACATTCTAGACAATTCTGTGCTTCCAACTTTGTGGCAACAGTTTGGGGAAGGCCCTTTCCTGTTTAGCATGACAATTCCCCTGTGCACAAAACGAGGTTCGTACAGAAATGGTTTATCGAGATTGGTGTGGAAGAACTTGACTGGCCTGCACAGATCCCTCACCTCAACTCCATCGAACACCTTTGGGATGAATTGGAACACCGATAGCGAGCCAGGCCTAATCACCCAACATCAGTGCCCAACCTCACGAATGCTCTTGTGGCTGAATGGAAGCAAGTCCCTGCAGCAATGTTCCAACATCTAGTGGAAAGCCTTCCCAGAAGAGTGGAGGCAGTTGTGTCAGCAAAGGGGGTACCAACTCCATATTAATGCCCATGATTTTGAAATGAGATGTTTGACAAGCCGGTGTCCACATACTTTGGTCATGCAGTGTACTTTCTTTCTTTCTCTCAATTCATTACTCCTGGTCTCTCTCTCTCTCCCTTCCACTCCCCTTCCTCACGACGGGTCAGAAAGGTCTTGCAAATTTAAGACAATGGGATTTTCTGAGCAGAATGAGCAGAGCATGTGATGAGATCAGTAATTGCATGGCGAGAGAGAGAGGCAGGTGGGGAGGTCATGTGATGATGGCTCTGACAGGTGATGCCCATGCTACACATCTGTGTTCTGCCTCATGAAGGGTTTGGGGATGGACCTGCATCCCCTCCCGTTCCATTGCTCCCCCACCCTGCCCCTGTCTCTGGTCTAATAAGCAGACAACAGAACCTATGACAGCCACCATGATGGGGAGGGTAAGGTGGCAGTATAATTGCAGGTAGCATTGATTGCTCCTGGCCCAGGTGAACGAACGCCTCAACTGAGCTGGGATGACAGGTGAAGACCGAAAAACTGTAGTTTGGTGTGTGTGTGTGTGTGTGTGTGTGGGTGTGTCTGCGTCTGCGCATGTATGTGTGTGTCTGTGTGCGTACGTGCATGCGTGTGTGTGCTGCATGTGTGTGTGTGTGTGAGTGCTTTTGAGCACCTTACATTCCCCAAGTGTCACACTGCACAGACCTGAAATTCCCTTTGTAACAAGCTGATGCGCTAGCTACCTGCTGTGAAGCTGCCTGTCAATATACACACATCATCTGGCTCAGGCTTCCTCTCACAGGTGGCTGCTGCAAAAGTGCAGAGCCACTAAATATCAAAGGGTTTGAGTGTGGGTGGGGGGAACAAAGGTACACACACACAAACTTGAAGTCTTTCATGATGTGCGATACAGGAGCTCTTACCACCACCTGCTTTTGTACTTGCTCCGATCCTTAATTGGAGCGTTGAGCTCCCAATCTGTTCCTTGCAAAATGTCTGCCTTGTAGAACAGACCCACCGTAAAGAGTCAGGCAAAATATGTTAGCTACATCACACGTTCACTGGGTTCTCTCAGTTGCAGAGAGCCAGTAGATAGAATATCGTGTGTGTGTTTGTGTTTGTTTGCGTGTGTGCGTCCGGCGTGTATGTGTGTGTGGAGGGGAATTGCAGATGTGCTCCTCACAATGTCCTATTTCACCCCTCTGGTTAACTGGCAGTGTGGTTAATGTTAAGAAAGTGGAGAAGGAATGAAACACGGTTGGTATCTGCATTGGTGAACAACAGTGGGAGAATAGGACTTAAAGAGGATAAGGCAAACTGCAGTGAAATTCATCAACTGCCTGGTGACTTCGAATCTGAAAATGACAAATTAAGAAAGCACATTTTCTGGTAGGAGTCTAGTAAGCCTTGCCATGGCAGCCACTCTCTTATTGGGGGTGTCTCATCACAATAGACAATGTCTTCATGCCTGACGCCTATCACTTTCCACTCATTAGAGACCACTTCATGACTCCTCGTGGCAAAGAGAGAGAAGGGTTGGGAGTTGGTAATAATACCATCTGTCTCCAAGCCGCTCCCTCCCTGCTTTGTTTTTCTGCATATTTAGTGCTCCTCTTCATGTCACCTGTAGCTAAAGCACCTCTGTGACTCCCGTAGCACCCGACTTTCTAGAAGTGAAGATAGAAACTTTCCTGCGAGCTGAGCTCCCGAGGTTGTCATGGAAACCACTGCTTCAGAGAGGAGGTTGGTTTCTGCAGCTCGGGCTCCAGGGTGGTATCAGGAACAGAGCCCAAATGGCAGGGGGTCGACAGAGCCTGTCCACACCTTTACTGCTGGTTGGTCCACACCTTTAATACTGGTGGCTACACATCTTTTATTAGCAGATAATCAAGGAGATGCTAATCAACCATGTTCCTGTTATAGGCAACACATTTCCTCAAAGATGAAACACTGACACTATAACATAGAGATACTGGCTTCAAGGGGTAATCCTTGTCTTATAAGCACAGTCCTCTTTCAAAACACCTTTACAGTACTTCCCAGTCCTATAACATACAGGGAGTTTAAACTATTGTTCTGTGTCAGTGTTGTTTTGTTCAGCTACCCCCCACATTTTTTGTTTAATGTTGATCCTCTTGTTCAGACATAAAAGAAGCATGAGTAATTAGCAGAAATACATTGTTGTCTTCCTGGTTAATTGGTCTGTTCTTCCCCTGGGAGACATAGTTACTCACCCATGACCCGGGATGCCTCTCCATTTTCATTGAGATCCATGCATTAATAAGTGATGCCCAACACAGACATAGCCTATAAAGGTAAATATTGCTTTACATAAGCTCTGTGTGTTGACTGTCTACAGTGAAAGGAAATGAGGGGTGGAGTTGGTGAGAAACAAACTGGCCTGCCTGGCTGGAAGCAGACTTCCTCCCCTGACAGAGACATACACAGCTATGGGAGAAAAGGGGGAGAGATGGGAGAGGTAGAGGGGAGAGATCGATGGTTTCCACCCCAGCTTCCTAGAGGTCCTCTCAGCCAGGTAAAAAAACAGGAAGGGATGACACGCTGAGGTTGGAAGGATGGAAGGAGGAGAGGATGGTTGGAGGATGCAGGAGACATAACAGGGTCACAAGGGCAAATTACATTTTGAGGCCAGTCATAGGGGTCAGGTCAAGTCCAGAGCCTGTAGCAGCATCCCCTCTTGAACCGGGAACAGTGAGGGAGACAGAGCACCATCATTATGACTTTCTCAAAGGGCGAGCAGGAGCGAGCTGCCTCCACCTCCCTCCAGCTCACAGCATACAACAGCCTCATTAATTTGACCCATTCCTCAAAGCTGGGTCCAGCACTGGCTGCGGTTCTTTATTTCTTTTTTCGTTTGTTTGTTGCTTTCCTTTCACTTCGTCACTTTTATAGGGGGTTGTTTTGTGGTTGAGCTAGAAAGGGCAGAGCAATTAATGAAGGAGACGCAAATGGCGTCCTACTTTCACTCTCTGTTGGTGAAAAAGGAAACGAAAGAAGACAAGGGAGGTAATCTCCCAAAGAAAGACAGCGTCGGTGCTGGCGCTAGCTATCGCGTGGCTGAAGCATCAACACTGGCTAGGTCGGTCATGCGGCTCTCCCAATTATAGAACAGCAGTGACAACCCAGGGGCGAAGATGGAAACTCAGTGCTTCACCGTAATAAATCATAGATGGATAGCTCCTCTTAAGGTGAAGAGCCATCCACATTTAGGGAAGTTGGAAAGTCAGACAATTACATTACGGAAGGAGAACCAGGGATTTCTAGAGCGTTGGAGAGAGAAGGAAGAACATAAGTTCTGAAATCACTGAATGGATGAGAGTTTATTGACCGTTACACGGCTCACATACAGTGAAACTCTTACAGTGAAAAGGAAACACCTACAGTAGAATATGGTTGACATGAATAATTGCATGCTGTAAGTTCCCATCATTTTGTCCTGAACAGTTTGTGCCACAAATTATTAGATTTTTTCTTAATTGGAATAGCAATACTCTCATTCTGCCCCAAATCCAGCTTGTTCTCAATTAATATACAGTGCCAGTCAAAAGTTTGGACACACTACTAATTCAAGGGTTTTTCTTTATTTCTACTATTATTGACATTGTAGAATAGTGATGAAGACATCAAAACCATAAAATAACAAATATGGAATCATGTAGTAACCAAAAAAGTGAGATTCTTCTAAGTAGCCACCCTTTGTCTCAATGACAGCTTTGCACACTCTTGGCATTATCTCATCCAGCTACACATGGAATGCTTTTCCAACAGTCTTGAAGGAGTTCCCACATATGCTGATCACTTGTTGGCTGCCTTTCCTATACTCTGCTGTCCAACTCATCCCAAACCATCTCAATTGGGTTGAGGTTGGGTGATTGTGGAGGCCAGGTCATCTGATGCAGCACTCCATCACCCTCCTTCTTGGTCAAATAGCCCTTACACCGCCTGGAGGTGTGTTGGGTCATTGTCCTGTTGAAAACAAATGATAGTCCCAATAAGCACAAACCTGATGGAATGGCGTATTGCTGCAGAATGCTGTGGTAGCCAAGCTGGTTAAGGTTAAGTGTGCCTTGAATTCTAAATAAATCAAAACAGTGTCACCAGCAAAGCACCCCCACACCTCCTCCTCCATGCTTCACGGTGGAAACCACACATGCGGAGATCATCCGTTCACCTACTCTGCGTCACACAGACACGGTGGTTGGGAAGAAAATCTCAAATTTGGACTCATCACACCAAAGGACATGTTTTCACCGGTCTAATCTCTATTTCTCGTGTTTCTTGGCCCAAGCAAGTCTCTTCTTATTATTTTAATTTATTTTTATTTCACCTTTATTTAACCAGGTAGGCTAGTTGAGAACAAGTTCTCATTTGCAACTGCGACCTGGCCAAGATAAAGCATAGCAGTGTGAACAGACAACAACACAGAGTTACACATGGAGTAAACAATAAACAATAAACAAGCCAGTAACATAGTAGAAAAAAAATAATCTATATACATTGTGTGCAAAAGGCTTGAGGATGTAGGCAATAAATAGGCCATAGGAGTGAATAATTACAATTTAGCAGATTAACACTGGAGTGATAAATGATCAGATGAACATGTGTAGGTAGAGATACTGGTGTGCAAAAGAGCAGAAAAGTGAATAAAATAAAAACAGTATGGGGATGAGGTAGGTAAATTGGGTGGGCTATATACCGATGGACTATGTTCAGCTGCATCGATCGGTTAGCTGCTCAGATAGCAGATGTTTAAAGTTGGTGAGGTAGATAAAAGTCTCCGACTTCAGAGATTTTTGCAATTCGTTCCAGTCGCAGGCAGCAGAGAACTGGAAGGAAAGGCGGCCAAATGAGGTTTTGGCTTTAGGGATGATCAGTGAAATACACCTGCTGGAGCGCGTGCTACGGGTGGGTGTTGCCATCGTGACCAGTGAACTGAGATAAGGCGGAGCTTTACCTAGCATAGACTTATAGACGACCTGGAGCCAGTGGGTCTAGCGACGAACATGTAGCGAGGGCCAGCCGACTAGAGCATACAGGTCGCAGTGGTGGGTGGTATAAGGTGATTTAGTAACAAAACGGATGGCACTGTGATAAACTGCATCCAGTTTGGTGAGTAGAGTATTGGAAGCTATTTTGTAGATGACATCGCCGAAGTCAGGGATCGGTAGGATAGTCAGTTTTACTAGGGTAAGTTTTGCGGCGTGAGTGAAGGAGGCTTTGTTGCGAAATAGAAAGCCGACTCTAGATTTGATTTTGGATTGGACATGTTTGATATGAGTCTGAAAGGAGAGTTTGCAGTCTAGCCAGACACCTAGGTACTTATAGATGTCCACATATTCTAGGTCGGAACCATCCAGGGTAGTGATGCTAGTCGGGCGTGCGGGTGCAGGCAGCGAACGGTTGAAAAGCATGCATTTGGTTTTACTAGCGTTTAAGAGCAGTTGGAGGCCACGGAAGGAGTGTTGAATGGCATTGAAGCTCGTTTGGAGGTTAGATAGCACAGTGTCCCAGGAAGGGCCAGAAGTATACAGAATGGTGTCGTCTGCGTAGAGGTGGATCAGGGAATCGCCCGCAGCAAGAGCAACATCATTGATATATACAGAGAAAGGAGTCGGCCCGAGAATTGAACCCTGTGTTGGTGTTGGTGTCTCCTTTAGTAGTGGTTTCTTTGCAGCAATTCAACCATGAAGGCCTGATTCACACAGTCTCCTCTGAACAGTTGATGTTGAGATGTGTCTGTTACTTGAACTCTGAGAAGCATTTATTTGGGCTGCAAGTTCTGAGGCTGGTAACTCTAGTGAACTTATCTCCTGCAGCAGAGGTAACTCTGGGTCTTCCTTTCCTGTGGCGGTCGTCATGAGGGCCAGTTTCATCATAGCGCTTGATGGTTTATGCGACTGCACTTGAAGAAACTTTCAAAGTTCTTGAAATTTTCCGCATTGACTGATCTTCATGTCTTAAAGTAATGATGACTGTCGTTTCTGTTTGCTTATTTGAGCTGTTCATGCCATAATATGGACTTGGTCTTTTACCAAATAGGGCTATCTTCTGTATACCACCCATACCTTGTGACAGCACAACTGATTGGTTGAAACGCACCAAGAAGGAAAGAAATTCCACAAATTAACAAGGCACACCTGTTAATTGAAATACATTCCAGGTGACTACCTCATGAAGCTGGTTGAGAGAATGCCAAGAGTGTGCAAAGCTGTCAACAAGGCAAAGGGTGGCTACTTTGATGAATCTCAAATATATTTAGATGTAACACTTTTTTGGTTACTACATGATTCCATTATTATGTTATTTCATAGTTTTGATGTCTTCACTATTATTCTACAATGTCAAAAATAGTACAAATAAAGATAAACCCTTGAATGAGTAGGCGTCTCTAAACGTTTGACTGGTACTGTACATAAACAGATAGCCACATTATATTTCAGGAAATGTAGACCTTACATATGCATAATGTTATATTCATTATGTTATATTTATTATGTTCTTCCATGTTAAATGTAGGGGAAAATAAGTGCATTTTCCTCCACCTAATTGCCTTAACTGCAGGAGGCTAGTGTGAAATGACACTGTGATTTATGGGCTGTTGAGGTGTTTGAACAGTGTCTGTGTTGCTGGAAGGTGTGTATGTGTGTACGTGCGTGCATGCGTGCATCTACATTTTCTGGCAAATCTGTCTTTGTGTTGTTGTGTGTGCATGTGCATGTGTTATGTATGCATGTATGTGCATGTGTTACTTGTTTGCCTCTCTGAAGTGTATTTGTGTGTGCTCGTGCACGTGTGTTTGTGCGCATCTGTGTGTGGGCTTTTTGCACACCGCCTGCATTCTTCACCCTGACAGGAAAGATGGGCTCTGTTCCTATGGAAGCTCTCATTACTGCCAGCATAGAGAAACAATGGGCAGGTCTGGAAGAATGCTGTGTGCCCCCGAGCTGTGGCCTACACGGGTGCCAGAGATCCACAGGAATAAATCACTATGACTAGGGTGAGCAGCAGGATTCTCTTTTTAACACAAAAACACAGCTTACATTACATACATCTCCCATTCTAGTTCCTAAGCAGGAAAACTAATTTTCAAAGAACAGAGGAGGATCTCCGAGTGCAGGTGGAAAGTTTTTTCATTTTCTTTTGTCAGTCCTCTGGATGGGTTCCGTCTCAGAGAAAAACCTGCAGTCAGAGTACACTATTAGCTTACTGTAGGTTCTGGGATGTTATGTAAGGGTTTTATGTAAGGGTTTTCTTATGACGAAGAGGAGTAGTATGAAGGATCGGAGGACCAAAACGCAGCGTGGTAAGTGTTCATGTTTTTTAATGAATAAACAACACTGAACAAAACAATAAACATGATGTAAATCAAACCGAAACAGTCCCGTGTGGCACAGACACTAACACGGAAAAGAAACACCCACAACTCAAAAGTGAAACCAGGCTACCTAAGTATGATTCTCAATCAGGGACAACGATTGACAGCTGCCTCTGATTGAGAACCATACCAGGCCAAACACAGAAATAGAAAATCATAGACAAACTAACATAGACAACCCACCCAACTCACGCCCTGACCATACTAAAACAAAAGACAAAACAAAGGAACTAAGGTCAGAATGTGACATGTTAACCGGAAAATGTGTGCCTTCACACTGAGCACAGATGCCAGTCCAACGTTTAGTTTTGATTTACAGTACCAGTCAAAAGTTTGGACACACCGACTAATTCAAGGGTTTTTCTTTATTTTTACTATTTTATACATTGTAAAATAATAGGGAAGACATCAAAACTATGAAATAACACATGGAATCATGTAGTAACCAAAGAAATGTGTTAAACATATATGATATATTTCAGGTTCTTCAAAGTAGCCACACTTTGCCTTGATGACAGCATTGCACACTCTTGGAATCAGCTCAACCAGCTTCATGAGGTAGTCACCTGGAATGGATTTCAATGAACAGGTGTGCCATGTTAAAAGCTAATTTGCGGAATTTATTTCCTTCTTAATGCATTTGAGCCAATCAGGTGTGTTGTGACAAGGAAGACGTGGTATACAGAAGATAGCTCTATTTGGTAAAAGACCAAGTCCATATTATGGTAAGAACAGCTCAAATAAGAAAAGAGAAATGACAGTCCATCAGTACTTTAAGACATGAAGGTCAGTCAATGCGGAAAATTTCAAGAACTTTGAAAGTTTCTTCAAGTGCAGTCGCAAAAACCATCAAGCGCTATGATAAAATTGTCTCTCATGAAGCCTGCCACAGGAAATGAAGACCCAGAGTTACCTCTGCTGCAACAGATAAAATTCAGAACTTGCAGCCCAAATAAATGCTTCACAGAGTTCAAGTAACAGACACATCTCAACATCAACTGTTCAGAGGAGACTGCGTGAATCAGGCCTTCATGGTTGAATTGCTGCAAAGAAACCACTACTAAAGGACACCAAAAAGAAGAATAGACTTGCTTTGGCCAAGAAACACGAGTAATGAACATTAGACCTGTGAAAATCTGTCCTTTGGTCTGATGAGTCCAAATTTTAGATGTTTTGTTCCATCCACCGTGTCTGTGTGAGACACAGAGTAGGTGAACGGATGATCTCTGCATGTGTGGTTCCCACCGTGAAGCATGGAGGAGGAGGTGTTTTGGGGTGGGGTGCACTGCTGGTGACACTGTCTGACACTACTATTACTACATGATTCCATTTGTAATATTTCCTTGTTTTCATATCTTCACTATTATTCTACAATGTAGAAAATACTAAAAATAAAGAAAAACCCTTGAATTAGTAGGTGTGTTGACTAGTACTGTACATTTGGTTTAGTTGTCAACCAACGTGCATTCAACATGAAATCAATAACAAATGTCACCATGTCATTGGATTTAGGTTAACAGTTGGGTGAAAAAAAAGATGAAATGCCATTGATTTCACATTGACAACTTTTTGCCAGTCCAATCAATTTTCTATGTTAATTCAACATCATCACATAGATTTTTTGTGTTGAAATGATGTGGAAACAAGGTTGATTTAACTCGTTTTTGCCCAGTGGGTTACCTTGAATTGAGGTATTCCAGACAAACAGATGAAGACAATTGTATTACTCTCTGGATTCTGCTCGTGTCCAACACTTCCCAAACTAGATATATCAGTGGTGTTTTAATGTGATGTGCCAAATGACTGATATTTCTGAAAGCGACTAACGTTATATCAGCCCTTCACCAATATTGGATCCCTCTAATTTATTATTTTCTCACAATATCAGAAAATGAAATGCTTCCGAATGTAAATATCTTAATGTGAATTCCTAAAGTAACTCCTCAGTGCAAATGATCAAAATCACAGTTTCAACTTTACAGCAGGAGAGAGAGAGAGAGAGAGAGAGAGAGAGAGAGAGAGAGAGAGAGAGAGAGAGAGAGAGAGAGAGAGAGAGAGAGAGAGAGAGAGAGAGAGAGAGAGAGAGAGAGAGAGAGAGAGAGAGAGAGAGAGAGAGAGAGAGAGAGAAAGTAAAAAAGAAGAAAAAACGACAGGGGAAAGAATAGTGTGATAAAATGATAATTAGTGTTAATCTGATACCATTGCCTAGCAACAGACAATGGGCTGCAATAATGGAGTAATGAGGCTCTATTTTTATCTCCTCCGTCTCTCCCTCTGCCCCCACCCTCAGTACCGGAGAAGGATTTGGCCGTGCCAGTACCTCTTAGGCGAACCACAGGCGGATTCAAAGAGTAATGAAGAGGTTTGCAGAACTTGCTTTAAACTGTGGGTCAATCAGACTCTTTCCTCATATCTAACTAGAGGTGGATTTTATTATTTATTTCAGGTGCAGCTCAGAACTTTTATGAGGGGAGGCAAAGGAAGAGGAGACAATGCCAGTCACCTGTCATCCCATAGCCAGGCTCGGGCGGACCAGGAAAGGCCAGAGTGGCAGTACTACCGCCTTCCTGCGTCTGTGTGTGTGTGTGTGTGTGTGTGTGTGTGTGTGTGTGTGTGTGTGTGTGTGTGTGTGTGTGTGTGTGTGTGTGTGTGTGTGTGTGTGCGTGTGCTCACGCGCATGTGTGACAGACAGGGCTGCTGCCTCAGATCTTGTTCTAAAAGGGAATCCACGCCTCATTTACATTTTTTACCCCAAAGCCATATTATCACATCAAAAGAATCTGTATGGACTCAGAACATTTTGTTCTTTCACAAAGTAACAGCTATATTTTGATTTGGAAACCCTGATGTCATCAGCACTCATCGTAGTGACGTTCCATAAATATGTAGAGAAATATAAAAAGCTCAGCTGCCTATCGTTTTCTAAATGACACTAACATGGATTACTAACGTGTAATCCACACCGGGTTATTAGAAAAACACACTTTGGAGCTGAGGATAATCATTTCTTAATTTTGGCTCAATAGAAGGGTCTGATTTCCATAAATTGCTGTGCATGTTCGCAAGGCAGTTGAGTATTACATAAATTAAAATGTGATTCTCCATTTCCATAGAGATTGAATTAGGAAGCATGTGTGCTTGTTGAAGAGCCATTAAAGTACTTAGAAGAACAAAACAGATTGTCTCTCTCCATGCAGCCACACTCAACAACTGCTTTGAAGGAGGGAACCATCGTACGTGGGTTCAAAATTATGCTGATATTGAAGTGCTGGTAATGTTGAAAATAATATATTTTGCTAAAGTAGTATCACCTCTGCTAGCAGGTTTTGGTGAAAATGCTGATGCACAGGTGAATTTATGTGGGCAGCAGGCAACTCACGCGTTCTCTTTTCTGTTGTGCCGTGCACATACCTGCAATTAAAATGGTCGATCCCCTCGGAGAGACTCTAATTCCCACCAAAAAATGTTGCTGATGAATCATAAAGCATCCAATTTAATCACAGATGATGAAACACGTTCATTAATACTGTGAGGTGCCAAGTATGATATGTCAATTGGGTCATCTGGAACAGGGAGGAGGGAGGGAGGCGATTAGTTGGCCATTTGGTCAAAGACACGGGCTGTGTCCCAAATGGCACCCTATTCCCCATAGGGCTCTGGTAAAAAGTAGTGAACTATGTATGGAATATGCGGCCATTGAGATGCCGTCACTCGCTCCACTTGGTTAGTCAGATGGACGTACTGTACGCAAATCCACTGCAGGGCTCTGAGACGGATTAAATAACTCTCTCTTTAATCATTCATATAAAAAGGAGAGACCCAACCACAGAAGAAAATAGGATCTATCAATTAAACACTTCCCAAAGACAACATTACCAAATCAATTATCCTAGCTGTAACTTATTTGATAATGAATTATAAATCAATAATGAATAGAAAGCCATCAGTGTGTGATGTTGTATGGTCGTTAGAAAACCTAATAAATACAATGGAACTAAAGCATTTTAATCTGTATTGTAACAGTCTAATATAACAACAACAAAAACATTCTTAGCATATTATTGCCACTCTTTCTCTGAGAAATGGTACTAGTATAAAATAATATAATTTTCAAATTTTGTGGAGAACAATATAGTATTTGTATTATTTATTTGATACAGTATTTTTTTGCTCCTTTCTCAAGGGTGCCAATAACGTTGGACCTGACTGTATATCAGAGGGAATGTTGCAGAAAATGCCCAGAAATGTTGCAAACATAAATATTCTGTAGTGATGGGCAAAGTTCTCTACAAGGCTAAACACTGCAACAGAATAATACCGGTTCTGGTGAGCAAAGTTTTAATGTTCTGAATGTTTATCCATAGGCCGACTGACATCCCTGGTGAGATTGTCTCAATCCCTAGTACAGGTGACAGCACACAATTTACATCTTTCAAACTGAATTGAATATGCATACTATTCAAATCACACAGAATTAATATGGATTGTTTACGGTAACAGTGGCAAAATTTCCACTTTAAGTGTAGTGTTAGAGTCTGCACTTGCCTAAAACCATTTCCTACAATTTCAGTAACCACAGAGGAACTTTCAAATAGCTTCCCCATGAAACAAAGTTTCAAGTTCTTTACCTTCCCAGCTATCATTTATTCACTAGTTGGTAACTTGGAGGATGCAAGAATATATATATATATATAATTTGAGTATGTGTGTCCAAACTTTTGACTTGTACTTGTCACGTTCTGACCCTAGTTCTTGTGTTATTTGTTTGTTTTAGTTGGTCAGGACGTGAGTTGGGTGGGCATTCTATGTTTTGTGTTTCTAGGTTGTATTTCTATGTTAGGCCTGATATGGTTCTCAATCAGAGGCAGGTGTTAGTCATTGTCTCTGTTTGGGAACCATATTTAGGTAGCCTGTTTTGTGTTGGGGTTTGTGGGTGGTTGTCTTCTGTCTATGCACCAGGTAGGACAACACACACACACACACACACACACACACACACACACACACACACACACACACACACACACACACACACACACACACACACACACACACACATATATATATATATATATATATATATACACACACACACACACACATATATACAGTGCCTTGCGAAAGTATTCGGCCCCCTTGAACTTTGCGACCTTTTGCCACATTTCAGGCTTCAAACATAAAGATATAAAACTGTATTTTTTTGTGAAGAATCAACAACAAGTGGGACACAATCATGAAGTGGAACGACATTTATTGGATATTTCAAACTTTTTTAACAAATCAAAAACTGAAAAATTGGGCGTGCAAAATTATTCAGCCCCCTTAAGTTAATACTTTGTAGCGTCACCTTTTGCTGCGATTACAGCTGTAAGTCGCTTGGGGTGTGTCTATCAGTTTTGCACATCGAGAGACTGAAATGTTTTCCCATTCCTCCTTGCAAAACAGCTTGAGCTCAGTGAGGTTGGATGGAGAGCATTTGTGAACAGCAGTTTTCAGTTCTTTCCACAGATTCTCGATTGGATTCAGGTCTGGACTTTGACTCCGCCATTCTAACACCTGCATATGTTTATTTTTGAACCATTCCATTGTAGATTTTGCTTTATGTTTTGGATCATTGTCTTGTTGGAAGACAAATCTCCGTCCCAGTCTCAGGTCTTTTGCAGACTCCATCAGGTTTTCTTCCAGAATGGTCCTGTATTTGGCTCCATCCATCTTCCCATCAATTTTAACCATCTTCCCTGTCCCTGCTGAAGAAAAGCAGGCCCAAACCATGATGCTGCCACCGCCATGTTTGACAGTGGGGATGGTGTGTTCAGTGTGATGAGCTGTGTTGCTTTTACGCCAAACATAACGTTTTGCATTGTTGCCAAAAAGTTCAATTTTGGTTTCATCTGACCAGAGCACCTTCTTCCACATGTTTGGTGTGTCTCCCAGGTGGCTTGTGGCAAACTTTAAACAACACTTTTTATGGATATCTTTAAGAAATGGCTTTCTTCTTGCCACTCTTCAGATTTGTGCAATATACGACTGATTGTTGTCCTATGGACAGAGTCTCCCACCTCAGCTGTAGATCTCTGCAGTTCATCCAGAGTGATCATGGGCCTCTTGGCTGCATCTCTGATCAGTCTTCTCCTTGTATGAGCTGAAAGTTTAGAGGGACGGCCAGGTCTTGGTAGATTTGCAGTGGTCTGATACTCCTTCCATTTCAATATTATCACTTGCACAGTGCTCCTTGGGATGTTTAAAGCTTGGGAAATCTTTTTGTATCCAAATCCGGCTTTAAACTTCTTCACAACAGTATCTCGGACCTGCCTGGTGTGTTCCTTGTTCTTCATGATGCTCTCTGCGCTTTTAACGGACCTCTGAGACTATCACAGTGCAGGTGCATTTATACGGAGACTTGATTACACACAGGTGGATTGTATTTATCATCATTAGTCATTTAGGTCAACATTGGATCATTCAGAGATCCTCACTGAACTTCTGGAGAGAGTTTGCTGCACTGAAAGTAAAGGGGCTGAATAATTTTGCACGCTCAATTTTTCAGTTTTTGATTTGTTAAAAAAGTTTGAAATATCCAATAAATGTCGTTCCACTTCATGATTGTGTCCCACTTGTTGTTGATTCTTCACAAAAAAATACAGTTTTATATCTTTATGTTTGAAGCCTGAAATGTGGCAAAAGGTCGCAAAGTTCAAGGGGGCCGAATACTTTCGCAAGGCACTGTATATATATATATATATATATATATATATATATATATATATATATATATATACACAGTGCCTTCAGAAAGTATTCAAACTCCTTGACTTTTTCCACAATTTGTTACATTACATCCTTAATCTATAATGGATTAAATAAATACAAATCCTCAGCAATCTACACACAATACCCCATAATGACAAAGCAAAAACAAGTTTGTAGAATTTTTTTGGGGCAAAAATAAATAAATACCTTACACAAGTATTCAGAACCTTTGAGCATAGGTGCATCCTGTTTCCATTGATCATCCTTGATGTTTATACAATTTGATTGGAGTCCACCTGTGGTAAATTCAATTGATTGAACATGATTTGGATTTGCAAAGGCTATAAAGGCCCCACAGTTGACAGTGCATGCCAGAGCAAAAACCAAGCCATGAATTCGAAGGAATTGTCCGTAGAGCTCAGACAAGATTGTGTCAAGGCACAGATCTGGGGAAAGGTACAAACATAATTCAGCAGCATTGAAGGTCCCCAAGAACACAGTGGCCTCCATTTTTTTATGTACTTCTCTCCCCAATTGGAAGTTAGTCTTGTCTCATCGCTGTAACTCCCCTACGGACTCAGGAGAGGCGAAGGTCGAGCGCCATGTGTCCTCCGAAACACGACCCTGCCAAGCCGCAATGCTTCTTGATACACTGCCCGCTAAACCCGGAAGCCAGCCGCACCAATGTGTCAGAGGAAACACCATTCAGCTGGCGACCAAAGTCAGCTTGAAGGTGCCTGACCCGCTTGAGCGAGATGGGACAAGAAAATCCCGGATGGTCAAACCCTCCCCTAACCTGGATGACGCTGGGCCAATTTTGTGCCTCATGGGTTTCCAGTCACGGCTGGCTGTGCCACAGCATGGGATAGAACCCGGGTCTGTAGTGATGCTTCAAGCAGTGTGATGCAGTGCCGTAGACCTCTGCGCCACTCTGGAGGCCCCCAGTCCATCATGTTTAAACGGAAGAAGTTTGGAAACACCAAGACTCTTCCTAGAGCTGGCCGCCTGGCCAAACTGAGCAATCGGGGGAGAAGGGCCTTGGTCAGGAAGGTGACCAAGAAGCCAATGGTCACTCTGACAGAGCTCGAGTACCTCTGTTGAGCTGGGAGAACCTTCCAGAAGGACAACCATCTCTGCAGCACTCCACCAATCAGGCCTTTATGGTAGAACAGCCAGATGGAAGCCACTACTCAATAAAAGGCACATGACAGAAAACATGGAGTTTGCCAAAAGGCACCTAAAGACTCTCAGACCATGACAAACAAGATTCTCTGGTCTGATGAAACCAAATCAAACTATTTGGCCTGAATGTCAAGTGTCACGCCTGGAGAAAACCTGGCACCATCCCTATGGTGAAGCATGGTAGTGGCAGCATCATTGTTTTTCAGCAGCAGGGACTGGGAGACTAATCAGGATCGAGGCAAAGATGAACGGAGCAAAGTACAGAAAGGTCCTCAGACTGGGGGGGTGATGGTTCACCTTTCAACAGGACAATGACCCTAAGCACACAGCCAAGACAACACAGGAGTGGCTTCAGGACAAGTCTCTGAATGCCCTTGAGAGGCCCAGTCAGAGCCCAGATTTGACCCTGCTCAAACATCTCTGGAGAGGCCTGAAAATAGCTGTGCAGCAACGTTCCCCATTCAACCTGACACAGCTTGAGAGGATCTGCAGAGAAACTCCCCAAATACAGGTGTGCCAAGTGTCATACCTGTCATGACTGTCCTGTGAGGATGCGAATGGGTCAGATCAACTTGGCAATGGATGACAGTAAAAATACCCTCCCTCACCCACAGAGGGGAGGAGGGAGCTGCTGGGGGGTTGACAGTTCACACCCTGTTTAGAGGAATGTGCTTTGTTTCCCGAGTGAGGTCAGAGTGTGTCAGCCTGATGGAACCGTCCCTTTCTACCAGAGTGCATAAAAGGATCCGTAAATAAATTAACATTTAGACCAGGAAAGACGGGGAGTTGCAGCCCACGACCAAAGTGGTTTGAACTCTGAATCTCATAGACCAGAAAGGCGTCGAGCTGCAGCTCACATACAAAGAGGTTTGAACCCTGAATACCAACACGATTTGTAGAAAACTCTCCCTCTCAGACAATCACTGGTACAGCTGATTAGCTGTCCCAAGATACGTATGTAGAAAACCACATTTAAGTGGGACCACTGTACTACTCTCCTCAAATCACCGTATTACGCTACTCTCATCGACCCATGGGAACCACCAGCATGGCTGGCTAGCCTATCTTCAAATGAGTGTAGTGGGAATTTTAATGTTTGTTTTTCTTTATAACTCATGTCTGTGTTCTATTCATGTGCTGTTCTTTAGATCAATGTATGTGTTCATGCAAGTGGTTGACTGTCCAAATCCTCACTATCCGTAGTGTAGCTGCAATTTGGCAGTACGCCCAGACCTTGTTTTGAGAACGAACGAAAGATAGGTCTCAGCTTAGAGAGAAGAAGCCTCGTGAGGTATTGGTCTGTCACATGTTATGAACCAGCATTGGTCTTTCACACAAAAGAAACAAAACGGTAATGATTCATTAATGATGCTAAATCATGCAAATATAACTTGTCTGTGTATAGCTATATATAAGACAACTGCTGGGACAGTCAGGCAGAGCTCCTGATTAACATGTGTACTATGGTGCATTGAGTTGGTTGGAACCTCTCCAGCGCTGACGATAAACAATGATTAATTTAAGATTGCCTTTGAGTGTCCCTGTGTAAGAATTTCCACGACAGGAGCATCGTCCAGAGTGAACAACAATAGAAGAGGTGGGTCTGGACCTTTTCGGCCAATCAGAGCCTTACGCATGCCGCTAAAAGGCCCATCACACTTCCTAAGGAGGGCTGGTTCCAGAGATAAACGGTGAACGAAGGCATTCACACGAAAATACATGAATGATTTCTTACTCCCAACGGACGGTGGTTCATGTGCAAAGTATATGATTACTGTGAGAATAGTTTCTAAAATGTATCAACGATAAGTGTCTCTCTCTCTCTCTTTTCTCTCCATGTAGTTGTGTAAAAAGCCACCATTTTGTGTCAGTCCACTTGGGACTTTTTCCTAATGTATTAAATGTGCATGCTATCCTGTGTTATCATTTAGTTAGCTGGTAAATAAATAATTAAACCAATTCGTGTAGTACTGAATCACCAGTAAGGCGGATTTTGCAGTTGCAGGAGGTTACGACTGTTCAAAATGATGATATGATAAGAAGTTATGGTTAATGCTTTGACAGTTTATGGATGTGATAGTTAAAGACCTTTGGAGTTTAATTCAGGAGATGGTAACTCTTTAAACAACTTCTCTTGTGGTGCCCCAAATTCCTAATGAGTTTATTGTTACATGATTCAATTAAATTGGGTAACAATTAAACATAGTTGATTCAATAAATAAGTCATCAGATGAATGAAAGTAAAGTCACGACATACCCAAGAAGACTCAAGGCTGTAATCGCTGAAAAAGGTGCTTAATCAATGTACTGAGTAAAGGGTCTGAAAACTTACGCAAATGTGATATTTCAGTTATTTGTATTTTAGAAATTAGCAAACATTTCTAAAACACTGTTTTTGATTTGTCATTATGGGGTATTGTGTGTAGATTGAGTGGGAAAACGATTGAATCAAATTTAGAATAAGGCTGTAAACGTAACAAAATGTGGAAAAAGTCAAGGGATCTGAATACTTTACGAAGGCACTGTATATCTTACAGCACTAGAATTTCTATATGGAATATAATTTGGAATAACAAGGTAAAGAGGTAATTTCCCTAATGCAGTACTCCATCTCTGAAGACACCACTGAAGTCCCCATTTGGTGAGTAAATGACAGTCGATCACAACAGTCGTTGTGGTTCTGAGAAACGGTTTTAAGTTTAATTCTCACATGACCACACTCCCTATGTTTTCACCCCCATACTGTACGTATGCATGAGGGCTTTTCACATCCTCGGAGAGAGGTCCATCAACGATGGTCATGATACTTCATTGCACACCGGGGCTGATTATCAGCTTTAATAACTAGCAATTACTGAGATGCTACTTTTGTGTTGCCCACGTGCAGAACAGAGAGACCTGATTGCACTCATCAAAGGATCCCAGCATCACCACACATACCCACTGCCTGTCACTAATATTACAGCTCTATTAGAAACTCCAACATCTATAAGTGGGGGTGATAGTCATAGAGATATACTATATTTACAAAAGTATGTGGACATCCTTTCAAATGAGTGGATTTGGCTATTTCAGCCACACCCGTTGCTGACAGGTGTATAAAATCGAGCACACAGCAATGCAATCTTCATAGACAAACATTGGCAGTAGAATGGCGTTACTGAAGAACTCAGTGACTTTCAATGAGGCACCGTCATAGGATGCCACCTTTCCAACAAGTCAGTTCGTCAAATTTCTGCCCTGCTATAGCTGCCCAGGTCAACTACAAGTGCTGTTATTGTGACATGCAAACGTTTAAGTGCAACAACGGCTCAGCCGCAAAGGGGTAGACCACACAAGCTCACAGAACGTGAACGCTGAGTGCTGAAGCGTGTAGCTTGTAAAAATCATCTGTCCTCGGGTTGCAACACTCACTACTGAGTTCCAAACTGCCTCTGGAAGCAACGTCAGCACAAGAACTGTTCATCGGGAGCTTAATGAAATGGGTTTCCATGGCCAAGCAGCCGCACACAAGCCTAAGATCACAAAGCACAATGCCAAGCGTCGGCTGGAGTGGTGTGAAGCTCGCCCCCATTAGACTCTGAATAAGTGGAAATGCATTCTCTGGAGTGATGAATAATGCTTCACCATCTGGGTTTGGTGGATGCAAGGAGATCACTACCTGCCCCAATGCATAGTGTCAAATGTAAAGTTTGGTGGAGGAGTAATAATGGCCTGGAGCTGTTTTTCATGGTTCAGGCCCCTTTGTTCCAGTTAAGGGAAATCTTAATGCTACAGCTTACAATGACATTATAGATGATTCTGTGCTTCCAACTTTGTGGCAAAAGTTTGGGGAAGGCCCTTTCCCGTTTCAGCATGACAATGCCCCTGTGCACAAAGTGAGGTCCATACAGAAATGATTTGTCGATCAAATCAAATCAAATCAAATTTATTTATATAGCCCTTCGTACATCAGCTGATATCTCAAAGTGCTGTACAGAAACCCAGCCTAAAACCCCAAACAGCAAGCAATGCAGGTGTAGAAGCACGGTGGCTAGGAAAAACTCCCTAGAAAGGCCAAAACCTAGGAAGAAACCTAGAGAGGAACCAGGCTATGTGGGGTGGCCAGTCCTCTTCTGGCTGTGCCGGGTGGAGATTATAACAAAACATGGTCAAGATGTTCAAATGTTCATAGATGACCAGCATGGTCGAATAATAATAAGGCAGAATAGTTGAAACTGGAGCAGCAGCACAGTCAGGTGGACTGGGGACAGCAAGGAGTCATCATGTCAGGTATTCCTGGGGCATGGTCCTAGGGCTCAGGTCCTCCGAGAGAGAGAAAGAAAGAGAGAATTAGAGAGAGCATATGTGGGATGGCCAGTCCTCTTCTGGCTGTGCCGGGTGGAGATTATAACAGAACATGGCCAAGATGTTCAAATGTTCATAAATGACCAGCATGGTCGAATAATAATAAGGCAGAACAGTTGAAACTGGAGCAGCAGCACAGCCAGGTGGACTGGGGACAGCAAGGAGTCATCATGTCAGGTAGTCCTGGGGCATGGTCCTAGGGCTCAGGTCCTCCGAGAGAGAGAAAGAGAGAAGGAGAGAATTAGAGAACGCACACTTAGATTCACACAGGACACCGAATAGGACAGGAGAAGTACTCCAGATATAACAAACTGACCCTAGCCCCCCGACACAAACTACTGCAGCATAAATACTGGAGGCTGAGACAGGAGGGGTCAGGAGACACTGTGGCCCACTCCGAGGACACCCCCGGACAGGGCCAAACAGGAAGGATATAACCCCACCCACTTTGCCAAAGCACAGCCCCCACACCACTAGAGGGATATCTTCAACCACCAACTTACCATCCTGAGACAAGGCTGAGTATAGCCCACAAAGACCTCCGCCACGGCACAACCCAAGGGGGGGGGGGGCGCCAACCCAGACAGGATGACCACATCAGTGACTCAACCCACTCAGGTGACGCACCCCCTCCAGGGACGGCATGAGAGAGCCCCAGTAAAGCCAGTGACTCAGCCCCTGTAATAGGGTTAGAGGCAGAGAATCCCAGTGGAAAGAGGGGAACCGGCCAGGCAGAGACAGCAAGGGCGGTTCGTTGCTCCAGAGCCTTTCCGTTCACCCTCCCACTCCTGGGCCAGACTACACTCAATCATATGACCCACTGAAGAGATGAGTCTTCAGTAGAGACTTAAAGGTTGAGACCGAGTTTGCGTCTCTGACATGGGTAGGCAGACCATTCCATAAAAATGGAGCTCTATAGGAGAAAGCCCTGCCTCCAGCTGTTTGCTTAAAAATTCTAGGGACAATTAGGAGGCCTGCGTCTTGTGACCGTAGCGTACGTGTAGGTATGTACGGCAGGACCAAATCAGAGAGATAGGTAGGAGCAAGCCCATGTAATGCTTTGTAGGTTAGCAGTAAAACCTTGAAATCAGCCCTTGCTTTGACAGGAAGCCAGTGTAGAGAGGCTAGCACTGGAGTAATATGATCAAATTTTTTGGTTCTAGTCAGGATTCTAGCAGCCGTATTTAGCACTAACTGAAGATTATTTAGTGCTTTATCCAGGTAGCCGGAAAGTAGAGCATTGCAGTAGTCTAACCTGGAAGTGACAAAAGCATGGATTAATTTTTCTGCATCATTTTTGGACAGAAAGTTTCTGATTTTTGCAATGTTACGTAGATGGAAAAAAGCTGTCCTTGAAATGGTCTTGATATGTTCTTCAAAAGAGAGATCAGGGTCCAGAGTAACGCCGAGGTCCTTCACAGTTTTATTTGAGACGACTGTACAACCATTAAGATTAATTGTCAGATTTAACAGAAGATCTCTTTGTGTGTGTGGAAGAACTTGACTGGCCTGCACAGAGCCCTGACCTCCATCGAACACCTTTGGGATGAATTGGAATGCCGACTGCAAGCCAGGCCTAATTGCCCAATATCAGTTCCTGACCACACTAATGCTCGTGGCTGAACGGAACCAAGTCCCTGCAGCAATGTTCCAACATCTAGTGGAAAGCCTTCCCAGAAGAGTGGAGGCTGTTATAGCAGCAAAGGGGGTACCAATTCCATGTTAATGCCCATGATTTTGGAATGAGATGTTCGAC